>NC_047164.1:19802865-20131615 GCF_009819705.1 Hippoglossus hippoglossus
CCGCATCCCAGACCCGCTACCACGCCCAAACCCAACGGACCACACAACAGATCCATGTTTACACCTGCGAACAACAACAGCACAGAATAAGTCACAGATATGTAAATATGAGGAAGTTAAAGACAGAAACATTTATAAATACGACATGTGGCCAAATGAAACTATACAATTTTGGAATACGCCAACAAAACTAACACAATCAGAAGCAGCAGTTTCACCTTTTTAAAGCTGAGTGTAAAAATGTATTGTTATTTCTTTTAAATCTCATCTCACATGGCCAATTCAGTAACTATTCAGGAGTTTTCTACCACAATCGCATCATCTTGCTCACTTGTCATGAACATAAACTTAGAGATGCTCAAATCTTCATGCCTCTGTGTTTAATGGACTATTCCTCCACATTGGCTTAGCAACCTAACAAATCCAACAGGCACAACCAAGAATGAATGACTAAATATGAACAAACAGTGAATAAAAGGAAAATGTGAATTAAATCAAATGTATATTTGTCTGGGTACTAATTAAGTGACACTGCTGATGACAGATATTCATATATTTCCAGTTTCAAAGAATCTAAATAAAGAGGCCATTCTTTCAGAAATAAACTGAATCTCGGTATGGTTCTTAGAAATGTACATTTGTCAAGGAAACATTTGGCGAGTATCACTGAATCATCCTTCATTATAAGATTAAATCTCATTTTACTGAATGTGACAGCTGATAAAAACAAGTTGTAATCTAATAACCCACTGTGAAAATCCACCCAAAACTAAGTAGAGACATTACAAGAGAACAGTAAAAGTTCACTAACAACTGTATTATTATTTTACTCTGTGCATATTCATTCAAATCAATATTGAATCAAGAGGCTCAGGGAAAGTTACAGGGATAAATAGCATGCATCGGTTTAAACTGCACTTCTCTAGCTCATGGTGGCAAAGCAGAGCTGAGATATGTGCAGCTGATTCTCCTGGAGATCGGAGTCCTTCAGTGTGGGCTTGGTCTTTAGAGGCGAGGGAAACGTGCTGAGTGAAGTGGAACAAACTGAGATTAGAGTTCAGTCAAAGAAGTTTCACAGCAGGAACTTCAGTATTTACAGTTATTCCCCCCCCCCCCCGAGTTGACATGAGACAAACAGCATCACACCTCGCTACCTCTGCCTCTCCTCGTCTGTTTATGAACAAACTGTTCTCTACTTGTTTAAAACGCACTGACAACGACTTTAAAGCTGGAGCTAGCCTGGCTAACGTTAGCTTCCCAGCTAGAGGCGGGAGGGTGTAATGTCCCAACAGCCACTTCAGCCCAGTAAAGATCATTTAACCACACACCGGACTGGTGCTCACACGTGTCACCGAGTCACCAGGAGAACAACAGTATCAATACAGGGGTTTTAATTCAAACCTGCTGGAGACATCAGACGCTCCACTGTCGGCTCCACTCTATGAGGGCCCTTGGTGATGACGTCACAACGCCGCGACTAAAGAGACGCGTTATATAAAATATAATAAATACGAGTACCAGTTAATGCTGAAAGAAATTTGGTCTCTCCTACAAAATGTGTTTTTTGTCAATAAGGTCATTTAAAAATCATCCGCTGATGTTACCCAGTCAGGTCTTTCTCCATTAAGCTCAATTGTTATATTGATGTAAGATACTTGTGGATATTTCTTTTGGTTAATATTTGGTCTAACTTTGTACCTCTTCTGGAAAATCTCCTTTTAGTTAGTTCTTTTTCCAACTCTACATACAAATAGAATACTTTACAATACATTTAATTACATTTATTTGTAAATTTCACAAGTCTAGATTTAATGGTTAAAAAACACACTTTTCTTTTTATTTAAGAAATGGATCTATATATTTCCTCAATGTCTCTGGCAAAAAACAACAACAACAACAACAACAAAAACAACAAAACTATCACAACTATAGAGCTGTGAGCCCATTGTAATATTCTATATATTCTTTGTTTGTTTTACCATTTGTATTCAAATGTTTTCATTTGTCCTTAGTTAGCTTATATGTATATCTCTATCTCTGTATTAAGTTGAATTCCTGCTGTTTGTTTTTCTGAATGTATTAAGTGATCAACATTAAAGTTAGACAGTAATAATAATAATAATAATAATAGTAACTTTATTTGTTTAGCACTTATCCAATCAAGGTTTAAAAAGTGCTCCACAAAGGTGACAGGGGAGAGAAAAACTCAGGCAGAACCAGACTCAATGTGGGCGGCCATCTGCCTCGACCGTTTGGGGTAAGCAGAGAAAAAATGGGGAAGAGAGGAGAGGTGGGTGGCAAAGAGGAGAGAGAGATAGAGAGGAGGACAAGGGGAGAGAGAGGAGAGAGGGACCAGGAACAGTTGTGTAGCCATAAGAAGAAGAACTGAGCCATGAAGAAGAAATTCCTAGACAGAAGCTTCTCGTGTTGCACTCCTTCTTCATCTTCCCTCATTTTTCCTATATATGGCACCTGCTGTTGCAAACTGAATCCAAAATCAACCCAGAATATGACAGATATAATATTCTATAAGATACACATAGGGGTGAAGATTTATTTTGGACATATACTTATTAATTTATGCACAATGCTTGAACATTGGTTCTTCATCTGTGTGGATGGTGAATTTAAGAGCTGAGTACAAAATGGCCAGTGGGCAAGTCTTTTATTTTTTCCATGATAGCAGTACAGTATGGTTCATTCATATCTTTATCTTTATTTTGATCTCTATGTTTCTTATGCTCTGTAATTTTGCTGGTGAGATACATATTCTCACCGTCTCTGTAAGGATCTTCTCAGGTGCCAGTTCACAAGTCCACACTCACACATGTAGTCATAGAGCTCCCTCTCCTGTCTGGAGCTGGTCGTAGCCTCACTCAGTCCTCAGCTCAACACTCGTGTTCACCACACACACACACACACACACACACACACACACACACACACACACACACACACACACACACATACTAACATACAGATTCTTATTGACAGATTTTATTCTGTGAAACCAGACTGAAGAAATATAGATAGATAATATAGATAGAAATCATCCATATTTTGTCCTGAGATACCCACTTGATCACTTGATATCTTGCTCCTCTTCTTCACTCACTCTTGTGCAGCAAGGTTTGGGATATAGCAAGGTACATGTACTCAGTTACTGTTCTTCAGTACATATTTCATGAATCGGTCCTTCACTTAAGTTAAGTTTATTTATTTTATGGTAATTTTCACTATTACTCCACCACACATATCAGCAAATAAATTTAATTTCCACCAGATACATTTTTTTTTTTTACAAAGCATTGTGTTACATGTTCACATTGTGTTTATATTTTAAATCATTGATGAGAGGGGATTTAGTCCATTGATCCAATCAGAGCTGACAGGTAACATTAAGCCCCGCCTCCTTGAATGAGAGCAAGGTGCACCTGCAGCAGCAGCATCACTGGTGAAGAAGAAACACCTGACATGGATTCAGAGGAGGCCACTGCCGAGACTCATGATGATGAAGTAGAAGGTAGCATCAGGGAATAATCGACCCTCGGCAAGTAATTCGAATTTTGAATTTTTTGAATTTATTACTTAATAATACTAATTTTTGTCTAATTGTTTGTACTTTCACTTAAAGTAAAGGACTTTGCATTGTCTTCCACTCATTGTGAACAACTTAATCAAACCACAAGTCACATTTACCACTAACCAAGACCTCAGAAATGATGTCTTGCCTCATTCGGACTGGACTTTGATTCAAATTTAGGGTTAGACCTAAACCTAACCTTAACCCTATTCCTAATCCCATGAGGTCTACAAGTATTGACAACAGTGTTTATGTTGGAAATAAATTATATTGTTTTGCAATGCAAGAATATGTGAACTGCTTTATAAATAATAAAATGGTATCAAAACCATTATTTTTTAAGGCTCTCTAAAGTTTACACGAGATTTTGTTTTTACCTGAAGCCCAAATGTTACAACAGCTCGTGGGACATAACTGATCCTGCTTAAATACTGGCTTTGCATCATCTATATTAAGCTTGTATAAGAAATTAAAGTAAGCAAATTGAATTTGAACAGCACCTTTCTCACAAAGTGCTTCAATGTTAAGTTTATACACTTTCATTTAAATGTTGTAAATGACACAGGAGGTCATCTCCTATTGAAACTTACTCCCACTACACCTTTTCAGTTAGTCCCAGGAGACAGTAACTCAAAAACTCAGAGTTGTGTCAGTTTCCATCAGAAACAGCTTCCATCAGTGGGAACTGAGTGACCTGGTGGAGAACAATCACCAGAAAGTGCTTCTCTCACGCTGATAAACAAGGCGATGCAAAAATTCAAACATGGAAATACCACTGAGGTCTTCTGTCTCTAGTTATGAAAAAAATGCGATGTCCTGAGGGGAATTAGCCGAGGTTCTCTTTGCCCAAATGCCATCCATGCACTCTTTGTGTGAAACCCACAGAGGATGGAGAAGTGTTAGAAGTGTGCTCCAGGAAAGACATCTATTTATTTATAGACCTGTAATTAGACTGGATCTCTGGAGGTTTGACCGGGCAAAAGATGAAATCTCTCCCTCTTTCTGTGTCTCTCTTCTGTCAGCCTGCTCTCCCCTCCCCCGGCAACCCTATATCAGTTCTCTATCCCTCACTGGCCCCCTCCATCACCACACCCTGCACTCAAGTTGTGATGCAGTTCATGGGTAGCTTACTCCTGCCCTACATTGCCACTGGGGCTCCACAGATCTCACATGAGCCCAGATCGCACTGTTGATCAAGCATCAGCTGAAAGGTGAGTTTACTCTCTCTATATATTTTGTTTTGCTCAGCTCACAATAGGCTGTTACACTGCTGCCCCTGCTTTGCTTTACACAGTGTGAGTGTAAAATTACCCAGTGCAGTGTGTTTATCTCAGTTTGAAACATGGAAACTGATAACACGTTATTCGATTTCTCATCCTGAAGTGTACGTGCTCTGTCTTGGGTTTCTCATTGTCCCTTGCACAAGAGTTACTCAACAGGTCTGGGTTGTTTTGGTGGAAGCTATTGCACAATCAAGTGTGGCAGCAGTGCTGTGCTACCGTGTCTCACAAGCAGGGGTGTTGTTATGGAACTGTTTAGCATGAATTAATAGTGAAAAATGCATTGAAATTGAAATTATAATAAAAGTTTTTGTTGTGTAGTAAAAAGCACATAGTTGTGTATGTGACCTTTTTGGCACCAATTTCTAAAGTTTGTTTTTGTTTGCAGACTGTTCTCCTCAGTACAAGTGGAGTAATGATAGGGTGTATTAAATAATATAGTGCATGAGGAAATGACACAGTGCTTTTACAGTGTGCTCAAGTCTTTAAAGTCTTTGATGAAAATCTTTAGTTTGTGGTTCCCAGAGAGGGCCAAGAGTGGCTCTCCAAATGCTAAAGATTTGTATTTATCTCTGTCAACCTTCAATTGGACAAATCAGACCGCAGTGAACTCGCAGCCTTCTTGTTCAGTGCTCAGAATGTGTAAGTGTGTTTGTCCTTCAGGATAACACTGAGCACAGAAACATGCTGCACCTACATAGGGATAGGATAGATTTTGTTATTCCTTGTCATTATAGAAAGATTTTTAAAATATTTGAAATGTCACTGCTTTTGCAGAAAAAATCTGAAGTTATTGGGGGTGGGGAAATCAAAGCGTTTCTCAGAACCTCAGAAGAAATGTATACATTTTTTTTAGGAGACGTCACGGCTCGCTGTGATATGTAAGTGTGAATGCACGGAAACAGGAGCCAGAGGCCCAGACCTAGGGCACAGGATAGAGGGATTAAACCAGCATGTGTGTGTGTGTGTGTGTGTGTGTGTGTGTGTGTGTGTGTGTGTGTGTGTGTGTGTGTGTGTGTGTGTGTGTGTGTTTGTGTATGTGTGTGTGTGTGTGTGTGTGTGTGTGTGTGTGTGTGTGTGTGTGTGTGTGTGTGTGTGTCTGTGTGTCTGTGTGTATGTGTGGGTGACTGACAATTCCACCAGATGGTGAGCTGCATACCTCCTTGTCAGAGTCCCCATCTCACTGCTCACTGACAGATTCCTAGGAGGCCCGAGGCTCTGTAGTGAGACGCTCTTGTGGGCTTGTGTATGAAGATGAGTTCAGAGATGTGTCTCCTTTGAGTGAATGTGATGAAGAAACAAAAAGCTAGAAATTGCTGCGCGCTCTTTTACCCATTGTCTCCAGATCACCAGGGGATGCAGACTTATAATTGAGCGCACACAGAAACATTTACTTGAATTAGGCCTCATTAGGCCATGTACAGGCCTGATTGGGTTCCCAGTACTCTGCAGGACGAAGCAACAGGAAAACACTGGCTGGTCAGGTGGCGTGTGGGAGTGTACACAGACATGTTTCAGTGTGTTTGGGGTTGCTGTGTGTTGTTGAATGTGTTGTCTGGGAACGCGTCAGTCTTGGATTTGGCTAAAGTGTACTAAACGATTACCATCTCTACTCTCAGCAGTACTCCTTCATGGTGAACGAGACGGCAGAGCGAACTCTCTCAGAGGCATGTTGGTGTCAAGGAACATCCAAATGGAAGGCTGACAGGTAAAAACAGGCGTCCAACGTACAAGCACATCAGCAGCATCTTTGAAAAGACATGAAAGCTCTTGTTGTATTTTCATGATGTTTTTCTTAGGTCAATCCCGTGTATGATTATTTGTGTGTCCATGCAATACCCACAATGTGTGGCTAGACCCAGAGCCTCCTGTGGATGAGAGAGAGCAGAGGGACGAGGAGGAGCAGGAAACCCTGGTGCTATGGAAGAGACCTCTACTGATACTTCAGCCTGGAACTGCTCATCTCTCTCAGAGTGGATACAGAGGTGAGTCCAGAGGTTGCGAGCTGAGCTACACTTGAGGTGTTTCCTCTATTTGGCTGGCTGCAAATGATGAATTTAGAGATTTGTAACAATGTAAAAAACGTACTAGCTTCAATTGAGGAACTTTGGAAAAAAAAGTTCTTTCTAGATATTCAGTGTGTACGTCTTTTGCATGAATTCAAGCTGCAAAAAGCAAAAGATGAAACTTGGTTGTCACGTGTTTAGTCATGCTACTCAATAGAGCAGCATATAAATAATGATTTTAGTATATTCATGGGCGGAGGCTGCTGTAGTGCTGACAACAGCTAAACAGTGTTTTTGTGATGTTAGTTATTCATGATGTGATAGTGATAGTTGCTCTTCAGCCAACAAGAGAATAAGATGGTTGTCGCACTTCTCTCTCCACACACTCTCCCTCATTGACACACAAAAACACACACACATTGTCCCAGATGGGAGGTGACTCTCTCGGTGCCATCAAGGCCTCCTGCGTCATTGTTGAGTCTTCAGTTAGAAACCAAATGAAGCCTGTAATGCTGCACAGAAGATAAATCACAGGATTTGCTTCTCCTCTTTTTCCGTTGTGACTTTCCATCCTAGAGGGGACTGAACATCACCCAGTTCTTTAACAGCATCAGACTGCGCAACATGTCTTTTGCACACCTAATAATCTTTGTTGACAGCAAGAGCCCGAAAGAAGGTCAGTGTGTTCTCCCAGGGAGGCCTCTGTGGTTAAGAGTGTGAGGACAACGTGTTTATTTTCTAAACTACAAGAGGATGTGGTGAGCCGCAAGCACCGTGAGCAGTGTTTTGACTGAGAAAAGCTGCTGTTCCCCGACACTAAAAACACAGTTGTAAATGCTGCAGGGGGATGCATGCAGCCACATTACGGCTACAAGCGCACAAAGGCGTTTATCCTGAATCTTGAAGTGGTTTTTAATTTATAGCACGTGTACAGGCGTCCTCAGGGCAACATACTGTTCAGGGCTGTGGCTCTGCACTTGTTTTTCTTCAGATGGGAGAGCAGGACTTTCACATACATTTTAGTCAAAAACTTCAGGTCCTCGCAAAACAAGTTCACACAATGCTGGTTAAACCCATCACTGCCAAGTATATCTTTCTAAATTTCACGGTGTACAACAGTTTTAAATCTTGTGTCTGTGGAGACATTCCTGCTCTTGCACACTTCACTCACACTGACTAAGTCCTGTCACCGCCGGCAACATTTTGTAACTGCATTAAACCCTAATACGCTGCAGTTACGTTTGCTTAACAAAGAGTTGTGGAACCTTTCTTTCTTGCAAAGGGTCATATCATTTTTCAGAAACATCCTTCAAGGGTCATACTAAATTGTAAACACAGAACTTCTCTAATGTGATGGCTGGAACTGCTTCTATTAGCCGATGTCAAATGGTAGTGATGATGTTGTGTGAGAGTTTTCCAGGTTTGGGTCAGTCCGTCTTGCGCAGAACTGAGTCTTTGCGAGGGTCACGTTAAAAAAGCGTTTTGTAGAACTTGAGCAGAGGGAGGTTGTTGTAGCTCCTGCACCTTTGAGAACATTGTTTTGCAGCTCAATCATTTTCCGTTGTAAGTACATCAGCCGGTTTCACATTAAAAACTACACTTTTCATGTCATGACACCTCTCTCCAAATAGCTGAATGACCTTTGAACACTCACCAGGATACTCAAATGTCTTTGTCTGCCTTTACTAGTGCACACTGTAACCCTTTTCCAGCTGCACTTGCCACAACTTAAGTTCTTCGGAGTTAAGATTTGAAAGCAGAGAGAGAAGAAGCCGATCAGGACCATGGAACCTTTGGTAGTGCTGAAGACAACAATTCCTCCCCAATTTCAAATTTGTCAGTAATCACATGCACAAAAATGACTAGGTGATATTTGTTGTGTTGGCTGTGTTAAGTTTAGCATGTTAGTGTACTAACCAATGCCCCTTGATTAACCTTTTTCATCACAGCGACCGTGTCCCCACAAACTAGGCACACTGATTGAAATAATAGTTCATAGTGATATCATGAGAAATTGATGTAACATTCTGAAAAGGAGGCCCTTGTTTTTCTGTAGTATCTTGAATACACAATGTTGGTTGAACATTCAGACAACCAAAATTAATACATGAAAGTTAATACCTCAAACATATCCAAGCTGTGTCTCAATTTAGGGGCTGCATCCTCTGTCGGCTGCATTTATAGACCAATTGCGTCACAGCGGCGTGACTAGACTGTCCCAATTCCTACAAATGTGTCCTACCAGCCCCGAGCAAAGGAGGCTCCGGGTGAATTCTTCCCGGCCCAACATCTTCCATGGTTCATTGCGCTTCAGTGACGAACTGTTTTTCAAAGCGAAAACATCAGGAATATTTATTTTTAATCGTAAGTACTCAACTGAACAGAAAAACAGTACAAAATCATGTTTTCAGCAATTTGAATCAACTCAAGAACATTTTCGTTCTTAGCTTTGTTGCTAGGCAATGGCTGTAATGGCGGGACAAGCTAGTGACGCAATAGAAAGACCAGAGTGTCTCATTTTGCTTTGGCCCGACGCGGTTTACACGGCTGTTGGAGGATGCAGACGATGTCTTGTATACATATCTTGAAATGTACCATTGTTGTTTTAATGGTGGAACACATTGAACAAACACATGCACATATTATTATAATATTTTTTTAATATTATTATTATTATGGCAGTAGTGTAAAAAACAGATAGTTTGGCTCAAAGTTGTTAAAAACAAGATACCCTTTGCCTTCTCTGTCATGTGACACTAATGCAAATAGTATTTTTGACCTTATGTGTGGACTTCAGGTGAATCATTGAGCCAACATGCTGACGGACGATAGAATAGTGAGAATCACTGTGAGTGCTCTTCTCCATATTTGCTTCAGAACAACGCGCAGCTTCTCAAGTAGCACCATGGTGTCTTAAGTGGCTGTCACGTGGACCAGCCTCAGCTAACTAGCATGCTGGCTAACCCACAGACAGCCGTGTGGAAGAGGCTAATGTCAGCTGCTCTCCAGTGGGAGGAGATTTCAGCAGAGACAGAATCAGCTGAGAGACTGTGGAGAGACACAAGGAGCAGATGAGCAGGTGAAAACTACCAGTACTCCATAATGACTGTGAGGTGAAGGAGGTCTACTGTCTCACAGGTGTTGCTGAAGTTGGAAGTAGGCTAATGATTAGCTTAATTAGCTAGAAACGAAGTGATGAGTACAGGGTTTTATATACACGCATAGTTAGTGAATGAATTTCATATTTTATATAATGTTAAAAGTGTCGTGGGCAAACCCTAAAAGCTACAGTATTGCACAGCCTTGTAAAGTAAAATACTTAGTAAATAGTTATTGTGAAATATGAGATGCTAAGGACAGAAAACACATTCAAGTAATACTACAGTGTTTCTAATAGTTTGTATTTGTATTCTTCTGGAAGGTGTAACAGAGAAACTAAGACTGAAACCGTCATAAGTTACAATCTTGCATCCTGATAAAAGTTGATCAAATCCTGATACTCCAACACAGGCCGCCAGTTGGGCCCTTTTTACTTTACTATTTACTTTACTTTACTAGTACTTCACTACATAACCCAATCTTTGTTTCACAACCAACATCATAACGTGTTATATCACAAAATCATTGCTCCACTTAAAGTTAGGGCAAGCTTTATATTTGCGAATATTACATTTGACAGGACTCATTAATAAAATATAATATATATATAATATACTTATATATATATTATACTTATGTACTAATATACTTATATATACAATATTCTTTCCATCAACTGGGAAAATATTGAAAGTCTGTGTGTGTGTGTTAAAGTAAGTACAAGCTAATTTGTTGTAGAATGACAATTATGTTTTATAGTGTTAAAGTTTTAGGCCTTAAGTTATTGACCTGTCAGAAATCTGAATTTATTCTTTCTTAATACCACACACTGCATAAACCCCACTTTCGGACATGATTTATTTATTTTGAATACTTGTTAAAGTTCAAGTTTGATCATGTGCCTTTTTCTTACTTGCATCCATTGATATTGTTATCTATATTAATGTTCAAAATAAAACTACCCAACTCTGAACCTTTAGTGATGAAGTATGAAGGGTTATATGATGTATATATGCAGTCTATTGATCATATGTCTGAAATTCAACTGTGATCGTGCTGCTCCTGTCGGTGTAGTGGCTCAGTTTCCAGCAGATGTCTCTCTCCACCAGAGGAAAACATGAACATAGCACCCTTCACTTTTGCCAATACTTACTCAGAGTTTCAATGATTACTTATATTTTTTGTCTGCCCTCACACTTTATCGTCATTATTCACCTTCTTTCTCCTTACTATAATTTCTGTTCACCTCTGTGCCCTAACACTGAAATTGATCATCTCCTCCTCTCCTTCATCCAGGCTCTGGCAGCAAAGACAGACTGTGTTTGGCCTTCTGATCCGGCTGACTCTCCCCTCCATCGCCTACTGTATTGAAGGGACACCCCAGAAGGTGACTGAATACTGTAAATGTTTTTCATAGCATATTATGACCACACTTAGGTGCTGTGAAGGTTCGGCACCTAAACTCATGTCCACCACCTTGTTCGGCTGAGTACAGTAGTAGCATGTCATGAAATTTCATAATCTCTATCATTCGCCGGACAGTAAATCATGGACCCTTTCAGACATGCTCTGCACTCTGGAGAATCTCCTGCAATTCTCCGGACGTATATGTAAGAGCCCAAAGGTTGCCCCACAATTTCGGCCTACAGTTTGAGATTCATACTGCAGGAACTGAACGTCATCTCTCGCAAGTGTGTGAGCACGCTAGATCACATTTGCTTAATTATTAACCTCCGAGAACGTTAACTTTTATTTGCTGAGTTCTTAAGTCCACATAGCAAACTACTAGAGCTTAGAGTGTAAACCACAGCAGACTTGTGATATAGATCTAGAACCCGTCACCTCTGTTTTTTCCCCTTCTTGTGTTTTTCCTGTCATGAGCTGTCGTATTTTGAAACCCATAACCATAAAACGTTTCTCCTTCTTTTTTTTGTTATGTTTTACGCAGAGACTCGGATGTTGTGTAATCAGTTCTCAGTAACTACACGTAACAATCGCCCACGGCAGGCATTGCACTTAATTGTGTTCTGCCAGTAAATAGAGGTGCAGTGTGTGCAGTTTTTGTTTTGCCAGGTTTCCTGGGAAATGGAGTCTTTGGTCAGAGCTCACCCCATTCCCCCACTTGTCGATCTCCTCTACCCATCAGTCTCCTCCCTTCTTCCCGAAATCTACACGCTATGTGCTTCCTCCTGAAAACAACCTGCCTCAGCTTGAGGAAGGGTGTGTAAAAATAGGGTGATAGATGGAGTGATAGTGGTGGATGAAGGGGAGGAAGAGGAACAGAGAGGGAGAGAGGAGAGCTCTTGGCTTGCCTTACTTTACTAGTTGTGTAAGAGCATTCCTACCCTACGGCTCTGTCCTCCAAACTCAACAACAACCTCTGTCTCCAAATGTCTCTCTCACTCTCTTCTCCTCCCTCTCTTTTGCTACAACTCACTTGCCCTCTCTCACCCTCTAAAGTGCCCTCTGTATTGCACATTTTCACTCTCGTACCTTCTCTCACTCTGTTTTTGTCCCTCCCCTCCTCTCTCTGTGTGCCCCCCCCCCCCCCCCCATCAGAACACTTCTTGTTTTCCTCACACTGTGTGCATGTGTCTCTGCCATGTGGTTGACCGTCCCTCTCTCTGGCCTCTGCAGTATGTGCGTTACATGGGGAGGAAGACGCTGTGGTGCGCCTGCTGGGTAAGCCTGGGCATCCTGTCGTCCGTGGGTCTTGGCACTGGCCTGCACACCGTCCTTCTTTACCTGGTAAGACAACATTTTTTGTGTTTCTCCACAAGTTTCCCACCTCCATGCTGCAGTTATTCATTTCATTTCACGACAGAGCTGAAATTCAAACACAGTGTATGATGGTGGTTGTGCTGTGACGCAGCTCTAAAGGCTGTGTTGATTCTGTTGCTGGATTGTTGCTAAGGCTTTAATAAGAGCATTATTAAAAGCTTTCGGAGGCTCATGCACTTGCACATGCATATGTGCATGCATTTCAGAGTGGGATGGAGATGAATAGACGCCGTGGTAGCCACACTGTTTTGACAGGCAGTCCAGGAACAATCGCACTCACTGACCCCTCTGACTGAGTGCACATGAGGATAAAAACACTCTCCCTCCCCCTTTCTGAGTTCTTTCTCTTTCCTTTCACCCCGCTCTCCTGCTCCCCACTGTGTTGCTCACTCTCACTTTCTCTTACACTCCCTCCCCTCACCCGTTCTCCTTTTTATGTCTTTCCCTTGCGTACATACCCCCTTCTTCCTCCCCCTTAAATTCTCCCTCCCTCTTTCCTTCTGTTTGTGTGTTTCTGTCTGTTTTCAAGTCTCTTCGTCTCTCCGTTTGTTAGCTCAGTTCTGAGTGTCGGGAGGTGTCGGGTCTCCACTGCTGATCAGATCATGGTCTCCAAACATCTGCTTGTCTTCATTGCTCCGAGTCCATCTGTCATCAGGGAGTCCACTGTCGCACTTGTGTGCCCTTGCCCAGTGGAGCTGTACTGGAAACTTTGAAATGCGTGTCCTCCATTCTGCTGTTTTTAAAAGCCAGACCATGCTGCTCCAAATGTAATTTGAGAGTTTTTTTTTTTTTAACTCTATGGCTCAGCTCACTTCTCTGGAAGGTTTAAAGTAGGATGTCACCATCTAGTGAGCGTAGCTGCAATAGCAGCTTGTGGTGTCAACGGGTTCATGACAGAACCTGGTGCTCCTAGCTGGAGCTGCCGTGGTGCATTTTTTATAGAGTTTGACTGATGTTGTTGTATTCAAAGCCGATACTGCTGCAGATATTTTTTATTTAGTCCTCCCATAGCTGATGTTTTGGGGTATGCTGGATGTTTATATACAATTTTTGTTTTTATTTTATATGCAACTTATTAAAATCACACTTTTCCACTAAATTGACTGCTTATATGATGGAAATGGAATATATACCATGAAACATTTGCACATAGCAATTTCTGCCATAGTTATTGTAGAAACAGACAGGAAAGCTGAGAAGACAGAGGGGTATGTAACAAAAGTCTTCTGGCCAAGATTCAAACCTTAAGATGTTGTGGTTATTTTGTATGAGCTTGAACCATGAGTGCTGTCTGATCTAGTATCTGTTTCCTCTTTATAACTGTGAGGCTGAACCACAAGCAAGAAGCACAAAACTGACCTCAGAGAATTATAATGATATATCTTCTCTTCTGTAGAGCCACTGTTTAAAGAAGCCATTGAGATTCCTAAGTGATTCTGTAGATTTCTGGGTCCTGACAAGATATTTCTGTTTTCTGACAGTAAAAGTTTAAGAATTTCTGTGGTAAGTGAACTCTGTAGAGAGCCAGCAGACATGTTGTCCTGTTTTCAGCTACTAGGACTGGGTCAGTGATTATAACTATGTCAAACAAGTTCAGAACACTTGCTAAGATGTCCCCACAAATTTAAAAGTCTTAACACTCTTAGCTTTGAATTCTGGCACAGTTTTTCCTCCTTTCCATAAGACTTAATAATATGCTAGAGATGCGTAGTGAAGTGGGCCTGGGTGTTTACCAGCTCTTGACTTTGATTTACGCCCATGTCAACATTTGGAAAGAACACTACCACAATTATTCTGTAAGTGGTATACAAGTGCACCACTAGAGATATACAGCAGCTCAGGGGAGAGACTCAGTGAACTTTTACTGCACAGCTTCTCATTCAGTCTGAAGTTTGGTACAACACCTTAATGCTTTTTCACTTGACCGTGAGGAGCTGAGTAACTGAGATCAAACAACAATCGCTGCGTTGATCATGTAGTTGACCAGCAGCAATTTAACAGCAACAGTTTAGATAATTCATTAATCATTTGAGTTATTTTTAAGCAGAATTGGCAACAAGCCTCTGGTTCCTAAAGTGGAATATTTCCTATTTTTCTCACTCATCTATGATATTGTGATATCTATGACTCTCTTTGTGTGTTGGACTGTTGGTTGGTTTTGGACTGCATGTGCGTTGGACCTTCAAAGACGTCACCTTGGGCTCATTACTTCTAGCCTTACCTTCAAAGATGCACATTTTATTAAAATATTTTTAATTGACATTTTTTCACCACATAATTTACAAAGAACAGGTTTCAGCTTTTCAAATTTGAGGATCTGCGCTTTTCTCTGTTTTTATATCATTGTGCCTTTAATCTCCTTGACTTTTGCACTGCTAGTTGGACAACATTTAAAGACATCATCACTTCTTGGAACTTGTAATGGCAAGAAACAACAATACATAATAGATTAATTGATAACAAGTACACTAAGCAGTCCTAAAGATACTCCACTGTTGTACATTACAATCCAATCTTTAATTTGCTGTCAGCCAGTCTGTAATAAACTGAAACTTAAGTCAATAACAATAGATTTATAAATTATCATTAAGGTTATCGCTGACCCAGGTCATCACTGTTAACAGTCACTAGATGGTACCAGTGATCCTATAATGTCGGATAAACCGGAAGAAACATTGCAATGTTTGACAAGCAGTGTTGGATCATTGTATTGGGACCAATTCTCGTTTTAATTACATAATATATTGTCTGTCTAGAAAATGAAGCTCTGGAAAACACAAATGAACTTGAAAGCTGATATGTGGCTTTTACATAACTACTGTTTGACGTTCTAAATATTTTAGTGTCTTTCTCCAGTTAAAATAATGAGAAACTGAACAGATGCCACAAGACGTTAAGTTCTTCAAGATCATAACTAAAACAAATACATTACATCAGCAGTTCCTTGGTTATTCCCACTCTTTTGTAAGATTAGGGGAACATGAACACCAGCAGGGCTCTTATAGCCTTAAAGGTGCACGGTTGTGCTATTTTCACATGACACAACATGTGACTCTATGATGTAGCTTCCCAGCTGTCATTACGTGTCTGTCCTTTTTCGGACTTCTTTCTAGCAGTTAACTTCTTGAACGAAACTACAACGTATTATTTCAATGTGTCTTGTTACAGTAAACGTCTGCTTGCTCTGCTTTTACAGTGCTGACCTCACTGAATCTGGCCAACTGTTTTTTTCCAGTTGGCCAAGTTTTTCCATTTATCCTCTATGAAATTGAGGACAATCGTTCACGGCTTATGGGTGTATTGGTAAAAAAAAACTACCTTACCACATATTAACAGCATATATCTTTAGTAGTCAGTGCGATCAACTAGATTATGAAAGTACGTCAAAGACACCAGTAGAGGGGAGTGCAGAGCCAGGAACATGCGCACAGTCAAGAAACCAGAGCAGAAGTGGCAGCGCTCCTGTTCCCTGTCATGGGCAATTGCTGTCCTGTGTCTCCTCTGTGTTTGCATCCTGCTGAGACTGCGGGAGATCATTGTACACAGACAGGACCGGTTAATGGAGAAAGATAAAACCCCGCAACTCAAGCGTAGAGAAGAAAAAAAGCAGACTTTTTGGCCCAGCATCAAGTATATTTTATCCAGCTGCTCTGAGGGAGGAGGTAGTGGGTGGGTGCTTACAATACAGACCATGAACACAATGAAATCACGCAGGAACACTGGAGAGATCTCATTACGGCGGAGGCTGTGGCGAGAGGCGAGGATCGGGACAAACATGCACACGTCACGTACGCATGCTGAGAGTCCTGCACCTGCACATGCATCCGCCATAATGAGTGAAGATCCCAATTGGGAGTGGGACAGGCTTTCATCCCCACTTAAGTATTTAAGCGTTTATTTTGCAGTGACAACTCGTGTCGCAGACCTCCATAAATCCTCTTTTACATGAGAAGAGGTTCGCACTGTGTGTGACTCTTTGAAAGCTTGGGAATGCTGTAAATATTTTAGAGGAGAGCTCATCTGAGTCATCCACCATTAAATTACTTTCAGTAATGGCTGTTGCCATTAAGTCATTATGGGCAGCATGAAAATTGTTGTGCTCAACGTTAAATCAACAGCAACAAAGAATTAAAGTCATTATAATTGAAGCCGCGCACGTTGCTGTTTACATAATAGCAACTGGGGTAGTCTTTTTTCTCTCCCTCTTGGTTTTGAGTTGTTTTATGAGTGCGAGGTGAACATGTTGCGTCCCTCTGAGAGCATAAATGTCAGCAACCACCGGGGAGCAAACAATAGCAATCCTATGGGATACCAAAAAAATGTTCCTAACGTGTTTATGACTCATGATTTACAGTTCCCTTGTCTTTCGAAAAGTAAACCAGTGGCTCATCTAAATAAAGGAACATTCTGTAGTTTTCTATATCCAGTTTCTTTTAGGATTGACTAAATTATAGGTTGCAGCAGAGGTTTGTGTAGAATATACAGATTTTCTCCAGCAAACCCCCTGAAATTAAGTTTTGGCTGTTGGCAATTACCAGGAGCACAGCTTTAATTAGTGCCAACTATTGCAGTAAGGGCTGAGCAGGTCTGAGAGTGTGGCTTCCACACACACACACACACACACACACACACACACACACACACACACACACACACACACACACACACACACACACACACACACACACACACACACACACACACACAATGCTGCTCAGGTCCTTCAAGTTGTGCTGCTCAGATGCCGTTATACAGTTAAGAGCTGTCTGCCCACAAACACACCCACACACCCCCCCCCCCCCCCCCACCCACACACACACACACCCACACACACACACACACACACACACACACACACATACACACACACACACACACACACACACACACACACACTGTTTAACAAGAACATATGCGTGAGGGAAATTTGCTCATATGATCACCTGGCCTTTGTGTGGCTTAAACAATGACAATCACTTCTACAATCCCAGCTGAAAAACTGGACACCTTCACATTCATGTTCACAGAAACTTGGTTGCTTTGATTGAGTTGTGACTCACATCTCGCTGCTGGTCTGTATGAGCTGACCTAAAATTTCCACCACCCATGAGAGTTATTTTGTGTGTTTGTTTAGATTTGTTCATGAAGTCAGAGTTGATAAGGCTCTGTGGGAAGTTTTGAAGTTGTTCTGAGTGTCGACGTTCATTCAGAATTTTCTATTTTCGCTGTTCATGTGTCTAACATGACTCGTCATAGCATAATGTTCTTTTCTTTTGTTGGACAAAGTGATACTTTGAATATATGTTACCTGGAACATGAGTGACTCATCAGGATCAAGTTCAGTAGTTCTTTGAAAAGCTGAAAAGCGACTCTTGACTCACTACTGGCCGGCAGTAACGGATCTCTCACTTTAACTTCAACACGTCTTGGATTCAATTTGAAGCCATTCATTTTTAACTACATCTAGATAGTGTGTCAGAACTGCATCACTTGGATTTTATCCTGCTACTACTGAACTCACGTACTATAACGATAGTGTATTTTGTTTGAGAATTTTTACACTGCTCCGTTATGGAGCTGCAGCTGATCGTGAGGGGAATCATCCAAATTTTGGTTCAAATGTGAAATTTAACAAAAGCGCTTTCACTTCCTTTGGCAAAAAGGACAAAAAACAAGCCATACAATTGCTTTCATTCATGATCTTAAGTAATTCATTTTCTTCCTCATAAGGATGGAGACAAGGATCTGCCGCTACGTCTTGTGACTTATTCATCTTCATCAAGCTCCTTCAAAGACGAATACCAGAGAGCTGTGTAAATGGGAGCTTTGTGCGTTTGTGTGTTTGTGTGTGATGTTTATAAGGGCTTCTCAGTCTTAACTGTCACACCTCAGCCATCCAAGGCATGCGTCTTTCTGTGTGTGTCTTTGAGGCCCCAGGACGCCTGTTAATACCAACTACAATAACCAGTCACATACATACTCACTCACACAAATACACACTGAGAGCCCACAGGAAGCAAATCCAGCACCAAAGACAGCCTAGCGTGTTGCCAGCCTTGAATGGAACCAACAACCCTGCCAGAAAAAGCCAAAACTGACCAGACCAAACCAGAGCACTGCTGGCAGACTGCAGGTGTTAGTTGTTTTTTTTAAAGCCTAGTTTTATTATGAAATTGTTCTATAAAGGTCACCTAGTGCTTAAAATGATCCCTCCCACCACCACACATCCTCAGGTGGATGTTTCCCTGTATCAGTGTCCCTTTTCTCCAGGTGGACTTTCAACTGGAGCAATATAATGTTTCCCTGTTGTAGTTTTAGTTGGCAAAGTGAAACACACTCACAGAAGGAATTAACACATATTGTGCTTTTATTTAATTCACCCATAGTGTAATCAGAATATGAGATGCATCATCTTAATTAATTGTTTTAGATGTCTTTTTTTGAGGGATATTAGGACTATTATTTCCATTATTTACTATTTTTATTTTCAAACATATTTCTATTTTTGTTTAATCTGCCAATTCTTTTTTTAATATATAAGAAATCTCCACCACTGAAAATCTGAAACCAGAGAACATTTAACATTTGTACTAGAATTTTTAAAATAATATTATGACCTTAAATACATTTTTTAGGTATTTGACAGTTAATTATCAGATTCTTAAATATTTTAGAATAATTTAAGGATTATTAAATATTTGTGAGTTAGTTTACTTTTGGTTGAACAATCAGTTATCAAACTGTGTCAGCTCTAACTCTGATACGCAAGAAAATTTAAAAAGGAAAATTTAAATTAATAACAATTTAATTATGGATGAATTATGGTTTCCCATTTGAATCTGTTAAGCATTATTTTAGATACACAATGCATCTATCTTTTGTTCACATTATTTAGTTACTATATTGAAGAGGGTGCACATTTTGGTTTTAAATACATTTTAGTTAATTCAAAAAAAATGTTTTTGCCACATACAAATACAATTTTCTAGTAATTTGAGGTTATAAGGGGAAAAATGCAGCTTATGAACAAATACATTTAATTTTGATAACTGGTGAAGCAAACAAAGCTTTACAGTGAAAAAGTTATCCAGCTGTCATAGAAATACATAATTTATTAAAGAGAATTTGTGAAATTCTCAAATGTTAAACCTCCTCACTCAGTAAAGTTAATTAAATATGAACTCAACACATTTACATTCAATTTCCCTTTTTATCAGTGTGAGGTTTAATATCAGCTTCAAAAGGGTTGGATGGAAATGAAAGTGTTCATTTGAAGTGTATGATCCATCGCTCAGTGGGGGGTCAGAGTGAGTGTGTCTGTCTGCTAGGGGAACATATGGCAAGATGGCACAACCCAACCACATGGATAAATCACTGGGACCATCCCCTCTAACCTCCAAAATCTGTGTGTGTGTGTGTGTGTGTGTGTGTGTGTGTGTGTGTGTGTGTGTGTGTGTGTGTGTGTGTGTGTGTGTGTGTGTGTGTGTGTGTGCTTACCACCCACTTTTCAACACCCCACCCCTCCATCACTGGCCTCCGTCCATCTTTCTCTTACCTCCCTCGGAGATCCTGACCGGGGCTTCTTCATAACAAACTAACCTCTAATGTTTGTCCTGTTTAGCCTCCAGCAGTCTCCCACTGTAAGAAGTGGTCAACAGGTTATGCTAGCCGGACCGTGTCTAATGTGTTTAAATGGCCCTTGACAACCACAGCGACCTGTTAATGACTGGACCGTCCTGTGGTCGTGGTCACTGAGGACTGGTCAGTTTATGGTTACCCATTAATGTCTGGTTTTGGGATTTGAAAACTACTACCTTTGCCGACATAAATTAAGAAGAGATGTCCACAGCATGACTGGTGGATTATGGGCTGCTTCAGCTTGGGTCTCACATTAAAAAAATAAGCCTAATACAGGAATTTTATCATTTCCCCTTCAAATTAAAATCACTTAGATTTAATTGAATTGCAACCTAGTATGCAACATTTAGTTTTGGAAGGCATTCAGGGACAAAATCTTTATTTACTTATTTATAACTACAGGCCGCTACAGTTTAAATCTGACTCGTGTGCCACTGCTTCCTAATTATAATGTACTGCTTTTTTTTGACACATGATCATGTGATACGTGATCAAATTTCATCATGAGTGCAGTCACTCCCTGGCATCTGTTTCCGCTCACAGAATTAACCTGTAGTTACTGTACCATTTAAAATGTAATAAGGCCACTCACGCTCTCTCTCTCACTCAAGCTGCGCTACAGCTTGGATCATCGAGCTCACACCCTTAAATTATGCTGTGAGTGTGTTTCTGCTGAACTAACACAAATTACACAGTGACACACAAGGTCGCGCACACAAGAAAGTATTGTTCATATGTCAAGTGTTAAACACTTCAAGAATACTTTAACCGTGATGCTGGATCGTGTGCACCAGAGAAGGTGGTTGACAGTGTGTGTCAGTGGCTCTTCACAGCGGCAGCTATTGGCCTGCCAGCTTTCACATCCTCCTCCAGTGGACACACTGATGCACTCTTTGTTCTCACTGTGGCACTGAGAGGAAGCTCCTCCACGCTCATGTGCCTCAGCAACTGCGATGTTTGTGGTCAAGCCTTTGTCCAAGATAGAGCTTAAAGAACAAAGTACGACATGTTCAGAGAAATTGATCAGTTTACGATCATTATGTCAAACTCCCTATAATTTTGAGGGGCCCCCACTATTAGCAAATGTAACTCCACCTCTGTCTTTGTAGACTTTTTTGGTTTTCTTGAGGAACTACAAAATGTGACCCGTTACGATAGGGACAACAAAGAACAGCGTGGGGGGGGGGTTAACTTGACTCTGTTTAGTCTCCTATTGGCTTCAGTGGAAGTGAGAAAATGTCCTGTGGAGCTTTCCTGTCAAACAAAAATTATAAAAGAAAAATGGCACAACAGCATCAGGACTGTGTATCATGTTACCCACATTATAACATGCGAGTGTGCATGTGCACTATATTAACAAGACCATGTTCATAAGTTGCTTAGTGTGTATAGAGTGTATATAAATTGCACTTATATTGCTAAGAGGAGGCTATTGACTAAAGCCCTATTCAGCTGGTAGGTGTTCCACGGTAATGTGACTCATCATTCAACAGTTTTGAAATTACAGGACATGGTTTGTAATATACATGAACATTTAGCAACCAGAAGACCGTACCAGTATTTTACCCATGGCTTAGATTAACTCTTGCTCTCATGGCGGCTTTACTTTTTTCAGTTGTTGTATTGTTAAAAAATATGTTGGTGTACACATGTCAGATTAGCAAAAATGTACCGTAGAAAAATGAGTTGAAGGATGATCAGTTCTTTCCACTCGATTCACTTTAGAATGCAAGGATGTACTGAAGCTCCACATGTGTTTGAATTAACAGGAGGACCAATAAGTTTGATTAAATACAGTAGTCTGTGATTATTGCTGGGTTTGGTGTGAAAAATCACCCACATTAGTGCTCAGGGTGAGATTAAAATAACCGACCAGGACAGGTACTGTAATGCTAAATAAAAAAAAAAAAATCCAGGGTGAATGGGGCTTTAGATAACCAGCTAGACCGTATGATTTTAAGGATCATTCCTTTCAGCGTCTCACACTGGATGTCTTACTATGGTTGTCTGGCAGTGTTTCGACCATGTACTCTTGCTGGCATTTGCTCTGTAGTGATGATACACTGACAACACGCATGGAAACACACTTATAGACGCACTTTATTACCAGATCCAAACTGTGTTTCTCCTCAAAGTGTGTGTGTGCGGAAATGCTCGAGTGGGGATCCCACTGGTTTTGCAAGGCCAAGCACTGGTTTGTGCAGGTCGCCACAGGAATGCCAACAATGCTGCCTCCATTGCAGAGCCCATGGGGTTAGAGAGAGTAAATTTGTGTCAGTGCTGATGTGAATTTAAATATAAGGTAGATATTTCAGTATATAACCCTCACCATGACTTTTTTTAGTATCCAATGTATGAGATGGAACAATGCTGTGTGAGAGAAAAAAATACAGTACTGCCTCCACTCCATGTTTTGCATTTTTCTTTTTCTCATCATCTGATTAGTCTTTCCTCAGAGATAAGGTGTGTGTGTTTGTGTGTGTGTGTGTGTGTGTCATCAAGCCAGCAAAAGGACACATTGGGCAGTTACCTGGATGCTGTGGGCTGGGCTACAGATTAATGGTGACTCACCTGTACAACTTGAGAGGACTGGGCTTTTGTGTGTAAGTTGAGAAGCAATGACACAGCACGAAGGAGAGGGAGAGAGCAGATACCCCAAGTCACGCAACACTCACAACAGTTGGCAGGCGGCCTGTGTGTGTTTGGTAAACACACACATTACCTGAGATAGAGCTGGAAAGTGTGAGCAAGAGGAATAGTCTTTCTTGGCCACTCAAACATTCTGCTGGAGGAGTACGTCTAGGTGCATGTGTGTGTTTTTATTTGTGTGTGTGTCGTGTGTGTGTTGTGTGTGTGTGGACTTGAGGGCAGCATGATCTCATTGCACAGTCAGTGGGGAGGATATGAGGCTGGGGAGTCTTCAGCCTGACTGGGTCAGTACTGGGAGTCTCTCTCTGGGTCACTGATGATTTTCCTATTTGTATTTTGCATTTGTAAGAAGCATCAGTCATTTTCAAGTGCTGGGAGTGTCTTATTATCAGTGTAAATACTACAATGACTGCTTACTAATACCGTGTGTGTAGAAACAAATCTGGTGTCATCTAAAGGGAGTGCACTGAGAAGGCGTAGCTGTTTCCTGTTGCCTCACACGCTACTGTCTGTCCTGCCCTCCCCCGTCTTGTCCTGTCCTGTCCTGTCCTGCCTTGTCCAACACAGCTCCGGAAGTCTCAGCCCCACCCCACTCCTGCCAGATTGCTTTGGCGCTACATTGCATAATGCCAAACTGCCCCCGTGCGTCACTGGGAGCACCCTTCCTACACACATACGCATGAGTGTAAACACATGGAATACACACTGAGTACACATGGCTGTCATTTCAGATCAATCCAGACTTTTGCCCAGTGTGTAACAGAGGAACTGCAAAGTTACATGACCTCTTATTCCTACACTTCCGAAAACCTTATCAAACAATGTTAGCCGTGTTATCAACTTCACTTTCATACTGAGCCAGGGCAGATCACCAACAGCCATTTGTACTTCGTTTCCTTGTTCCTCTCATAACAACTTTAGTAACTGACACTGCAGGAATAACAGTTCATTTTACAGTTTCCTTATGGACTGTTGTATTTGTTGTACACCGCCTTTGGTTTGACCTGAACAAGAAATAAAATTACTCTTCAAATCAGATGTGTTAAATTAACTTTTAACCCTCAATCTTGGAGCCAATTGGCTTCTGGGGAAAACAGGCAATATTTCTTGCAGTGACTCCCATCTTCTGTTCTTCGCACACTGTTTACAGTTTCTCTTATCATACGAGTCCAACGTTTCTCCACACAAAACTCAAATCGATACTTTTTGTTGGTATTTTAGGTCAAGATTAAATTTTGCCAAATTTTTGTTCATAGCTATCTTCATATGAATGCAGATAAATGAAAAAGGCAATAGCTGATGCATTTTTTGCTCTCCATGCGGACTGTTTACCTGCCGGTAACCAGAGCCTGCTCAAATGGTCAAACTACAAACAGAAACCAGAAGGTTTCCAGACCCAAAATCCTGTCCCTCACCTGCAAATTCTGCATATTCAAATGTAGAATCTGTTTAGAAAGATTATTTAAAATGATAGTTCACCCAAAAATGAAAATTCTCTCATTATATACTTGCCACTATGCCAATGTAGGGGTGGGTGAAGTGTTTAAGTCCACTGCTCCTGTGGTGTCATCCAAGGAGTCCCCAGTCACTTCAATTGTATTGGATTTGGCTGCAACACTGACCGTAACTAACTAACTAACCCTAAACCCTATTGTGAGGTAACAATGGAAAGTTGAATTGCTTCACATTAACAAAATGCTGCAATTAGAGAAAGAAGATATCAATGCCAATGCTGGTATTTCAAAACTTCAAAATTTTCAAGATGAATTTCTTTTTGTCATCATCGTGGGTGTTTTTAAACCAAAATGGCTTCTGTGCTCACTTTTTTCCCCACCAAGGGCTCTTCTCTCTTTGACTGTTAACACTTTGATTCTCCTTAAATAGTTTTAAAATAGTATGTTAATCTTTTGCATAATGCTTCATCTTAATCATATGAGCAAGGAAAGCAGAATGAAGATTCACTCTTAATGCTAATTTATAGTGACTTCCTCCACTGCTGGAGTAACTACAGAAGACACTGACCCATATAAAACTGTCTTAGTGTTGTCATTCACTATTTGACTCATTGCTCTCACTTTGTGGCCATGCAGATAAAGAAGGGTTCTTCCTCTGACTCAAAACACAGTTGTAGTCACCCCCACTATCTTTCCCTTCTTTATCTTGTTCTCTTTATCTGCCTCTCCTCCACCTTTCTCTCTTTTTTTCTCAGGGACCACACATAGCATCTGTGACCCTGGCAGCATATGAATGTGGTTCGGTGGATTTCCCCGAGCCACCATATCCAGACCAAATCATCTGTCCCCAGCACGCAGCACCAGAACTAAGCTCTGATGCTGAGGTGGTGGGTGTGGCCTCTGCGGGTGTGGGGTCAGCAGCCATCCAGGGAAGCGTCTCTCTCTGGACCATCATGTCCAAAGTCCGCCTGGAATCCTGTATGTGGGTGAGTGCCTGTTACACACTGAATGTGCATTCTGTTGACCGGCACAGCGAACTGCACAGAGCTAAGCTTTCTCATGGCTCAGTGTTGGTCACAGTTCGCCACGACCTTGGACATTCACCACAGCTTTGAGCAGTGTTCAGACTGAGTGCTTTGAAATATTGTTGCTGTCAGGTGAAACCCTCATATCTCCCAAATGCAATTATCTTGGGAGCTGAGAAATATAGTCTTGTTTATAGAATAACCACCATGCATTTCTTGAATATGTCCAGTGGGTTTTTGTCATTAGACAGAGGCTGGTAGAAACATGACAATTACCAGAATTTAAGGCTTTTAGAGACCCATTTTTCCAAGGGCAGGGCATTTATATGCCAAGGACTCCAAATTAGGTGCACAAATCAAACTTTTTACTCTGACTGAACCAGCAATTTATAGTGTGGTAAGAGAACAGTGGAAAAGGTGAAAACTTGACAACTCCTGTATATTTTCTGTGTGTTAACATGTTGATACAAAGATTTAAAGATCTCCCTCCAAACAAGTTTGCATATTGCCGACTTAGTGTGAATTTAGATAAAGTACTGGACGCAGATCCCATAGAACCTAGCATTGTTGTTCTGTCCCACCATGCTGGCTCAGATATGTACACAGGCACTGATCTGGCTCTGTGTCTACCCCCACTGTGGACAAGTGTCAATGCACACACACACACACACACACACACACACACACACACACACACACACACACACACACACACACACACACACACACACACACACACACACGTATATCGTACAACGTCACAGAATCTGTTTTGGGCCATTTCTAACAAAGTGACTCAGTTTTTAGACCATAGTCATTCTCTGCTGTTTTCTCAAGATGTCGAGGTAAAGTTATTGTCTTTGTTTTTTTGGAGTTTGACGCATGTATCTCCACCAGAAAAAGCTTAAACCTTTACTAGTGGATGTATGCAAATTGGCATTTTCACTGTGTGTGAAAATATATTCATTGATGCTCGGAAAACCCCTGCTCCTTACCATAATTTCCCTTATGCAGTGTCAGTGGTTTCACACCTCTAACCAGCCCTGTGGCTGAAGAGAAAGATGAAATATTTTTGATCTACAGTCTTACAACTGACATTTTTACCACTTTATAGTAGAATAAAAAGGTAACACATTATAATGTGTATTATTATAACTTTAAAAAAAACTCAAAGCGTCTAGTTCTGCTTAGACCAGGGCTCTGTTGACTCACACAGAGTTTCTGTGAAACCACTGACAATGGCTTGTTCTACTGTTACACACATGCAGTTCACACAAAGACAGTGAAGTGGCAGTCACATTCCATTATCAACATATTTGTTAGTGCAGTATCTTTGTATGTGCATTGTTATTCTCCATTAACCTTTTCTTTCATAATGAGAAAGGCAGAACTACTGAACACTGAAAAAGAGAACCTGGTCACCGACACATGGTTTGAGTTTGAAATCGTTCTATTATCTGTTTCCCTGTTCTGCAGAATGTGGAAGGTGCTGAGGTGAAGGGGAAACACAGTTCCTCAGCTACTTCTTCATTACTGGGGGTGTTACAGGAACCAGACAGGCTTTGCACCACCCGTTGTGTACTATGATTGGCCTTTAGGCTTCCTTACTTTTCTAATACATTAACTATACACACATAGACTACCGGTCAAAGGTTTTAAAACACCCCCATGTTTCCAGTTTTTATTGAAATAAAAAAAAAAACTGGTTCTACATCCTCTGATGCATCAATGAGATAATACTTGCAGTACATTAATATCATAATGTTGAGAAAAAAGCAAGTAAAGTGTGAAGACAGACTGGTTGGACTGGACAGAAGGTGAAAGCAAAGCAACCTACAAGTGCAACACATTTATGGAAACTTCTGCAATAGAGTTGGATAAACTTTCCAAACTAAATATGATTTAATTTAGGATTTAAGATTCAATTCTTACCATCCACAACAGTGCAGCTGGTATTGTTTTAAAAGTAAGCGACATGAAGGCAGAGTTTAAAGATGGGTTTAACCTATGAGTACTGAGGAAGGCAAGGCAAGGCAGTTTTATTAATAAAGCACATTTTATAGGCACAGAGGTACTGTACAGGGACTTTAAAAACAAAACAGAGACAAAATTAAAAGAAATCAATCTGAAAGCACAGTTTGAAGCAATTTCAAGCAAAAGGAGAAAGATTAAAAGGAGGAAAAAGTAATAAAAAAAGTGTGTATAAAAATTTAAGTTGAGTGAAATTGTGTTTTACAAATAACGTAGAAATGTGTAAAATAATAAAATTATAATAGAATAAAATAAAATGATGGTACTATGACCTTGTAAAATTGTTGCTGCAATAGATGGAGCAGTCATACAATAATATAGTAATGACTTCTGTGCACTAATCTTGTAATTTAATAATTACTAGACATTGCAGCTGGTGTAATTACATGTCAGGTACAGACATTACACTATGTATATACAGTAAACAAATATATGTTGCACACATATTTATACATGCTCACAAATGCAAAATTAGAAACAGACACACGTACATATGTGATAGAATTATATTATATAATACTGTAATAAAGAATAACCTGATATTATGATCCACACCGTTCACCCCTTAAAATAATGATGCACATGCTGTTATAAAGACACACCCTGTCTTATATATCTACACCCCATCTGCTGTGTGTGTGTGTGTGTGTGTGTGTGTAAGCCTGCATGTAAAAAAAAGTTTGTATGCTTGATTTACTGGAGTCACATTTCCTCTGAGCCCAGCGTCAGCCCCAGCAGCAGCAGCACCGTGCTCTGATGTATGATATAGGAGTCTGTGTTTGTGGGTGTGTGTGCCACCTAATCCCTCTGGACTCGTCACCACTACACCCCTGTAACCCCAGCCTGGCATGGCCTCGGCTGAGGCTTGTCAGCTCTACAGTTGGAGACACCTGTTGCGCCCACGATTTCAAAGCACCCCTGCCAACATTCCCCCTCCTTCTGTCGGCCTCCCACTGGTGATGAGACATGACATTCCCCCTCCCAGCCATAACCACCACCACTGCCTCCTCTCCTCCTCTCCTTTCTCTTTCCTCCTCTGTCTGTGTGTTCTTCTGTTACCTCTTGAAACCTCTCTGTCCACTACTGCCGCTCCCTGAAGTGCTCCACTTCAAACGACGCCACAGTGCAGGTGGATGTGTTTCACTGCACCGTGCACAAAACAGACACACACACACACACACGCACACACACAGAGGCGCATGCAGTCTCACAAACGGAGGCAGAGCTATTGAATGGAGCAGCTGCCAGGGAGATTAAGGCACGTCTCCATTATGAGAAAGAAAACTGGCAGATTTCATCAAAGAGTGCAGTGTTAACAAGAGAATAGGGTGTCCAGATTAAAGATGCAGTCTGCCAGGTTTTGGGTTAGCGCCGCCTCCTGAGAATGATTGTTTGGGCTTGTTGTCGCTGCCATGGTTGCTAACTACCCACTAATCATCTCCTGGCTCAACCATCCAGCTACATGGAGGTAATGTGGCTGTGATTAGTCAGTTATGTTCTTCTGAGAGAGAGGGAGATTTCAGAGCTGGAGCTTTTTTTTCCAGTTCCTGTCTGTAAACTGCAGGACTTTTGGAAAGTATCGGGGCTTGAAATCATAGACATGTCACCTGTGATTTTAACTTACACTAACTAAATCCACAGCAGCTTCTATTATCCCCCTGTTGCGACCCTACTCTCCCCCTGTGCCTGGAAACATTAAAGTAATGAGCTGTGAGCAACTCCAAAAACACTGCATTTCTTGGCGGCTGTTTTCATTGTGTTAATTAAGTCTGTAGCCCTTACCCCTCACTCCCCCACCCTCCTCTTCATCCTCATGTTTTGGCAGTATGAACTTGTTGAACCCGACCAAGTGCTGAGGATTTATTTCCCCTCAAATCACTTCCGCTTTTTTCCTGTTAAGCCTCCCTCAATCACACGGGCTCCAGAGCTTTATAGGTACAAGCTGCTTTTGGCTGTTAGATATTGGTATTTTGGTTGCTTTAGACCTCAGCTGGGCTCGTTAGCACTTCTTAGATTGTTAAGAAACGCTGTATTTCGCATGTCCAAAGTAATTTAGAAGAGTGCAGTGTGTTGATGTGTTATATAGAGGTGACACCCTTGGCTTGTATTTTATGTGTCCGTGTCATTTTGTAATCATCTGTGGGATTTTCGTTCTCTTAGATCATTAAATCATTCTGTCTTAATCCCATTCAGCACATCGATCACACAATCCCAGACATCAAGCAGTGCAAGCTCCTTTGGTCAGTTGATATTTTTATTTTGCTCCATGAACGCACCCTATTTACTTGATTTTATTAAAAGATACAAGCAATATCTACCACCGCATCTGAATACAATTTAATTAAAGTAGATACAAATAAACAACTTGCAACAACTAACATCTCTCTGTCTTTTTCAAAACTATGTTTGATTCAGATTTATTGGCAAGACCGGACAAAAGTCTGTGTTGCCAAAACAATACTTGAAAGAACATCACGTCAGCGAGTATTATATACACCAATAGCTGAGCCGCAATAATTAACCATCTCCGTGGTGTGTGTGTGTGTGTGTGTGTGTGTGTGTGTGTGTGTGTGTGTGTGTGTGTGTGTGTGTGTGTGTGTGTGTGTGTGTGTGTGTGTGTGTGTGTGTGTGTGTGTGTGTGTGTGTGTGTGTGTGTGTGTGTCTGTGTGTGTATGTGTGTATGTGTGTGTGAGAGCAGGGTGCAGGTACCGCTATAGGAGAGCTTCCTCCCTACTTCATGGCCAGGGCTGCGCGGCTCTCCAGCGTTGACCCTGATGATGAGGATTACCAGACGTTCAAGGAGATTCTGGACCAGACCCACTCTGCACAGGTGACACATCTTCCCCAGCTCAGCCTTCATCCTCATTACCCTCTTCTATCTGACCCTTCTCACCCGCTACCCCACAACACTCATCCAACTTTTCCTTTTACCTGCATTCTCACCTCCCTGCTCTGCAATTCTGTGCTTGTTCCTTGAACTAAATCAATTATTGCCCCTTAATTCCCCCAAAGTGTAAATCTGGTGTGCCAAATTTACCACCTCGCACTGTGCGACTATGTGTGTGTGTTTTTGTCTGTGTGCGCCTCTGTCTTTGTGAGAGTTACAAAGTAATAGACCTTGCAAAATTAGGATATTTTGGGAAAGGGAACACATTTTGGTCAGTCCTCACCACAACTTTAAAGGGCTTTCATGGTGAAGAGTTTTAGGGTCATGGTTAGAATTAGAATTAAGAGTTAGGCTTTGGGAAATGGTGTGGGTTGGGCATTTAGTTGTGATGGTTAAAGTTAGTTTTGGGTAAGGGGCGAGGGAATGCATCATGCATGTCAGTGTCCTTTCAAAGACAGAAGTGCAAGTGTGTGTGTGTGTGAGTGTATCTTGACCACTGACCATATCCCAGCGGTGCAACACACGTCTTGACTCAGAGAACAGCTATGCTTGTTAAAAAATATGTTTTCATATCAAACATCCCTGCAAATGTTTCAACAATGCCTAACAGCTCATTGTAAATATTTATTTTCCTACCTCTTGTGATTATGAATGAAGGAAGAGAATTGGGGGGGAAATACGTGTGTGGTTTTGTAAAAGGCTTTTCGTCAGAACTGCCTGTCCTGACACAGGAATGCTCTTCTCTCTCCAGCAGTGTGGGTCAAACAGTCAGACAGGTCAAGTGCACTGAGACAACTGCCTCCATAAATGGTTTTGAACTTTACAACAGGCTCACTGACTCCTGCATTTGCAAATAAACTATAGCAGACAGTCCCAGCAAGTTAGCAAATAAATCCCCTGGTTGAGGGTATCCCAGAAATTCGAGGGATTACTGAGTGATTCAGAGGAATGTTTCTGTTTGTTTACAATGTGCATTTCACTTTTCAGCCTGAACACAGGATTAGTAACAGCTCAACCATGCTGTGATATGAATCATTCATTACTATCATGCTTTCTTTGATAATTCAACTACAAAAGGAGAAAATGCCTGCAATGAATGCCTCTGGTTATCTATCTAGGCCATGTTTCTGTGTGTATGTGAAATAACAAAACACAACTTTATGAGTCCCATTAACAAATATCTTCACCCTGTGCAGAAGCAGGGTATTGGATTATTTTCCATGTGTGTGTATGTGTGGGTACAAAATAACTCAACAACACAAGGATGGGTTTTCACAAAACTTGGTGGTAATATTTATTGGGAAGGTATCTCCAGATGATTCACCTTTTGAACTGATGAGTCATGGTCAATAAAAACATGGTCCAAAAAACTAATTTTCCAAGATACTGTATATATATATAAATAATTAGTTACAATCTAAAACGTATTTTAATTAAGAAATTATTCCCCATCATATGATGTCATATGATAAGTTATGTCACAAAGTCAGAAACTGACTTCAAGTATAGCATTTCCATGTATATTTGCATATGTCTGTAGACACAGGCTTATTTAAACTAATTTGTGATCATTTGGTAGGAATGATGTCATCGTGTCACCATGATGTCATATAGTGAAGTATTAAATTAACTTTTTCAACCAATAAGATTAGTGACACAATCTACAGTTTATTCAGATTACCAGTCAGTCATCATCATATGGTAACATGACATGATGATGTCATTATAAAACGGTATTACAATATAAAAAGGTTATCATTGTTACCTCACTATATCTGTGGATGAGTTGTTCCTCGAACTTTATTGGCAGAAAGGTTTTTATTCAAAATATCACGATAATGTCTTTCTGTAAGTTTTACAACAAATTTACAGTTTAGGATCAGGTGAGAGGGTAGAGCACGTTTAATTGGTTTAGGAGAGACCCACCCCCTTTTTACTGAAGTGGTGGGCGGACCACCAATCATGTTATTTTTCTGTTTGTTTTACATTCTTTTTCAACATCTTGTTTAATTAAAAATGTCAATGAACAGTTATAACAAATGAACGACATTTGTTCTGAGCAAGTGTATAAATTGGCAGGCAGCATTTCCCTTGTTTCCAGTGTTGTTGAAAGTAACAAATTTATGGAAGCAAGTGTTCTTGAATCAGAGCAAATCGCTCATCAATACCAATGATGTTACGTGTTGAAATCCATGAAGTACAAGAAGATTCCCTGTATTGCCACACCTAATCAGTGTTCCTCAAGCATGACTACGGAAGCCCGTTGGCATCTCTCCTGGGAAGGTCACCTAAAATATGAAATAGTTACTGTGTATTTCACAAGAACTGATTTTGCTTTTTCGTATCCCGATTCAAGAATGCATGAAAATTACTTGAATTTGTCGAACTTTTCATTGTTTAACCAGTCATTTGTTTATATCACTGCCTTCTCTCCCACATCAACCTCTATAGGAACTCCTGGACAAAAGTAGATATCACAAATGAGTTACTGCATTCCATTCTAGTGGCAGAAAATCCTTATTGGGATAAAATTTTGACCCACTATTACCGATGTCAATGCATGTATTTTGCCTTTGGCATGGCCACATACATAAACATTTTTGTCTGTCTCCTCCACAATAGGTGAATAGGTCTGATGTCACAAACTCACTGTCCAATGCCTTTTCTGTATCTATAAAAAAAATGTCTGAAACACCTTGTTACACCATCCTTAATAAGATTTGTAGGGTACAAAATGATCTTAGAATGAAAAATCTTTTTTCATGATAAATCATTCAATAAACAATTCAAGTCCCTAGAAGCAGTGACTCACATGTGCTTTATCAATCAGTTTTTCCATGAAAGCATAGTTAAATTGGGCAATGTATTTTAATTTAAAATATTCAAAAATAACTGATAACAGCTTATCAGCAGAATTTGAAGAAATACATTTTGACATTAAGTCTATGTATATTGACGCCTATTTATTTAGTTGCTAAAACATCTTCTGACATTAGTATGCTAACCATCTAATCCCAGTCCATCCCAGTTATACTACTTTATACATGCAACATGTCAACAAGATAAAGGTGGCTCTACGTGAGGGAGAGGTTTAGAACTTGTTTGTGAGTGGCCAGTGAGCCCACTTTTGATACACGCTCTTTAGTGTCACAAAGAGGGCCAGGAAAAAATATTCTCGATTCTTTTCGACAGCCTACCCATGCAGCGGCCGGTATGCCTGATGGTCGGTCCGACCGTGGCACAGTGTAAGTGGGGGTGGCAGGAGAGACTAAAGAGGGCATTTTCCTGTTTCTCATACAATAGGGTTTGCCACCCCAACTTTCTTGTTATATGCTGCCCCCTATTTGTTTCGAGTATGAACTTGGCTATTGGCCAGTTGTAATATATTTCCCCTGAAATATACCAACAGTAACTTTGGTGTTCACAGCACAGCTCTGACATCACGTACTGATAAAGTGGTACTTCCCACCGAAACTGTGAGAAAAGAGCAGAGACAGTGGAAGTGAAAAGACAAACAGGCAGCCCAGGGAAGAGGAGAGATAGTCTAAATGACCTTCTCAGCATTGAAGAGTTCCCGCGTGTCCTTTCCCAAACAAATTAACAGCGCTATGCAGGAGGAGCATCGGCTATTTGTCTCGCATCCATGCGAGTGCAGATTGGAAGTGACGCTGCATGCTGCTGTCTCAGTACACAGCCTAGTCTTGCTCTCTCTCTGACATTGTTTCATTTTCTGTCCTCTCTTCCTATGCTCTTATTCTTTCTCACGCACTGCTCGCCTCCCGCTGTGCATTGCTCTCTCTCTCGCTCGCTCTCTCTGATGATGTCTGGCAGCCATGTGTATGTATGTAATGTGCTCGTGTGATTGGTCAGCATCTGGAGGCAGGTAGCTTGCACCATCGAGGACCTGCCGCGTACGGAAACTGTTTTTTCTCTCGCCAGAGCTTTTTACCGTCAGTCGGATGTTCTAAGGGTTCCATCTTTCACTGAAGGAGATCCCGCAACACCTCTGATTTTCACGTTTCCACCTTCTAACCTTTTTACAACTTTTAAGCTGAACATGGAGGCATTCATCCACCGGAGTTTTTGATTGAAAGCTGAAAATGAATTGTAGTAGATCAAAGAGGAAACCTACTCCATTGGGATTGGAGAAACTGGGCTATCACTGGATATTGTTGTGCTTTGCAGGAAATGGTTTAATTTTGTCATCAAGGATGTGACCCCCAATTTAACACCCCCACCCCCACGGCTAAAACACACACAAACACACATGGACTCTCTCCACCCTGTAGCAACAGAGCTGGATTAATATGCTGACTACGTCCCCTCGGCTCAAGTCACAGAGGTTTGTAGGTGCCAGCAGTTTGACTTAAACCCTGTGGTATTTCTCTCAGCCTGCGTGTGCCAACTTCCTGCCACAAATGCACGTGATGCGCAGCACCAGAGCACTCCGGGTTTTTTTTCTCATTCATTCAACAGAGCTATTCAAGAATAATGAAGTCATGCCTTTTCTAACGGCTCCAGACGCTGATGTCATGAACATCAGCTTTTTTTCCCCCTCTTAAATCTTTTGCTCAGTACACGAGTACTCTGTGTGCTGGAGAGAAATTCTTCAGTATCGACGCAGACAGTCTCGAAACATCCTGCATGGATCAAGTCCATGACTGCTTGTAACCTCCGCCTGTAACCTCCGCTTGTAACCTCCGCTTGTAACGGAAAGGGTTAACAGGCTGTGAATTCTTGATTGCCAACTCCCAGGATCGTATCTCCTGTAACTCAAATCAGGGCCATCTGCGCTGGGCGTATGCCTGCCTTTCCCCCTGGCCTACTGCACTCAAAGGCTCTCTGTGCTGTGGTTTGCCCGGCCCCGTCACGTGACTTCTCTGAAAGTGCCCCCTCCCTCCTCCTCCCTCTTTATTTCCAGTAAACTGTTTGAAAGGAGGGGGTGAGTCAGAGTAAAACCAGCTTCCCTTTAACCACAGCTTGTTAAAGAATTTGTCAACGTGGACTCAGGGGTGCATTTTTTTTGTCTGTGTGTGTGTGTGCGTGTGTGTTTTTGTGTTTCGTAGCCCCTATCTTTTCTTTTTCTTGAAAGAGGACTGTAGCTCTGAATGCGTCAGGACTCCTTAATCACTCCACTTCATGTGGCAGAGAGAGCGGGCGCAGGCGCGGGCTTGTCAGGAGTTAATGAGATGAACTTTAACCGTCTTCGTGTTGGGGGGCTCACGGCCAGTCCGGAGATGTGTGTCTTCTGTGTGAAAGACTTTCATTGAGAAAAAAAGAAAACAGAGAGAGGGAGAGAAAAAATGTGCGTGGGTGTTGACTTGTGTATAGGCTATGCATAGATTTTTCCTTGTCTGACACTTTTTTCCACATGGAGACGGGTGCCGTGTCACTGCCTGCTATGTTCTATGTTCGAACTCTGTACCCCATCAGTACCGACGTCTACTGGAAACAAAGTGTTTGCTTTGCCAACGTTTTTACAATGAAAATTCCACTTTTAATGAAGAAACCTTCAAATCCAAAATAAACACCCTATCACATCATACAATGATCCACTTGAGAAAATCAAACTTTTTTTACAAGCGAATAATTGCAATCTATCCTGTTTTATTATTTAGTAGGATATACTATAAAAAATATAGTAATGCTTTAGATAGATTTTGAATACTTTGGGTCAAAAAAACTCTTCTCTTAGGTTTTTCTTTGTAGATGTTTCTCATAACTGTCATCACCTGGCAACTGTAACCACAAATATTCAAACTATCATAGAAATGACTGTTATGCCTCACAAATTTAAATACAGGCCATTTCCTGTACATGTGGACCAAAAGCCATTGTTAAATTCATTGTCCTGGTGACACAGTTCTAATCTCATTTCAAATATCCTACTATTCCTCATAACATCGGCCAAGGAGGCTATAATTAGTTTGTTTCTCAGTAGAATCAAACAAAATAGTACTAAGATTTGCACCAACCTATTGGAGGGATGAAGAATGTGCCAGGGAAGAACCCATTACATTATGGCGCACATCCGGTAAAATGGGTAAAAAACGGTAAAATGTGATTTTTGATAAGCTCTATCATTTCCTTCTTAATTGAGGAATCAAATAATCTAACCATTAGGGATAGAGAGAAAAAACAGACCTATATCAGATCAAATGATAGTGGTATTCAGATGTTGGCTCCACGTGGGGTGACTGTGCAGACTGCTGAGTAAAGCATCTGTGCTGAGCAGCCAAACCTGGAACCAAAACCTCCATATTTTTAATGACGCTCCCTTGGCGAGATCTTATCAAATGTAATTGCAGCTAAACCCAGCCCTACAGGCCACCACTGGTGGGGGTGGAGGAGGGGTGGGGGCTAGGGTGGCGGCAGGCAGCCCTTGGCAAGCTGCCTGGCAAAGATGGTGATTTTCCATAAGCCGCCAACAACAGACTGGATGTCTGAACCCGAGCCATCCAAGATAGGCACTTCCCCAGTCCAGAAACGCAGACTAGAGTGTCCCAAGTACATAGTTCAACTGTAGTAAATCAGTGTCACAAGTTCACATGCGCGCGCGCGAGTACACACTCCCTCCCCTCATCTCCTCAGGAAACCTTTGTTCACACTGCAGTGATATTTTCATGCTCGCCCTCACTGCACGAGCCAGAAGCTCAACTACAATAAACCAATGTAAACAATGTACGTGTCATGATGTCAGAAAATGAATGGGATTCTCATGTGGTGTCCACGGCGATGATCGGTTCTGCAGGGTTCTGTTTGTGCTACAACACCAGCGGTCGTCAGGTGTCCCTGGTCCAGTCAGTGGTTCAGCTGTAAACTAGCAATACACATTCCTTCCCTCCCTGTTTCCTACCATCTGAACAACTCACACACACACACGCACACACACGCACACACACGCACACACACACACGCATGCATGCATGTACACATGGGGTCGGGCTAGAATTAAAACTACAGGCTCCTCCAAGTAGAAACTATCATGATTGGACATCAGGGGAGGCAAAAATTCAAATCATGAACCAATCAGATTCTATGTCCCTTCGCCCCCCCCACCATCACCATATTAGGCGACCTCCCATGTCTCTCAAATTTCCTGTCCACTGGGTTGCACCCCATAAAGAATGTCATCAGGACTGTACTGGTGCTGATGACCATATTAGGTATGATCATGCTTTGCCAGCCCCCTCCTGATTTTCCTTTTCGTATTGAATTAATGTGGTGTTTTAAAAACAGAGGCCTCACTTTCCAAAAGAAAACCCATTTTTTCTGGTCTTTTCTAATGAAACTCTTTTTTGTTTTTCTCTAGACTTTTGTCACTTGATTTTGTTAAGAAAGTTATGTTTTCATATATGTTACACATTCATTTAGGATATTTTGATTTAAAACAGTTAAACACTGCCCATTGAACTCTAATTGTTTTAGGGGTTTCATTCTAAAATGTAATACATGCATTTTGTAACATTTTGCAACATGAAAAACATCAAGAAACAGTATAAAATCATTATTGAAGTAATTAAAGAAAGAAAAAGCCTTGAGGTAATGATTCCCAATATAATAATGTCCACATATGTATTTTCTTTCAATTGTGTGTCTCACTTTAGAACAAAAGCCTTCATGTCATTATAAAGATGTACAGTTGCAGTAATTAATGAATTATGTTATTTCTTTTACATAAAGATATTTTGGTTGCAAATAAGCAGGGAATTTCAAGTTTAATGTAAAAGACACAAAATAGTTATGTCAATGTAAATAATCGATATGATTTCATGTAGCAAATGAACAATATATTATAAATAATTTAGATTAAGAAACTGACATTTTGTATTGTGCTCAAAAATATTCTAATCTATACATTTTTCTGTGTAAGAATACATAAACAGACAAAGATTTACTTTGGAATATTAAGTAAAACCCAAGAAAAACAAGCTGCCCATAAAAAAATAAGAAAGTACAACAATCATTCCCTTAATGTTTCTAACAAAGTATGATCTTAGTTTTTTTCATGATTAAACAGGTAAGAACTCTAAGAAAAGCTCAGATAAATCTAGGAAAAATTAAGAATGAATGTCATTGTCCAGCTTTGGCAGTAAAATCTTTTTTCCCTGCTGCTAAAAGATCTATTTATTAACATATAAACAAGAAGTTTAAAACCTCGTAGTGGTTTTTTAAGAGAATTACACATTCTCAGTTTATTTTATTTTAGATTTAAGAGTTGAGAGTAGGAAATTCTTTACAAATCAAAGATGGATTTAATTTTACAATGGCAAATTTAGCATAGTGGAAGCAATCATTGTATAGTTTACCAAGATATTGTGTCCTCCGAAAATATAAAGCGTCTTAGATCAGGGGGCACCTCTGCATTCCTGCTTTATTCCCAGAACTAGTTGAAGTAAATCCTCCTCCTTCCAGAAAATGTATATTAGGGAAAAGTCTGTCATTGCTTGGAAAAGAGGCTTTTGTTGAGCAGAAAAAAGTAAGAATTTGTGAGTCACTGGAATGACCAAAGTGTTGTCTCGTTCTCATGTTCCCAGAGACAATGGAATTGATAACGTACTCTGGTGTTAAGGTACAAACATTTAAAATCTAGTTCGGAATTTATAGCTTAGAACGAAGAAGCATTTTTAAGAGATAAGTCTTGTATTTCTTGTAGAAAGTGTGGCAGGTGAATCTGTGAATATCCACTGGGAACTTGGAGATATTTGTGTCATAAGATCAGAAAGAAAACATACCTACATTTTACATTCAGATATTCAAATAAATACATTTTCCTTCTAAGAAGTAGTTTGTTATTAGATTAGTTAATATTCTTTGTGATACATGTAAAATAAAATTAGCCAACTTTTCCCTACTGAGATGTTCTCATCACACATACTTTTCACATTTATTTAACATGATTAAACTACGAATTAGAATAAAAACTTAAAAATATTTTAAAGAGCATGCATAAGTTCAGATTTTTTTACATATTTATCATTTAAAATCAAGCACCTGAACTTGGAAAGGTTTAGAAACTCAAACTGTAAGATTTGCTGAAGAAATATCACTCTGAGGCATAATGTATTAAAAATATAAAGTTTCAAGCTCTAAACAGTTTGCACTGCAATATATCTAGTTTCTAAAGGTGTAATTATTTGGTTTGTCTGTTGCTTGCTTTTGAAATAATTGAAACAAACTTCTTGCTGAAAGCAGGAGAAAGAAAACCCTCTTGTTGCCGCTGCTGCTCCTTTGAATTAATTTAGAAACAAGCAAAAATGAAAAAAATAGATTATTCCTTCATTTTTCGTTTCATTTGAACAACAACATGTTTTTAGATACAAAATGGAAATATTCAATATCAATGCACACACAGTAAGTTGTAAATACACAGAAAACTTTCACATTCAGAGATGAGGGAGGATTCTTAAAAGCAGATCTTTGACATTTCAATGTTATCACAAGTCAAGATATTATTCTAAATTCTTAATTTGTTTTAGCATGATGTTTTAATGGGTTTCCAAGCAATGATTAAACTTCCATTCAAAAACAACACTGGAGCTTGATACACACACTTATTTCACACACCTCGGTGATATTCCCTTACATGTCCACATGCATGCTTAAAAAAAACACTGAAAAAAACTTCACCTTTTCATTGCTCATTTTTACTTATTAGTCTGAAATTTCCTGTAAATTAATGATATCAAATATAGATAATTAATAATCTTTTAAACTGTCAAACTCAGTAAAGCATTTATAAAGAGAGTATGTGTGTGAAATATAATAATTTTAAAAGAACCATTATATTCTCATTCTCATTTTGTAAAAAAGAGGCCTGAGTTCTGTCCTGAAGTCTACGACACATTTTCTGTAATAATTATGTATGTGTGTGACTAAACATCAAGTCTCCGGTGAACGTCTCATCACATATTTCTCTCACTTTTTTCTTTTTTTCAGGACTTTGCCAGCAGAGGAAAAGCAGCAGTTCAGAAACTCATCCATCAAGTTGGATTCCTGGGGATTCTGGCCTGTGCCTCTGTAAGTAAAACCTTACTTAACTTTTTTCTGATAAATATTCTTCAATTGTTTATCAGGTTTAATAATTTTCCTAACCACATAGACCGTATATTGAAAATTACAGTTCTTAATTTTTTTGCCAAAACATTATCACAAAAATAAATGTTATATTGGAAAAGTATCATATATTCTCATGGTACTATCAGTAACCTTAAGTAGGTGTATATGTAGGTACATAGGGAGAATACAGAAGTAAAAAAAGAGAAAAATACTCAGTATAGCATTACATTGTTTCATGCATGTGTTGTTTCATATATTTTCTCTGCATTATTTTGTCTTTTCATTTATATTATATTAAGTCTCATCATGTATTTTGTCGTTTAATACAGATTCCAAATCCCTTGTTTGACTTGGCAGGAATAACATGTGGACACTTTCTGGTCCCGTTCTGGACATTTTTTGGTGCAACACTCATTGGGAAAGCAGTTTTCAAAATGCACATTCAGGTGAGCTGCAGTCAAATTATACAAATCTTATGAATAATGCCTCGGCTGTTCAGAAATATACTGTCGATTATTAGAGATGGTAAAGCAGAGTGTGACACCTCTCACGAGGCAGTACTTGCGAAATGAATTTGTGTGGAGGTTTAAGGTTTGGGTACATGTTTATTGTTGTCTAGAGAGACGGGTGTGTTAAATAGTGAATCACACTCATGCACACACACTCAGGTGAGCTGCAGTCAAATTATACAAATGCTTATGAATAATGCCTCGGCTGTTCAGAAATATACTGTCGATTATTAGAGATGGTAAAGCAGAGTGTGACACCTCTCAAGAGGCAGTACTTGCGAAATGAATTTGTGTGGAGGTTTAAGGTTTGGGTACATGTTTATTGTTGTCTAGAGAGACGGGTGTGTTAAATAGTGAATCACACTCATGCACACACTCTCTGTTACTGTACTCAGCTGGTAGTAAGGAGGCCATTTTGTGCCGGCATTGTTGGGGGAGTCAACCATTTTGTGACTGCAGCAGCAGCAGCCCCAGTTCATTGTACAGTAGACTGGTCAGACTCCGAATTTATGGGAAAGAAAGATATCCATCCTAACCCTTGAATAAGAAACTGCTGTTAAGAGACTTGGCATCACAAACGTTTCTTCTAATCCTGGAAAATCCTCAATTTGCGTCCAGGAATTTGCAGTATGTCTGTGATTACCGTTAGGGGCTCAACTTTCTGTTTTCCAAGCAAAGGCTGGAGTTTGCTCATGGTGACACACAGAGGAAGGGTTAACGCGAAGATTCTTTTCCACTCAGCCTCGTTCCTTACCATACGCAAAAAACATTGTCCTCCACCACACTAGAAAAAAAAAAGGTGGAAGGGTTGGCAGTGAACCTAGTGAGCGCGAGCTAAAGCAGATAAACATTGTCTGTGGGAGGTGATGTAGAAAGAGAGAAGGAGAGATGGGGGGAGTTGGAGGGAAGTAGGGGGTGTGGGGGTTGCAGGCACAGTTGACACAGTCACACACACAGGACCAGATAATACCCAGGGGTCCCAGGGGCCCCGTCTGACAGAGGTGCGTCCCTCCCTGCCCCACAGAAAAACTTCACCCGACTCTCCGGCATTTCTGAGGGGCCCCAGTCTCTCCTAAAGCCGCTTGGTTAAAAACACATTCAGGGTCAAGTTTGCTTTTAATGCAAAATGATTGAGTAGTTTACAGAGTGCGAGCAGAAAACAAGAAGTACGAGAGAAAAGCACGCTGATAGCAGGTGACATTGTCCCTCATGAGCCAAAGGGAACAAAAGGGGATTTCGAAGCTCTGTGTGTGGGTGTGTGAGAGTGCGAGCTGTACCTGCAGCTTCAGGTGCTTTCTCACCAGTCTCTAAGGAAAAGCTCGCTTTCATATCCCGAGCGGCCGCCGCCTTTTTACGCTCATTAAGCTTCACGTCTTACTGTAAGCTGCTGAATGGATGAACGTCAGCTGCTTTGTGACGCAGCAGGCCGTTGTTGGAACATGAGTGTTGTCATGGAAATACACATTTCAGGCCCTTGAAAAAGGTGATTTTGCCGAGGTCATAGCAGCCGTGAGTTGTGGGAAAGTGAAGAGACTCCCATGTAGTAACAGTGAAATAAGAGAATTATTATTCTGCACCATTTGACACTTGAATCTGAACTTATTTAGTGTCAGATTTGTAAAAATACAACTTTGAAAGCAGGGTGCTGTTTTTGCTGGTCGTTGTGTGTTTTTAAGACTGGGTGCACGTAGCTCTTATAACCTTTATCAGTGAATTGAAATCAGCAGGTCAAAACCATGTCACCATCAGTTTCCGTGCAGACACATAAAATACATCATAGTCACCTTTCCTGTGTCGACCATCTTGTCCCTTCCTCATTTTTGTGAGATGATAGATCATTTTACTTGTCTGTGAAGGACACAAAAAGAGTGGGTGTATAAAATCTGTGTTTATGTGTGAGGCTTAAAGTACCATAGCAAATATCATTCTTTTTTTTTATCATGGCAAATGCTAAAGTTGTTATTTTTGTGACATTTCCAACATTTTGGCTGAAAGTCAATAGCACGACCCAAATTAAAAGACAATAGAGCTACATGGATGACCTGAATTACATGTTACACAATGTTACAATGAACACTGTAACATAGAACTTATCAAAGGGGCCCAATTGTAAAGAAATTCAATTTTATGAAACCTAAATTGTCATTGAGGTCCTGGTGCATACTTACCTGCAGTATAACAATTTAAAAGTGATTTTCTGCTCACAAAGCTGTTGCATCTAATTTTGTCCACCTACAATGTCATTTATTTTACTCTGTATAGTTTTTCAACTTATACACCTTCATTCTCTATAAATAATGTTGGAACAAAATTAATTATAGTATAATAGGCATTTCAACTTCATAAACTGCATCAAATCAATATATCATTCCTCTTCATGGACCAAGTCAAGTTGTTATCAGACATTAGTTTTTAAATTTATTTGATATGTACCAGTTAGACTTCGGAAAAGCATGCTGAAAAATATGGATTGTTGTGGGTCACTATGAAATTATGTCAGCTCAATATAATATGAGCCAAGGTTCGTTAAGACAGTTCCACATTATATACAATACACTTTGTAGGTGATCCCAGTGCCTAATTGGAGCTACACATTCATAATGAGTGAAATATTCAAATCTAGGTTGACATTTTTATGGCTCCATCATTACATAAATTGAAAAATTCGAGATGATGTCTTGTGTATCATTTTATACACTTTCCCTGTAATTGGGTAGTATATATTTAGTGTCTTTGAAAACCTTGGGATCTGGACTAGAATTTAAAATAAGGTTCTGTGGGTTTGAACAATCCTTTTCTGCACAACATGAGTTTGTAATGATGGACCCGCCAAAAGCTCTGTTGGGTTAAGCCTTTCTAATGGCATGTTGAAGTCGACCTAGATGTTACTGGATCAAACCACATTTTTAGTTGCCAAAACGCATGTTTGTTTATAAGAATACAGTAACCTACACCAACTCATAGGGCAACTAAAGGACCTTGAAAAATCTGGTCAGTTAGTGGGCACGTGTTCCCGCTCCCCCGCAGGAGGACACAAGGCTGACGTGAGCCAGAATGGCTGCCAGTCGCCTGCCTGTCCCTTCTGGCGCGGTGACTAAGCAGGAATCAGACCAGACAGGAGCCAGCATCCAGACCCCCTGTGAAAAAATGACACATCTCTTTTTATTCCCCCACTTCTCTATCATCAGTTACTTTACACACGCACACACACACATTTGATGACAGCCACTGTGATATGCTGACCTAGTGTACTGTGTTGGTGATGTGTCATTAAGCCCAGGCCTTTTATTTCTTGCCCTCCATGACAAAAGGGGGGTCTGCCTTGGTTGGTGCGTGGCATGGGTTTTGGGAATAATGGCATAGTGTGTGTGTGTGTGTGTGTGTGTGTGTGTGTGTGTGTGTGTGTGTGTGTGTGTGTGTGTGTGTGTGTGTGTGTGTGTGTGTGTGTGTGTGTGTGTGTGTGTGTGTGTGTGTGTGTGTGTGTGCGTGCGTGCAATTGTGTATGCGTGTGTGAGAGAGAGCTGGTGGGGGGGGGGGGTTCAAGGAATTACTGATCAATTATGATGCATGCACTGCTTTGACCTCAAGGTTCAGTAACTGTCTCGCTCTTTCTCTGTGTGTCTTTGTCATACAGAAACTGTTTGTGATCATCACCTTTAGCAAACACATAGTGGAGCAGATGGTCTCCCTCATCGGGTGAGTAAGACTCAACGTGTGTGTGTTTGTGTGTATACTTGTGTGTATGTGTGTGTTTGCTATCCAAAAGTACCCTGTGGGATGTGCAGTGATCACACATGCAATAGGTAATGTAGAATCGTATGATTGAGGGGTGGTGTGTCGGCATACGGGGTATTTCTATTCGTTTGTGTGAAATCTGCCTCCTCTTCCTCTTGACACTGATGAAGGTCACATAATCAGAGGTGGCTTTAAAGTACTTTTTGGAAGATGTCTTGTTCCTTTGTAAGAATGACTCCTACACACACACAGCCGCTGGGCTTTTCAAAATAAGGCTGGATGTAATAAAAGTTGAAAGAGCCTTGGTGTTGGGTGTAGGTACTGATGGGTACTATGATGGGTGTCCTTGTAGAGATGCCAGGGGCTGCAGCTGGAAACTGCCCTCAACACACCTGCAAGTGGGAGTGCCATTTATCACATACACACACACACACACACACACACACACACACACACACCCACCCACACACACACACCCACACCCACACACACACACACACACACACACACACACACACACAAACACACACACACACACACACACAGATTGACATTCACACTGCAAACTTGGTCTCTCTCTCACACACACTTGGTGAAATCAGGCGATGAGATTGCATCAGCTCTCTTACTTGCCATGTTGTCCGTTTGGGCATTTGCCTCATTTCTAAAATTATTTTTGGAGGCAAATGTATTCTGCATTTGATTTTTTATAAACGGTATATAATCCTCTTTTACTGATACAAACTAGAATGTTGTGTATCGTGTGTGTGTGTACTCATATATGTATAGACATCCATAGTGTGTGTGAGGAACAGTTTTGAGCCTAGAACCTACGGCATTAAGTTGTGATGGTTAAGGTTAAGGTGGGGGGTGAGGGAATGCATTGTGCCAATGAGTGCCCTCACTAAGACAGATGTGTGTGTTTGTGTGTGTTTCTATTCATACATATATATATATATATATATACATAAATCTTGTGTGTGTGTTCATATACTGTATATGAATGGTTTGTATATAAATACAAACCATTTACAATGTGTGTGTGTGTGTATTCATATATATATATATATATATATATATATATATATATATCGACATACATTGTGTGTGTGTTCATATATATATATATATATATATATATTGTGTGTGTGTGTGTGTGGGGGGGGGGTTGTGTAAGACCTGTCCCTGATCTCTAGCAGTCACAGTTCATTGAGCTGCAGACTCAGAGCAGCAGATCATTGGTTATTGACAGGTTTCAGTCTGACTCATTACCCGCTTTTTCTCTAAAGGAATTTTCCCTCGTCACAACTTCTCAACCGTCAGCTTCCTTCCTCACTGAGGCCTTTCCGCCTTCACCTATGATTTTCTGTGCCTCGCTCACTCTCACTCTCACTCACACATCACCTTATGAATGGGTGACAGCCTTTCGGTTTTAACCCCTTCAGGCACAGACAGACCGCAGGCATCTGCAGTTGTCCCCTCCGCTGTGTACATGCACAGTTCCGCACGCATACACACCCACACACACCCACACACACACAGTTTATTTGTATGCTCTTTTTCTAAAAGATAAAGCTCCTCATCTCTTGTTTTTTTTAACCCTTTGAGCCGCTGTACTTTTCCAACATGTTAGCTCCCACCAACTAATATTTTAAATAAATCAGAAATTTTCAGTGAAGCATTTAGCACCTGGCCTTTCTTGGAATTGTTCTGAAATGTGGTCTACTAATTTAAAATTATATTTATTTGATTGGAGTTAATGGAAAACATTTTCAGTGAAGTTCTTATTTATTGGAATTTGGTTGTTTTCTGAAAGATTTTAAAGTAATGATTGTTAGTCTCATCCTTTCATAATATCTTTGCTGTCTTCAATCGGTCTGGAAATGTTTAAACAGTTCGATGTTTGTTTTTGTTTGCCTCTGTGTTTGTCTAGTGTGTTAGTGTTTGTGTGTGTGGCTGAAGTTACCGTTGGACTTTGGCCGTGGGGATTTCAGTCTTGTATGACATAATACAATAGTGCACAATTCATTTCCTGCTTTTTGACCAGGTGAGCTGCTTGGCACACATAAACACACACACACACACGGCAACAGAAATCAGTGATAAATTACAGAACCTGTTTGTAATAAGGATTACAAAATTTCAAATTATTATAAAGTTCAAATTATCAAATATCTGGAGTTTTTTTTATTTTATTTACATTTATGTTATTCACTTGTTTTATTTATTCAAGTTTGTAATTATTTCGTCATATTTTAAATGATTAAATCTGTAAACCCACAAAGATGCTGTTTGTGGAAAAAATAACACAAGTCAATTTACCTGTTGAATCTAATGTTCTAATATAAACTTTTATTTTTTGTTTAAAAGGCCAGCCCTGAAGTTGTAATGATAGGGAAAACATACGTTTGGTGATAAGAAGTGTGTGTGTGTTTGTGTGTGTCTCTCCTTCAATCCCTGTGTATTTATGTAGCTTATAGATGACCTCAGATATATATTTTAACGCAGTCTGGATGCTGTAGTGTGACCATCAAGTACAATTTCAGCACAGCACTGCTGTATCATTTGATGAACTTTTAACTTGGTTGATAGTCCTGCAATCATGACACGGGATGATGTTCTCATTCAAGACAAAAAGGAGTGTCCACAAATTCCTTATAAACAATTTTTTGGGTTTTGCAACACAGAATTTATGTGGCAATCAGAGCTGTGCATCATGATATAGTCAGTGTCTGACTCAGTTACATTTTTTAATGATCTTAATTCCAAACAGGGCCTTTTATAGGATTATTTCTAGAAGTTTTCTAACAGCTTGAGTGAGAGAACTATTTTTTCTATGGATGACAAATGGAAAACAGTGTGTTACTGAAATCCAGTTTCACGGGAGATGTTTGGGTCTGAGGTTTAAATGTCACAAGGCTCTATAACTGTCAACAGCCATTTTCATCACCTCTGTTAAGAAAAATGACCAACCCCAGAGTTTTTTATTAGCTGGAAATAAAATGTAGACAAGATGCAAAGGACCATTTTAGACCATCTTGCACTTAAGTGACTTAAAATTTCCATTATACATTTATGAGTTTCTGATATTCCGTGTTAGAGCTGCAACAAAAAAAAGGTTCAGTGGAAAATAAGTTCTGTCCTGACAGTTGTTTAATCAAGTGAAGTGTTCTTCCTTTTTCAACTGTTTTTTAAAATTTACTGTGTGTTTGGGACAATAAAAATGTGTCTGACATTGCGAGATTTATGTTGTAGTTCTTCATGTGTATTGTGGAGACAGATTCTTCTACAGAATCTCTGGCAGATGAGTTTCACTCTTGTTTTCTCGGCATGCAAAGCATTGTAACATTAAACCTGTAACCTTCTGTCAGCGCTAGTAGGACAATAATAAAGATAGTTTTGCTTTGAGCTGACATAAAGTCACAATAAAACCCTCTTCAGATGCCTTTTGGGCTGATAACAAGAACTGATAAACAGGTGGGAGAAGCTGGAACTGTGTATCTGATCAGACTTGTTAGGTTTCCTACGTCCTATGACTAATATACAGATGCCTCCTCTTCAAGATAAACCATGCGTGTATCACCATAGTTAAATTCTTCTAACTCACACTGAGCAAGGCTTTGATCAAGATCTGAAGTCATTTGTCAGGAGGTTTAATTCTTATTTTTTAAACCTAAACATGTTTATTTTACACTTTACCTCCTCTTATTAAAGACTTACCATCTTTTAAAACTGGTATTTCAAAATAAATGTACTTTACAACCATTGTTTTACATGAAATCATACAAATATGTCAATAAAGCTTTTTTCATTGGGTGTCTCTCGCTGAACACCCTGAGAAAAAGCCTAAAATTATTATATTGATTTTCCTTGGATTTAATGTGTAGGTTAGGTCAATACCCCTACAAGCACATCAGAGAATGGTGAAGCCACTGCTGCTGTGTTCTACATAATCATAGGGCAGCAGATTCATCTGTACCAAATCTCCCCGTCCCCCTTTGTCTTATCTCAACTGGGGGGGTTTAAGCCAGTGAAGTGATTTACAGCAGGAAAGGCTCAAAATCACCAAGTGCATGCAGTGAGGGAATGGCACGTTTTCCTGTTTTTGGTTCGCAGACTGGGCCTCCTGTCTCCTCCTTTGATCTGTGGTTAGTCACTGTGTTTAGGCTGAATTGCTAACTCTTGATTCATGCCACTTTTTCCGCAACCATTTCTATGTGATAATATGTTAACAGGAAGAAAACCGTCTTCCGTTATTATGAGAAGAGCTGTAGGGATGAGGGCCTGTTGGCGTTGCAGTGCTGGTAATTCCGCAGGACCCCAGTGTGTTTACAACTTATCATTGGTGACTGTGGTAAGTGAATTTTAAACAACCAAAACTAGCTACATCCAGAGGAGCATTTTAGTTTTGTATCAGAAATAATCTCTGTCCATACTAACACAGCTGAAAATGCATATCACATAACTATTCCCATACACCGGTCATGCTCAGTGCAAACTGAAAGCAGATTCTCTGTTTTGAAGATGGTTGCAGAATGTATTTATTTACAATGGATGGGGGGGTTCTCTACTGTCAATGGGGAAAGGAGTCAATCGCCATTTTTGGGGGGTTTACCAGCGTTTAAAATACCTGCGTATCCCTGCTAGTTTTGGTTTAAAAGAGGTATTAATATTAGCAACGCTTGAAATTGTCATTAATGACTAATAAGGTCCAATCGTCTTTGTCATTGCTTCCAAAAATGTTGGCCTGTCTGTACTAATATGCAAACCCAGAGCAACTATACAAGACCAGCGGCGGTTTGCAAAAGTCTAAATTTTTTAGGGGCTTGAAAAATCCAGACCACCAGATGCAAATGCATAAAAAATGATTGGTTTCAGAACTAAAACTTATTAGTGTGTCCTTGGTTTAGTTTCTGAATAGGTCTGGGAGAGGTCAAAGTGTGAGGCAGTTTATGATGAGGGTTATGTTTGTGAAAACGTGGAAAAGAGGGGAAGTGAGAAGAGAGAGACACTATTACAGTTTCATCACCTATACAATGGTGCTTTAAACGACTGGTCTCAATAATCCATCATCTTGATTGAGTCAGCTACTCTCAGTACAGTGCATGTCTTGTACTGACTTTAGCAAATCCGTCAGACTCATGTGTCAAGGGAGGGATTATCACTGTCAGGCTCACATGGAGAAAGCGATTGAGATGCAGAGAGTAAGAGTCGAGATTTGAAGGTAATCCGGTAGAAACCGGTGTGCCAGGGCCTTGGGGGTAACCTCGCACATCTCCATGAGAATGCATACATTTCCATCGGACTCCATCCCTGCAGCAGGAGAACATTACCAGCACAATGGGCTTGCAGATGGCCGTTCCTGCCACACAAGGGTGTTGCCATTAGAGGATCACAGCAGGCGGCTCTGCTCAGAGGGAGGCCGGGGCAAAATCTCAGGTCAGGGCAGGGCAGCCGGGGGGTTGGATGAGATCAACATTTTACTGTAATAATGCGACTGTCATGTTACCTCAACCTGTGTGTGTGTGTGTGAGACAGAGAGAGACAGCTTCAGCAACTTTCATGTTACAAATCCTTAAAGAAACTGACATGATTTTTGATTAATCTAATATCATTTTAATTCATTTGATCCATTTTCTTTATGTTCCTATTTTCTAGTTGCTTAGACGAGACCAAAGATTCATGTATACATTAATTCTAAAGTGACTCAATTGAACCTGGGTTGGTGGAGATGTGAGGGATGTGAGACCAGTTGAACTCTTCTAGGTTTTTCACAGTAGTTCAGTTATTTCTGTACAATTACCAAAGAACTGCAGCTACAGGAGAAAATCTGTTACTGCTCATTTCCACTAAATGTTACCTATCTTGAAAAGACCCCCCCTCCCCCCAGCTCATATAGAAACTCTGTAAGTTTCACAATAAACTTGCGAAGTCGGCTGGGTTGAAGGTGCGTGGTGTGAAGCTGTGACAGTTGTCACCTCACAAGGACGTTTTTTTCTTCTTTCACCATATTCATCTGCATGAAGTAGCTTGCACCAATTTTGGACAAAGAATCTTCTCAATCGATATAAAAAAAACACAATACAAATGGAATGAAGTGCAGACTGTGCTTGAGGTTATTAGCTGAAGTTATATTAGTTATGGTGATTTATTGCACCTCAACAGATTGCTTTTTGTTGAAGAGTGTTAAGTTGATGAAAAGTCCAAAATGTCACTCGTGTTCTTTACCTTGGTCACTGGTACTACATATATACTATATATAAACAATCCTCTTTGTATTATGTGAGCTTTCTGTTAACCATTCCTAGTGGTCACCAGGTGTTCTGGTCCCCTGAGACGAACACTGACAAAGGTGGTATTGATCAGTCCTTCTGGACCCTGCCCTCCCTTCCTCAGGCCCACATACAGGCTGACGCCTCACTTAAGCCCCTTTCACACCAGACAAGAAACCCACTATCAGCATCCACCCAGATCAAATAACTGCATTACTCACAGGTAGTTATCAGTTCTAGCGCCAATTATCAGTCATAAGCTGTTTTCAGACATAAAACATTAACCACACGGCAGGAGTTTCTCCAGGTCGGACACATTCACAACAGCAGGAAAAGGGATGTAGCACAAACGTCTGGGCCCTACATATTTCAACCCTCTTTCCTCAGCATACTGTTACTTACAGCTACTGTATGATATTTTTACTTTGATTAAATTTGGTTTGCTTGGAGTATCCTGCTCAACAGAACATCATCAACACTACCATTAGAATAACTTTGATCCATCCACTATCACATCTCACTATCTGCCACAATGAAAGACCCCTCAAAATAAACCATACAACTATAATATAAACCCCTGAAGCTGCTGCAAAATGATGACAAAAATAGTATCTTTAGTGCCCACTATACTTGTTCACCTTGTCTCATAACCTCAGATACATTACTATTAACATGGTGCACAATGTTAAGCTTTGCTAGGTAATATTTAAAGATAATGTTACAATAATAATGTTGCTTTGATGCTGATTAATTTTTGTACTCTAAAATATATTCTCTCAAATATCCCGATTGGCTTTCTATCTAAGTAACATAAAGATATTGGATTAAACCATTAATAGCAGTGTGAGTAGGTTGTGGATACAGGCATATCCTTTTTTACAATGACCTTGATTATATTTCTACAGCACCCTTTAAATATCTAATCTTGTTTTTATATAGATGATAACAACATCAGACCAGAGAGAACCAGTTACTATAAAACATAAACAAGTGTACTGTAGCTTTGGTGTCTCCCTAATATCAAATCTAAGTTGGGTGCCAGACAGCAGAATAAGTACTGTTGTACTGATATCAATTAATTAGAGAGATAGCCCGGTTAGCTTACTTCCCTCAATGTAAAAGACGCCAGATAAACACAAACACAAACCATCAACTCAGCTTCATCAATCAAATGTCAATATATTCAAACCAAATAGTATCAACTTAGAGGTTAATAATTAAACACAAAAAATATATCCATCAATATTAAGTAAATAAACAGAAGCCAAATTCAATTTTAAATTTAAAGACTGGACAAGAAAATAACATTTTCCTTAATTAGGTTTCCTCAATACATTTCTGTAATATATTTCCTCAATACATATTAAAATAAAATTTGAATAGGCCAAAAGTTAAACTGCAGCTTATTGTTTGGCCTGTTACCAACATAATTTAATGTGGGGAAAAAATAAAACCATAGGCTATATTCTAATTGGACTCAGATTTTGGTTTCTTGGTTTATTACTAACCCTCTGAAAGTAAAGGTGGATCATCTGGCATTAACATGTCTGACTTTTGAAGACAGTTGCGGTCTCAGTTTTAAGCCAGCATGAAGCCAGTGGTGTCATGTGAATGTTGAGATTTCAGTGAATCTGTTGATATCAAACATGTTATGCACGCTTACTAGGAAAAGGGCAAAATGTCACTCCAAGGTTTAACTACTTTTACCGAGACGTCCTTGACACCTTGATTTTTTTGTAATAACTATCCATGGCTCCATCAGGTCACCCTGACTCACATACAAGCGTGTGTTCATGGTTTTAAGCTTTGCAAATACGTTGATAGATATCTCATATGACACGGACACGATGCTGATTCATTTCTGGTATATAACGAAAATATACCCTGAGCTGGTTTACTGGCTGACTGCCTTGAATCTAAACAGCTGCTGATATTAGCCTAAACCATTCTTAAACTGTGTCAGTTGTGCTCACTTTTCCTTCTGAAAGAAACTCATCAAAAGCAGATTTCCATCAGTTTGCTTTCCTTTCTTTCCTTTTATCAGTACCCTGATGTTGACTGACCCTAACTCACTACAGGTTCTCCAGCCTCCAGCATCAGCAGTCGTACAGCGTGATTAGCTGCATTTAGAGCAGTGCAGGAGCGGATGTGCAGAATAAACCATTTTGCACATTTTGTCAGACCTTAAGGACATTTTAATATACCCTTAACAGTAATTGCGTAGATTTAAAAATTGCAAACAAAACAACATTTTTATTCCGTGATTTTTCAATGGTTCCTCCCTCATTGGGGCCCTGGGTAGTCAATTCCATGCCCCCCACCCCTCCAATTACGACACCCCTGGTAGGGGTGAGGGATGGTGCGGCAGGTCGCAGCCCACTCTCGTTTTATACAGCGTCATTAAATTTAATGTAAGGCTCTGTGGGGTGTCTATTTTCTCATTTCGCCCACTTCCATTCTGATTACCTTGGCCTCCGAGCTCTGACAGAAATACCGAGGCAGTAACAGTCAGAGAGAGGTTTGACAATGAGCCAAAGGGTCTTACCACAGCCATTTAGAATAATATTCAGTCGCTCATGACTTATTGTTCAGATTGTGCACTGTGGGCCCAGTTTTGTGGTCAATAACACACAAATACCCTCAGTGAAGAGATGCACCAAGATCTGAATGTAACTGTAGCTTTGATGAGAAAGTGTGTGTGTGTGTGTGTGTGTTAGACACAAAGAGAGGGACAGGTGTGTTCGAGGTTGGGTGTCATATGTTCCTCTCAGGCACAGTGTGTGTTCCAGGACTTTATTCATCAGTGATTCATTGTATTGGTCTTCAGTGTCACACTCGCCTCACCACACACTCTGCTTGCTCATCAAGTCACTCCTACACACACTCAGGCCAAGACTATGAAATTACTAATGTATTTATTCATCAGGATGGCAACTGACTTGCATGTTGTTTTTGGAAACAGTTAAGCCATTGATTCATTTTTAGAGCAGCTCATTTATCAGGGGAACACAACGTGACCTTGAGCTCTTAATCAGCATCATCCACTGAAGTGTATTGTTTTGTAAATCCCATGAACGTCGTAATGTGCGCTGCAGTTGTTGAGTGTATGTGTCTGTATCTGAGTTCTGTGAGAGGAGTCATCTCAGACAGGCCCTGACTCACAGGCCGGCCGGGCAGCCATCTGGACCACTCTGCCTCCCCGCCCTGCCCCTCACACCTCAGTCAAAACAGATTCTTTGTCCAGCATCAGCCCCGTTCACAACAGCAACAACTCACCAAGAGGGAGAGACAGTAAGGACATGAGATAATTCCAACTGTAAATATCCTCAGTGTTGTGCAGCTTTAGAATAATCTGTGTTTGGTCTTATCCTGATGACAAAAAGCAATGTGAATATTAATCATGAGGAAGCTTTGTTTTATTTGTTTCATCCTAGACGCCATCAATCTTTTCTGTCAAATTTCAAAGATTCAACACTGTGGACACAGTTTATTACGAGACTGCTATGGGATCTTAAATCACAATCACACAACATAACTAATGTATTTATTATTCCTCTAGATAGGACTTTTTCCACATTAGTTCAGTGCTGTTCCAGCGCAGTGAGACATGCTGTAGTATGTAACTGTCATGCAGACACCAGGAACTTTCACTTTTCTGCCCTCGCTGGCTTCTAACCACAACCTCTGCAATATGTAAACACGTATATGTACAAACAATCAATTATAATCACTTATAATCACACAATGTTACTATTTATTTTACTTCTGTCATGTACAACCCTCATTACAAAAAGCAGGTTTAATTGACCTTGCTGTCTGTCTTTATGCTGCCTTCCTCTTTACACAGCAGCCAGAGTAGAACATGCTTTTTTGAAGCAGAGGATGTGCAGCATGTTGTGGCTTTTGAGAGGTTCGTAGTAACCTTTGCGGTCGTCTGAGCAGCATGTTGCTCTGTATATGAACCACATAGACTCTATACAGTCCCACAGTATATATTGTACACTGGAAAGTCCCACACATCTCATCTGTGCTCACTTGCCACCCTGCTGTGTTAAATTAGCGACATACATTGTGTTTATGGGACAGTCAGGCCTCAAACAGCATCAAGTTCTCATTTATTCCATGTGCCATTACTTTTCCAGCCAGTGACAATGTTCCTGTGGTCTGTTTCTGCCCTTCACTTTTATTCAACATGTCCTCATGGGTTCATTTAATTAGTCTTTTATGTTTCAGTTGTCTGACGGCTGCAAAGTGTCCCATTTGGGGTAATAAAGTGTAAATTAAAATAGAAGTACAATAGGTGTGGTTATCACCAAGTAATTAGGTGTTAATTTGAAAAGAGGGCCAGACGTTCTTCCACAGAAACAATGTCACCATTGATCTTCAAACATGACATCACAGGATGGTTGGAGACTCTGTGTAACCTGCGGTGCCCTACACCTCCTCTTCTTCTTCTTCTCCTCTACCTCCTCCTCTATTTCTAGCCTGCCTGTCGCTGCCACTCTACGAGTGGCGGTGTGACTTGTCTGGATGTGTCTCCACTTACATCTGACTCATTGTACAAATCTTTCTCACCGTTGGAAGGGTCCAGGCCTGGTCACCCAGTGACCTCGCAACTCTGAACACCTTCACACCCACGCCAAGAGGGTCTGTGTGGACATGCCGACCTGAACCTTGGCGGGGGTCGCAGGGGTTGGGGGGCTGTTTTATGTGCCTGTCTGGGAAGTGAGAGGAGTAATAGACTGCTATAATTGGTGCCCCTGATTTCCTGGCAGCACTGCGGGCACCTGAGAGGATAGTCTGTGTGTGTGTGTGCGTGTTGTGCTGGCTGTGCAGTCGGGATGTGATAAACACCCTGGGCAGGGGGATCTCCATCGAGGAGTGGGCTCCATGTTTTAGTGGTGAAGTCACTTGGAAAAAGCCCAGTTGTACCGGAGGAGGAACCGACACGCGCTCACACACACAGAGATTACCTTACAACATGTGCACATTAATCAAAATTTTCCTTACGCTAAAGTGAAACACACTCCTCCTCCCATAATTCCATTATTTCATTATTCCAACACTTAATAAAATCAAAACGGAGCACTAATATTTTATCAGACCTTCAGCTGATAACACAGAATGAGTCAGATCATCAGTGTTTCGAGACGGCGTAGAGGTCAGAGTTTCAGTACCTCAGGTCAGAGCTCTGCCAAGCCACAGTGTGTGTGTGCGTCTTGCAGTGTCTCTGCTGTTATGTTAGGTGTGAACTGTGGCCCTGCGGAGCATTGGGTAACACTAGCGATTGCCTAAGCTAGTTGTTGTGATGATGTCGTAACCAGTTGGACCTGGCCAGGATTTGTCTGTCATGTGAGGCCTTGTTCTCTATCATCCGTCAGGGCCTGTGTGTGTGTGTGTGTGTGTGTGTGTGTGTGTGTGTGTGTGTGTGTGTGTGTGTGTGTGTGTGTGTGTGTGTGTGTGTGTGTGTGTGTGTGTGTGTGTGTGTGTGTGTGTGTGTGTGTGCGTGCGTGCGTGCGTGCGCGCGCGCGCGCGCGTTAGTGGCTTTGGAATTCATTATCATAAAAAACCCACAAATTGTGAGTTTTATGAGTGTGTACGTATATATGATCACGTGCCCTTTGAGGTGTCAGGACAGACAGACAGTTCAAAGGTCGCCTCTGACTCATGGCCTATGGAATTTAGTTTTCACCGAACGACCACATGACGCCGGAACACAGTACATGAACAGCTCAGAAAATCATAGTTTTATACTGAAAAATGAGAGGCTGACGTGTCATACACAAAATAAACCCTTCACAGCAAAAATCAGGCAACAGGAAGCTAAGAGATCTGGGGTTTTCCCTCTTCATCTCCTTGTTTTGTGAGAGCTTATCTCCTCATTTATAACTATTGATTTAGTTAATTCCTTGCACAGGTTAACTCTCAGACCAGGTTTAGTTTTAAACGCTGGTTATTGCAGTTGTATCGAAGAGGGAAAGTTATGTGACAAGATTATATTTTCATACTCAAGGCTGGAATGATCACTGGTAGATTTCCATTCTTCATGATCAGACCAAATATGGAGCAATACGGTAGCTAGTATTATTTTCAAAGTGGCAAATCTGAAAAGGAAGTTGCTGTTTTGTAGATTTAATCTGTTATTTACACTGTAAAAGATGCAAATCCAGCCTGTGCCACCTTTTTAATTCTCAGAAAAATGTGGGGATGCGTCAGAATTGCTGGTCTTATAGTGAAATGTGTGCCTTGTTTGTTTAAAGCACTTATCAAAGAATGTCTTGAGGGTGGCATTGTAGAATATTACTCAACACTCTGATGCAAATTGTCAACCACTTTTGTCTTGTTCATACACAAATGTGCTGAATCTCCAAACTGAGCAGGATTTGGAAAAAGGAAAAAGTGATTTGCTGGCATATGTCGGACAGTGGTGGTGTTTTGGTTTCTTCTCTATCTCTGGACGAGAGCTTCTCATGTTCAAAAATATTGGTCAAATTGTGTTTTGTTTCTGAGATGAAGCAGTGTTCCCTCTGAACAAAGAAAGTGTGTATGGATGACACATACCCGTTTTCTGTTTGTTCTCTGTTTTGTTTGAACTCATATATTCAAATGGGTCAGACGGTTTTCTACCTGTTTTGGCAAAAAAAAGAAACCTAAGAGTTTAGGCTGCTCTGCTTCTCGCCCCACGTCACATACAGTCACTAATGTTTCTTTTTCCGTAATTCCCCTTAGCTTCATTTGTTCATTACATCAGATTAATTAAGAAGTGTTAAAAAGATTTACTTTTGGTAGCTACATATACCAATTTTTTACCTCATTTATTGATTTACTTTAGTGAGTAAATGAAAAGTGATTACGATCATTTTCTCCTGATATTTAGAAGCCTATGTTACCAATTTGATGTTGGTTAAAAAATAAATTATCACTCACTGCTTAGGTTTACAAATATATGCAGTTATATAGAATATACTAACAGCATGGATAATTAGTATGGTACATATATATATATATATATATATATATAGGGAATCATTTTATAATGTGTGTTAATGAAGCTTCTTGTGCTTTGTGCACAGCTTCTGGAAGTAATTTAATCAATTGGAGAACAACAGTTGTAAAGTTTTAGACTAGGATCCACACATGCAGAGTTTTATGGCTTTAAAACCACCTACATTGTTAAGACTTTTTATTGTTGTAATTGTTATTATTTAACTATTCCATTTTTTTCTCTTTAGAGAAAGAATTTCACAGTTTATAGATCCGCTCAGATAAACTGCAGTGCATGTTGGACAATAAATTTATATAATTTATGTGTTTTATCACAGACCCACAAATAAAAGAACATTATCATATGAAATACACATAAAAAATACACATTCTAATTAATATACATCATTAATTCATGTACAACAAATATTGTTGGTTTCTCTGCTTTGCTGCCACCTTAAATGAAAAGAAAAACTAAAGAGAACTCTTAATTGAGTTATTTTAAGTACATTTGTGTTGTTTCCGCTGATGAAATAAAATTAAAGACATGAATCTCTGACCTTAATTTTAATCATGACTCGTAGCTGAATTATATACATTTAATACATTAAACAACACAATTATTAGAACTTAACAGTATGCGTGCTGTTCAACAAGACTACTTGAGTGATTTTTACCAAATTATGCTCACCATAAATTTAGGCATGATCAGTTGTGTCCAATAAGAAATTAGGCAAAATCTTTTACAGTGTAAAAATCTGACTTAAAAGCGTTTTTAAAAGTTCTGTAAATAGTTTATTTAAAACTATTTTACTTCCTTGTTTCTCAAGGCCACAGAGTTCCAAAGTCTCGCCCAGCAGAAAAGATACAAGTGAGGAGTTTTCTGTCACTCTCGTTTGGGGCAAAAGATTCTAGCAAACAACGGTAACTGCTGAGTAAATAGTTCAGGCTTATTATTGTGAAATTACCATCTTATGTTGATACATTTTAACTTGTATCTGCTTCTGTCCTCAACTCAAAATCAACTCAGAAAACAGTATTTTAACTCTCTAAAATTTGACTGAAAATGAAGATCACCTTTTACAACTGTTTCTGTACAACATGATACTATTTATTACACATATGTAATGCATGCACAGGTTACACACAATTCTCATTCGACTCCAGCTACCAGGAATATAATCTTGTGAACTGTTCTCTCACACACACACACACACACACACACACACAGAAAGATGCGGGGCACAGGTACTCACGGATCAATTCTAAACACACTTTTCAAGTCCAACAGTTTCACATGTTCAGCAGAAAGTTAAAATATATTCCCCAAAAAAGCATAAAACCATGAGATCTTTAATGGACAGACGGTCCTGACTGTGAGGCATTAAAACGTGTTTGACTAGCAGCTCTGAGCTTCTTTGTTGCTGGATTTGCCCAGGCTCATGACTCAGTATTGCTCATCGTGTAGGAGATGGTTTTGCCCGCCATTTCTCAAAACAGTTTCTCTCGCTCTTTGTTCTTGCCTGTTTGCTTTTATCTGCTGAGCCCATGTGTTTCTCAAGTGTTATCTGAAATTTTATTTACACGCACAAACCCACATGTGGATTTTCATCCAGGTTGTGTATTTTTAAATGAGTTTAGTGAGTTTCTGAGGTGTGGAGATGTGAGGAATTTTTCTGAAGAGGGGGATGGGAAAAGTGGAGGCTTTGTTTCCCTCCCAAAAAAAAAAACTGTTGCTTGATTTTTGATACGTGAGTCCTGAACATATTCTATTGTGTCATTTAAAGCATGGCCCATCTGTTAGACTTCCTGTCTGCTTTACGTACGGTCACATGTGAGATATCATTACCTGGTATACAGTTAATCATTAATCAAAGGTTTCCTTGTTGTAATCTCATTTAACACAATCAGGTTTTTTTTTTCTCACCACAAGATATGTGTGTGTATGTGTGTGTGTGTGTGTGTGTGTGTGTGTGTGTGTGTGTGTGTGTGTGTGTGTTGGTGAGGACGGAAATTACTTTTCTCCATCAGAGAAAGTTACCAGCCCTAAACTCAACCGTATGTGACATGACTGCCCACGCAAACCTGCGCTCAGATCTCTGATGTGTCCCAGGGCTTTGATGATGGCCCCCGGGACACGAACAAAAGACATAAAAGTGGAGCATAAAGGTGGCTTTGAAACAACAGCTCAGGGGATGTAATTATCAGTGTATAGCCACACAAAAAAGAGAATAAGTGAAGGTCTTTAGTATGTATTTGTTTAGTGATTAATCACTAACTCCAGTCCAGGGATGGGCCACTGATTCGCTCTTCTAGGGCATTCTCTGCAGTCTCTCGCGTCATTTTTTTTTTCTTTGAGTGTGTGTGTGTGTGTGTGTGTGTGTGAGGTGGGTGGGTGGGGTGGGGGGGTTCAGTAGTGTGCTTGTAGTTGGTGGCTAAATCTTGTAAAGGGTTTCCTAATATGGGCCGTCTTACAGGAGCGCCCTCCCCCTGTGGGCCATCCCCCCAGGTCCCAGCCAGTGATGACACAGTTTGGGTACGACTCACTTCCTCATTAATTGGCTGAAACCAGTTCTTACAGGAACCGCCTGTGATAAATGTGGGAGTTCTGAGAAGTCATTCATTTCTCCTCGCTGCAGCGGCAGAGGAGGCACTGCAGGGGAGTTGAACGAGTTCACCGATGTGTGTGTGTATGTGTGAGGGTGAGCGAGAGGGGAGAGAGAGAGAGAGAGAGAGGAAGCCGAGTATGTGTGTGAGAGGAGAGGAGAGCGGGAGAGTGACTACTGATGCCGAGGCTGCCGTGTGAGGACCAGCCAACTTTTATTTATGCTTTTCTTCTTTTTTTTTATTTTCTTTTTCTTTTGACTCTTTTGGTTTTGAGCACAACTATTTCCTGTGGCCGTGGTACAGTCTGTACTTTTTCTCTGTGTCTGTTTGTGTGTGTGTGTGTGTGTGTGTGTGTATGTGTGTGTGTGTGTGTGTGTGTGGGGATGAGCAGTGAGGGGATCGCACTCGTTGCTCTCTCCGTCCTTCTCTCTTCTCGGGGAGAGGAAGCAGGGGAGAGCGACACAGTACAGGAGATAGGACAGCATGCCTCCCTTTGTTGCTGCCCTTGGGCTGGTGAGTAACAATGATGTGACGTGATTTGCGCCCCCCCACCACCACCCTCCCCTCCCTCCCTCTCTTCCTCCATGCCCCCCTCCCCTCCTCCTCCTCCCTCTTTCTCTCTTCTTCCTTCCCTCCCTCTTTCCCTCCTTTTCCTCCCCCACCACCACCACCCTCTCTCTCTCTCTCTCTCTCTCTCTCTCTCTCTCTCTCTCTCTCTCTGTGTTGGTGGAGGCAGATCTGTTCCACTGCTGGGTGCGGCACTGCAGAAGCCCTTCAGGGAGCACTTGGAGGCCCAGAAGGCCAAGCTGCACCATCGCGCCGGAGAGGGGATCCCAACTGTAAGTACAGGGGCCTCAGCCCCCAGCTCACAGCCTCTATTCATTCACATGTGCGCGCGCCAAGAAAAGAATGTGGCCCCCTTACTTTTGCCTCTTTCACTCCTTCTCCCTCCACTTTTTTTGTGTCCTTTTCTTCTCTTTATGTAAGCCTTCCTTTATATCTCTGACCCATTTTTCTCTCATGAACACACTTAATTCTGTTTTTCTTCACCTGTACCGTTTGCCGTTGAATTAAATTTACCTTAATACATATTTCTTGAACTTGATTGAATGTTTATAAGGGAAGTGTTGATGTAGATTTTTCTATAACCTGTAGTGTTAGAGCAGATTACAGCGGCTTGTTTGGGGCCGGAGTGACGGTGTAGGTTAGCGCTGCACTGGGCGGGCTGGAGGGGAGGGAGGAGAAGAGGGGCCAGTGTAGGGTCTGGCTCCACTCGCTGTATTGAACTGTACTACTGTAGCGCGGGGCGTGCTGACTCATGCTCCATCTTACCAATTGGGATTGTGTGTGTGTGTGTGAGAATATGGTCACTCCCCTATGTGTCACACACACATACACACACTTGCACTCAGTGCTCCGCCTGAACCCAGCAATGACTGTAGACTGGGGCGGGGGCCAACCCCCCCCCTCCGCCAGTGACAATCCATCAAAACCCCCTGTCTAGAACAAAAAGAGCCAGTTGTAGCTTTCTCTTTGAAAGCTTTTTTTTTGCACCTCTCTGTTTCTCTTTCCCTCTTTCTTGCTCTAAGTGATTCATTGAAAACGTTTTTTATTTCTTTTTTACACGCGGATACAAAGGATAGACTTTGAGTTGCACAAGGACAGATTAAGGCATTTCTAGAACAATGTTCCTTTTTTCTTGTAACTTGAGCCTCCTGCAGTTACAGGAGAGAAGCAAGCCAGTTTAACTTGGTGGAGGCAGGCTGCAGGCTGGGGTCAGCGGGGGCGTTAGGAGGGAGGACTGCGGGGGCTGCCGCGTGTTTTATTACCCCTGATCTCTATCTGTCCAGCACATGGAGCTGGATCCCCACCTAGCCTACAGCATCAGGAGCAGAGGGGAGAGCAGGGTGTCGGGTGAAGGAGGGTGGCGGTGGTAGGGGGGGGGGGGGGGGGGGGGGCAGCGGTGGCCGGCCTTCACTTTACTGACCAAGCTCCTCTCTCTCTCTCTCTCTCTGTGGTTCCTGGCAGGAGGAGAACTGGCTGTCGTGGCTCTTTGAGAAGGTTGTGGTCATCATGGTATGCTTCTTTGTCTGCTCCATTGTCAACTCCATGGCCCAGAGCTACGCCAAGCACAGGCAGCGGGAGAAACAGTCAGAGGACAAGGCGGAGTGAAGGCCGGCCGTCAATCACGGCAGACCATCAACTTCCGAAGCTCCCACCTCTCTCCTCTCCCTCACGGCCGATACCCCTCCATTATCTGAAGCAGCATATCAGCCCCCATCGGGTTTCTCTCTTGTTATTGTAGCAACATGTTGATGTTGAACTTGGACTTCCCCTCGGTCACTTTTTAAGGCTTTTGCATTTGGTAGTAATTTCTGCGATTGTTCCCTGTAAGGTAGGTGCTTGTTGGGCTCTGTGTGAGTGTGTGTGTGGAGGCTGCTGTGTTGGTCCCATGCAGTTGGTGCTTCGAGCAGCTCCTGAGCACGTGAGAAGAAGCTGCCGGCAATAATTCTCCTCAATGAGGCCTAGATGAGCCACTGCTGGCTTTACTAGAACATCCTCCCAAGTCTCATATCTCCACAGTCACTTGAATTAACTTTTTCTAGTTTAAGCTTGGATATTTGTTACTTTTGATGATGTGGTGAGTGTTCTGTAAATCCAGTGGATTGTTCAGTAACCTATTTATTTATGATTTATATTTAGTTAATTTATTGATAAGATAGTCTGTATTTATTACTGTCAAGAGTTGAACAGTATTGGTTGTGGTTACTTAGGAGAAGTAAATGGACTGTAAGTCATGATGTGCTCTTCTGAGCCACCTAATTTCGACACATTGTGGAGTACTAAGTCAGCTGTACATGTTAATGAATGTTTCACAGTGTCTGTGGTGCTTTGTGTGTGTGCAGTAAAGCACATTTTGGTAGTTTTGGTTGAGAAATGAGAAATCGGCCATGAATCACCCTGCTTGTCCCTTTGTCTGCCCTTATTGTTCTGCTTCCAGGAAGAGAGCACATGAGTCAGCCTGAAGCTACTTTACCAGATGCAGCCATATATTGAATCAGATCTACGACTGTGTGTGTGTGTGTGTGTGAGACAAAGAGCAAGACAGAGATAGTAGGTTGTGTTTGCGTGGCTGCCAAATTTGTAGCTCTCTTTTATCTTTTATGGATTAGAGCAGATTGTGCTCCACTAATAGACTGAGAGTCTGCCGGGAAGTGGTAGTGAGGCAGATCGTAGGTGCTCGCTCGAACTCAGACAGTCTGTGTCATGGTAAGTGTTTTTCTTTGTCTCCAATTCTCCACCGAGCTTTTTTTTTTTTTTTTTGTCCTTTTCACCCACGATGAGGACAGAGAGCTCATGTTTGACATCACATGAGCAGCTCCTAACACAGCAGCATTTTATATGATCCGTGTTCCGTTATTTTTACCTTTTTTTGCTCGTGGGACGACATCAGCCGGCTCTCAATATATGCACTACCCTCTTTTTTCTGTAATTGCCCGTGAATTGTGCTATTTTCTTCTCCGTCTCTGTACCGCTGCTGTGCTATGCTGGACTGAGCGCAGTGGGCGCTAGAGCAGGCACAAGCGGGAGGGGGGGGAAAAAGCCTCAAGCGCACAGTGAAAAGCGTCTGTGCCGTTACCTCAGCTGAACCTTCAAATGAACTCGTTGCACTGCCCCAGTCATGGAGCCAGGAGACGAATCACTCGAGTAGATTCAAAACAGAGGGGCACTGTTGAGCAGGCTGAAGCCTCCGCTCTGCACCAGCTCTAGTCCAAACGTTCACCTCTCCTTTTCTCCTGTCATGGTAAGTGGGATTAGGATTCTTTTGTTTAGCTTTTTTTTCATTTCTTTTGTTTCTGTACATGTGTCCGTGTGTACATGTCTCAGGCATGTCCGTCACTCTCTCGGCCTGTCAGATAGCTTATCAGACTGGTGTTGGCTGTTTAGTTTGCAAGGCGACAACAGTCTGTAGGCTGTCTGACATTTCGGGCTCTTTCATCTTGACCAGCATCCTGTTTTGTCCTCCTTCTGTTACTGTCATTGTCTCAGTTAGCATCAGTTCCCATTTAGAGGTGTGCTCTGCCGATGTCACTTCCCTTTATCCAAACCGCTTGTGAAACGTCAGAGACACGGGGCCATTGTTTATTTCCTCCTTGCTGACGCCTGTGAGGGATTTAATGTGGTTTCATGTGGGGAACTGTGTCTTCACATGTTTTGCAAATGCTGATGTCAATTGTGTACTTCTGTATTTGTACACGTGCATGTGTGTGTGTGTGCGTGAAAGTTGGCTGTGTCCACACGAATTTCCTGAGAATCCAGACGGTACACACCTTATTGCAACACATCACATTGTGACACCCAGTCCTAGGTACGGTACACACAGTGCTCAAGCAGCTCTCCTCTTCCCTTTCACACTTCCCTCTTCTCTTCAACTCAGAACTTTCTTCTCTTGCTCAATACGCACTTTTTTGTAGGAGGCTGCAGTTTATTATAACGACTCTCCTGAGAGAGAGTTTCTTTTTTTTTTTTTCTCAGGGCCACACATTGGTAATTATACAAAGCTTCAAATCATTGCTTGACCAGTGGATGCTTTTTACTGCAGAGCCTCAGTTTTATTTTAGATTATTCTTTTTTTTCTCCACCAGTGCAAAAGTGTAAAACTTTTTCCTGGTCATAAAAACAAAAATCATTGGATAACACTGGAATGGCTCGCTGGCTTAGCGAGTGTTTTTCTTGGCAGTTTCAGGATGTCCTGTTCCATAAGGGAGCCCCCTTTTGGCATGCCTGTCTGTGTGCGTGTGTGTGAGTGTGTGTGCCTACATTTGTCTAGAAAATGTGTTTCTATTTCTATGTGCAAGTGCCTGTATCTCTCGTGTATCAGTCTGTAACCTGGTCATTTTAAATGTGGATGTATGCACTGTATTTTTTCTCTGCTTTCACTATAAATAAAGTTGGTCAGAAAAAGGATTGGTGTTCTGTTCATTATGTGATAAGTCTTGATCACACCGGGCCAGTGTTGACCCACAGGCCTCCAAAGAATCTCACATGTCAGCCTGGAGCGAGGGACAAGGAGGATACTGACTCCGTCACAACTCTGATTTTCCCCGTCTAGTGTTTCACATCCAAATGGTTATCATGTTACAGATTTGCTCTCTCCATACTGACATCAGCTCCATTTCAGATTCCACATTAAGCCTTCGCTGTAAGTTGTGACACACAGCTACACTTGGGCTCTTGTAACTAATTAAACCTATATTTAAATACGTTACTCTTATATATACACACACAAGTATTTGTGTTAGTAAACCACAAGAATATGAAAGATGATTTTATAAAACAATACCTGATACAATATTTTGATCTAAATTTGGGTTAGTTGCTATGTAATTATTATGTAACTGTAATTATATTACATCATGTTTTGTTTCACACACTTTGGCAAATAAAATCATTCGATGAAACACTGAGTTAAATCCATGAAACACCTCAATAATACACGATAATACAATATTATTTTTTAAAAAGTTTATATTTTGTATGATGCAGGTATTTTTGGCCTCGGATCAGTTCTTTGTGGTCTGAAGTAAAAAAATAAAAAATAAAAGAAGAAGTAACTTGACATTGGTGCGTGTGTGTGAACACAGCATGGTCTTGTGTCCTGAGGTCAGATAATGTGACCTCCGCTGTGAGACTCCTGTCGGGAGAAGTCCTGTTCCCAGAGCAGCCACACCCAGAACACCATGAAGACGACTATTTCCACCCGCCTCACCGCGCTCTCCACCCCACCCTGCCCCGGGGCTCCGGCTGAAAACCCAACATGCAAATCCTGCCTGTCCAAACAGGCTGGGCGACGGATATTCAGATAATGACACCGCTTTTATCTTTCCTCTCTTTCTCCCTCTGATCTCTCCATATGCTGTACATCTACTTCAGCTGAATCCGACGGTGCTGGTTTCATTTCTGGCACAGTGAGCCACCCACCCACTCACCCCCCGCACACACCACCTCCCTCACTGTCTCTCACTCCTCCAGTTTTCTTCCCCCTCCCTGTCAGCGGGCTAACCACCGAGGGATGCTGAAATATCACTGACTTCATCCAACACCCACCCACAAGCCCACTCTGCATTTGGTTATCCACTTAGTTCCTTTCACACTCTGTCTCATTAAATTATGCTGACCATGTGGATTTTTTTCCTCTGCTTTAAAAAAAAAAAAAATTCTAAATCACATTAAGGTCCCTTGTTTTTGCAAGTGGCAGTCAGAGGGTCCTATCAGACCACACAGGAGGGAGCAGACCGACCGAACCACACAGCAAAAGGCGCTTAAGTAAAGGAATATTACAATTAATGGGTATATGTCACCCAGGGTTACTCACTGTTTTCTTTGAGAGCACACCATTTTTAGAATGAGGGATGATACAGAATCAATTTGATGTGAGGGGGAGCTGTAGTTTGAGTTTTAGAGAGAACATGATCAAAAACTCTCGTCTGAAATGTATCTTAGTTTGTAGAATTAAATCCTGAAATGCTGAGCATCAAATATTTTTATGTCATCTAAAGTCCCCGTCCTCAAATCTGAGTTAAAGACGCCTGAACATAGGAGACAGGTTGCGTGTTCTTGTTCAACCTTTGAGCCTAAAAAATATTTGCATCTACATTGTTTTGAGGGGAAGGGATAGATCTATTCAAATATCATATTTGTATATTATGAATACACATATCTAAGAATAGATAAATAGTTGTCTTTTAGTGGTAGTTGTTTTCTCAGATGAAGGTCACTGTACTTCATCCGATACAGAAGTTCTGAAAGCTAAGAAAGTGCCTTTTGAATTTAGAAGATTCAACAACTTTTTAATTTCAAAGTTGAAACAAAATGAATGGTTTTCAAATGTGAGCATAAAGCTCCGTGCAAATCTACACACAGGTTATATTTGTGTCACACAGTTTATTTGGGACTGACCGGCGCAGCTGTGTGTGGATATCTCTTTCTCTGTCACACACACGTTTATATGTGCGCGCACACACACACACACGCGCGCGCATGCGCGCGCGCACACACACACACACACACACACACACACACACACACACTCTTCATAACTGTGGTTGCTGCAAAGCTCTGGCTCCAAAAGCCTTTGTTTCCTTTGTTGTGGCTTTGGCACATCAACATCAAGCTTATCAGCAGCTTCAGACCCCTCATAACTCAGTCCGTGGGAGAGGGGAGATCATTAGACCACCAGATCAATTCACATTGATCGAGTGCCCTAACTAAACTTATCAACAGGCACTTGGACGCCCTCTGTTGTTGCATGATTAACAATTATTCAAATATTATTCAAATCATTACAATCTGTCTCTCAGATTCAATTTGACACAACAAAACACGTCCTCCTGCGCTGTGTTAAACTAAATTATGTGTGGGTATTTTAACAGAGCATAGTTAGGCAGGAGCATCTGCTGCTCCTCTCTGCACCGTGCCAACATGGCAGACTGCCTAATGGCTGCTGCCAGGTGGCAATGACGGGGCACTGTCCCGGAACACACACACACACACACACACACACACAGACACACACACATCTGTAGTTCTTCCGCCTGCCTGTTTCTGAAGGCGTAAAAGCTCTGATCCATGTCTGGTTGTGTATCTGTTGCTGTACTTTCAAAGATTTCAAAGTATTTTCAGTCCAGTTCTGTTACTTTGTGTGGGAGAGGATTTCTTAATTTTTTTTCAAAAATAAATAAATAAATGTCTTCTTGGCTCTGAAGTACATTCACAAATGTAGTGTGTGAGTTCTGTCATGGTCGTATTCCTCTCTTTACGTGGCTATGCGTCATCACAAGACACAGAGGGGCCGTTGTGGACTTGCAGATTGGCTCGTCACGCATCTTTATTTCTCCTGCCTTGTGTTTCCCAGGAGCTCGGCCGAGGAAACTGCATCATCCAGGTGTGTCATAGAAACACAGGAGACGTGACTGCTGGAGTAAGATTGTTTTTTTTAAACACAATAAAGCAGCAGCCTTCCTCACAGCAGAGTCAGTTTAAAATTGTAGAAATGTACGTAATGCTCCTTCACTCAAACACTGTCAGAAACAACACACCACTTTGATGTGGGGAGACTTCACTGAGTCGACCTGCGGGATGCTTGAAATCTGACAGTATGGACTCTCCTCCGCAGCAGATTTTATCCCCGGGCGCTGAGTGCAGCTTAAGCCAAAGCTTTTACATGTCACTGCAGGTTTCTGTGTCATGCCATGATGCCACCTCAGAAATATTACTCTTGAGTGTCTCACACTGCCTTCCAAGCATACCAGCGCTGGGAATGCGTGGTCTGCCCTTTCCGTCGACGAAGCAAATTAGGCAACGCCAGAGTGAACCAGAAAAACTGCCAGTGAATGCGTGTGCAGACAAAGGTTCGAGTTTTCAGGAAGCTCTTATTGAAAAACGCGAATGTAAATAGTCACTGTGGTTCAATAGAACTGTAAGTGACATCCCGCTGGTGAAGCGAGAGGAAGTCAGGAGATCATCAGTCTGTGGGATTCCTCTGGAGACCGTGGATATCTGCACCTCATTTTGTTCCCATCCTTAACAACTCACAAAAAGCTGAAAATGTCAACCTCATGGCAGCACAAGAGGAAAGTCTTCCTCCTGGGACCATGAAAGCTTGTAAAGAATTTCAGGCCTGAAGTGGGATGTGTTGTATAAAATGAAATGCTGTAAAGCCTGTCGTGCTCCTGAAATCAGCACCAGTCATATTGGACCTGTACATTTTGAGGGGCCATTGCTTTAACCTGGAAATAAGGCAACACCCCCCACGGTAGTGTAATTAACACAGGCTACAGTTTTCTGTTTAGGAAGGGTATGATTTTGCGTCCCGAGCTTAACACTGTCATCTATCCAATTGCAAATCACAATATTCAACCTTTGAAAAATAAACTTCTGACGTATAAATTCAGATTATTCGGAGTTGACATGGTCATGTAAAGCAAAATTTCAAAAATAATTTTAGCAAATGTAGACTCAGTCACGACGTAAAGGTCCGTTTGGACAGTGTCACATGATAAGGGGCACACAGGCACCGCTTTGCAACATTTTTTGAATCTTTTAAGAATGGATGATTTTTGATTTGCAAACTTTAAGAAATACAATAATAACTCTGTTTAATTTGGTCAAACTTTAGAGCCAAAGGAAAAAGAAGCTTCTGTCGAGATCAGAACATTTTTGCTTTGATGTTGGACAACACGCAGACAGAAATCTATCAGAGACACCACTGTATCCGTTACCGACCGAAGCTCTCAGCCTTTGTGCCACTGCAATCAGAGCTAATTTTACTCTTGTCCACATACTCTGCATGAGGCCTGTTCACCGCATGCAGCGTGGTTGTATGCAGCGTGCCCATCAACGTGCCGCAAAAGACCACAAAGAGCAAACAAAACCAGACACGTTCATGCCAGAGCACACAGCAAACACACTGCGCTCCCAGCTCCTCTGGACTGGCTCTTCTGCTGTGATGTTCCACCAAAAAGACTTTTACTGCTCTTTTACGACCTCACCTGAGCTGCCAAATTGTTTATACGCCTTCTTTTGTTGTTCTTTGATTGCTACCAACTGTTGAGCATCATGTATCAGAATCGTCACGTCTCTGCTTTACCTCCACATCCTGCGGTCTACAGAGCCTCCATCCTCTCCATACCAAAAGGGGAAAGAGTCTTAGAGTTAAGGGTTTCTATATGAGTTCCATATGCTAACAGGGTTTTATTAAAATCCTGCAGAAATTCCTGAATTATCAAAGTACATCAGTGCTTAACTTTATCTTCTAATCCAAACAGAACTTAGAGGGAAATTGAACATTTACATTCATTCCTCTCCCTGCCTGTTCCACCAGATATGTATGGAGGCCCATCTCTGCCAAGTAAAAGAAATAAATATCAAAAATAATATTAAATATCATGATGTTTATAAAAAAAAGATCATGGAAGTCAAAACCTATACTTACCATGTCAATATTTTGACATACAATTGTTATTTTACCTGCTGTTTTTTTTTCCTATCTGAAAGTGTCCCAACATCCCATAGTTGTGAGATAATAATAATATATACGCCTGTCATGTGTCTTTAGAAGCAATTTTATTTAACATCTTAATCTTAGGTGACCTAATTTTGTGTGTGGTGTGTCTCAAGGTGTTTCCTCAGGTTGGATGTTTTCTTGATTTTGTAGCTGCAGAACTCTTCTACCGACAAAACCAGATGCACATTTACAACTTTTTCACAGCATTAAAATAGAAGTTTGTCCAAATATCAACCAGTTTTGTTTCCTTCATGTTCTTTTCCCTTCACTGGTACATAGGTGGGTTCGTGTTGCTAGTGAGCAGTATCACCAGAAAGGGAAATATGCAGCAGAGGGACATTTTGGTTTATTTAATTGTTTGGAAAAAATGCTTCAAGGATTGTGTCTCCTTTATTTGTCAACAAGAATATAGACATTTGGAAAAAGTTTTTATATTTTAAACTACTCTTTTGTTTATAGCATGTTGATATAGTCACATAACTGTTGGTGCCATCTCATCATCTCATCTTAGTAATTTTTTTAATCAAAATTAGCTTTAAGTCACCTCTTGTCTTTTTTTTCTGGCAAAAAATGGCTTCCATAAAAGTACATTGACAATCAGAGAGCACTGAAAACGTTCTTCCAGAAACCACCTTTTTTTAAAAGGCAAATTCTGTTCTGCCATACTCCTGTCGATTTTATATCAAGATATATAAATGACCCTTCTCTGAGCACAACTTTAAGGAGGGCTCGTTTCATTCGAGACATTTCAAACATGGTTTAGCGTTTAATTGCTCCGATACCCATCTGAGCCAGAACCCAGCGGAACTGACCTGACGTATATGTTATGGCTGACCCGCGAGACTAGTGGCCCTTTGCACAAAATAAACTTAATATGCCGGGGTTACAAGGATTACTTTACCAGATGCTTAAATATTTGGCTCTGAAAACTCACTGTGCGGCCCATTCTCTCTTTTGGAAAAGAAACTCCCACACCTCCTCCTGTGTGTTATCATCCTTTCACTGGATGTTGCTGTTGGGACTCAGCTCTGATCAGATAACTTTACTCATATTGTGGAAATTTCAGCCAGGCTGCCGTAGAGTTAAAGAGGAACACCTGCCATTTAAACAGTGAGGTAGCATTTACAGGCTGATTGAGCATCATGAAAACAGATATGGGCCTGTTTTCTCACGTTGTTGGTATTTATTGTTCACATAAAAACATTCACATCGCAATAAACACGCATGCGAGTCCAAAAAACAAAAAGACGCTGACAGCTTTCTCCCTCCACTTTAAAGAAATGACCTTCCATATTGACCAGGGTCCAATCATGGGAACACAGCGCCGTCCGTCGCTACGCAAAGTGATTTTGAATGAACACAGTGCCGACCTCAAGTCAGCACCGAGACCCACAACAGAGCTCTGAGACTTTCTACCAGCGTCTCATCTGTTCCTTTGTAAACATAAACAAAGCTAAACAAAACAGGGAACACACACAGAAAACATATTTTGCAACCCACTGCAGCTGGTCCTGATCACCGGGCAATCAAAGTAAAACAAACTATCAGATGGAATCGAGGCTGTGCTCAAAGTAACGCCGCCCAGCAGGGGGCCTTTTCCTGAGCCTCCTGAGAGAGCAGAGGTTTCAGACGAAGCCGTGGTAAAGATTGACCCTCCAGCTCCGAGACAGAGGACTTAACGGGAGGTTCGTCTGCGATCGTTGTCACTTTTATATTATGGAGGTCATATATGGCTTCAAAATAATAATAAAAAAAGTCTCTTTGATACGCGTGTGGCAGTTGGGACGTCCTGCTGTTTGCCTTCATGTCTGCTGTGGGGACGGGGGAAGGCTGTAGAATTAGTTTATTTCATTTCATATGCACTTCATATGTTCTCCTCCTGTTTATTAATCATATCATACTCTCACATCCTTGAAATAAACCAAGGAGCTGTTTCCTCCATATCAAAATAATCCAATGGAAGCCTTGTTTCATGATTCTTGGGCTATCAATCAATTAACCAATTAATCACCAATTAACAAATCAATCAATCAATTAACCAATCAATCAATCAAGGTAAATTTAAATGGTCTGTACTTATTTAGCACTTTTCTAGTCTTGATGACCACTCAAAGCTCTTTACAGTACAGTTTGCCATTCACCCATTCACCCACTTTCATACAGTGCATCTGTCTATCAGCACTATTGCTATCATGAATCACTGGCACAGCCGTCAGGGGCAATTTGGGGTTCAGTATCTTGCCCAAGGACACTTGGCAAAAGGAATGGGGGAGACAGGATCGAACCGGTCAGCTGGTCAGTGGACGGCCCACTCAACCTCCTGAGCCACAGCCATACCATCAATCAATCAGTCAGCCAGTCATCAATCAAATTTTATTCGTATAGCTAATATTTGCCTCCTACGTTTTATCACAGATCACATGATGTTTCATTGGATCCAGATCTGGCATTACTCAACTATTTATTATGATTATGATTATTATTACAATATATTTATATTTTTTTATCTGGTGCTGCTATCATTAATAACATCATTACATTACTATGAATATTACTCTTATTATATTCATTATAACAACCAGTCTGACAGAACTTAAATATGATGGTTACACAACTATTCCCGGTCTCTCTTCCCTCTCTCCTCTTTTCCACCCACCTCTCTTCTTCCATTTTTCTCCTCTCACCCCATCCGGTCGAGGCAGATGGCCGCCCACATCGAGTTTGGTTCTGCGCGAGGTTTCTTCCTGTTGTGTTTTTTTTTTTCTCCACACTTGTGGTGTTTGCTCGTTGTGGGAACTGTTATGTTTCTCTATAATATTGTAAGGTTTTAACCTAAAGTGCCTCGATATAATGCATGTTGTGATTTGCAGCTATACAAATAAAATTGAATTGAAGCCAAACACGGGCCATTATGCAACTTACACAAGAGTGATGAGGAAATTTAAGACCTTGAACACACAAACACACAGTTTTCAGTGAAGAAGATGTCTTGTGTTCAGCAGTTTAACTTTTGGATTGCTGCATTGATTAAACAGCCAAAAATTTTTTTCTATTTCATTAATTTATTATTATTATTTTCAATTTTAAACCCATTTTCATTCTGCTTGGACTAGACGGAAAACGAACAAAATGTTTTTGATATTAAGAAATCTGGTTTAGATTTAGATTCTGCTTAAATGTTCCCAGCTGCACAAATAGATTATTTTATGAAATGCGTTTTAAAAGTGTCTTTGTAAAAATTTTATTATTTATGCTCTCTATAACCCTTTCACATTTTTACATGTCAAGATTTCCAAAATGACAGGACCAAATGAAACACTCACTGCTATATGTTTACATCCTTCTTTCCTGACAAAGAATATTCACAAACGTCTTTGTATTGAAACACTCTCAGAGGCATGAGAACATGAACCAACCTGATCTCGGACATATTCGAATTTTTCAAAAACGCAACTTGACATTTCCCAACAACGCAAAAGAATTCGGAACAGAGGGTTTGATGAGGAATCACGAACAACTTGTAAATACAGAGAGGGGAAAACAGCAACAAGCTCCAGTGCCACAAAGATTTATAAAAAAAAAATTACAAAAAAAAAAAAGAGTGTGGAGGCGGCCATTAAAACAAGAAAATAATGAGACCAGGACCTCCAGAACCTCCCTGTTTACTAACAAATACGAAATCTTCCCCTTCACCCCTTCCGTCATCAGCTCTGATGATGGTCCTTAAACCAGAGGAGTATCAATTTGCTGGATGCAGATCAAGCCAGAGATTTTATTCTACCGGACAGCCCCTCTGGTCCTATTCTGACAGACTCACAGAGCTTCCCTATGACTAACACCCCTTCTAATATTTTGTATTTGTATCATGTTTAAATTAGATGCTGCGTATATATCTGTGTAGATTGTATGTCTTGTTTATAACTCATATTGCTCTTCAACTGTTAAACTGTTGCCTACATACATACATACATATTTGTATTGGTTATGGGTTGGGGTTTGGCGGGGAAACATTTTCAAAGTACATAAGAGCAATTATTATTATTAATTTTTTTTACTTTATGCTTTGTACACTCCAAAAATGTTACTAGAAAAAGAAATTGCTACATCAGTAATTTTCTTTTCTACTTATTACGGTATTTGATTTAAAAAAAAATCAAGAACATCTATTTCTTTGTGAAGATTCTCAGTCATCCATGTGCCCACGGTTATCCAAGAAAAAGTTTGAATCAAGGGCTTGGTTGTACATATACTTGAAGAGTTTCCATTTCAAATTTTCAGTTCCAATATTCTTCTTCAGAACTGAAGAAGAACTAAAGAGGTCATCTATGGACTGAAAAAGCCTCTTTGATGAAAGGCAAATATTTTCAGATCCCAGTTAAATTGCCCTCTATTCAACCTTTCTTGAAACTACACAGCTGAAGCTCTGAAGCAAAAGGAAGAGCAAATAACAATGACTTCATAAACTAAAATACAATTATGGTGAATAAAATATTGGCCTTTTTCTTGTGGATCATGGACCTAAACACATTGAACACACTGTAGCTAAACGTAGATTTTAAGATGAATGAAAAATGGGTGTCACACATGAAAAGGATTTACATTTCCTTACTGCCACCTACTGGTAGAAGGCTGTTGTAGACAGAGCCTGCAGTGAATCACAGGGCTACAGCAATCTGATTATGACTGGGTGGAACTCACTGCGGCCACAGATTTAACCTCTTACAGTGTATGGACACGAAAAGGCCTTTCTCATAGCTGACGATTTGCATTGTTGTAGTAGGTGAAGCACATGATCCTGATAATATACAAGATGGTGTTCAAATGTCCCAGTACACCATGTGACATAGTCAAGAATAGTCAGGAACAAGACCCTGACAATGAAACTGAAGCAGCTAAATTCTGGTGAATTTCATTTATTCGCCATTTTCACCTTTTCCCACTGTGACATTATGCATCCTCTGAGCACCATACTTGTCCGGCATTGTTGATAGATTCAAATATATGATAAATGTATCCTAATGTATTTACCTCTTACAAACATATTCTATAATTAAAATAGATTGCTGCTGTGGTTCTTGTTTTGGATAACAGTGATCACCATTTGAGTCCATGTCAGAGATATAACAAAATGTGACAAACATGTAGTAATCAGGCAAGTATGTGTGTTTTTATTTATAAGGTATTGATCATTAGCATTGGTGACATTATCAATATCAATATCAATATATCTACCTGTTATTTTCTTGATGAATTATTTTGTCTAGATAAGATAAGAGATATTTAAGTATATGTGGTTATTTCTGTTTCCCTGTTGATCTGCCTGACTTTAACTACATGACTAGATCCACAACATCAAGACTGATAAACTGCAAACAGAAGTTAAAGTTAAACTTTTCTTATGTAAAATGCCCCCAAATAAACTGAGACCACCAAACCCATAACCACACATTATCCCAATTAGGTGATCTGATTATGACTTGGCAGTGTATGAATAGGACTGTCCACATTGTAGGTGGAGGAAACTAGAGGAAGCACGTGAGGCACATTCTTACATCCTGCTGCCCATTAGTGTAATAATCAGGACATTGAAAAAGATACTAGTGAATTCTGGGAGGCCTTGAAGTCACGTCAGCAGCTCCACTTCAGTCAAATGGACGTTTTGGGCCAAATAAATCTCAATCCTGTGCTGCGGCCATTGTAAATACCTTAAAGATCATCTGGAGGAGTGTAATGCAGATAAATACTTCACCAACAGGGATTCACTCTCTGACGTCAAAGAGTGATGACCCGAGACAACTACTTATATTTAGTACTTTACTGTGTATTCTAGTACTTTATGGTCTATTATCTACTGAGGGTGTATGTACAGTTTTTTTTAGCATATTTTATGTTTATTTCATTCTATTTGTAGTTATTTTAATTCTTCGTATCTGTTTTATTGCTACTTGGCTCTATGTGCAATGCCCTTGACTTGCTGCTGTAACACAATAATTTCCCAGTTTGGGATCAATAAAGTACATATCTATTTACTTGTTTGGTAACATCAGCGTGAGAATTGATTTCATAGCTCTCCTAAAACTACAACTGTCTGTAACAGTCAAAACAAATATGAAAAAAAATCTTTTCACTTTAAAATATAGGACTGACATGTAATGAATGCATATCTTGATGGTGTTTAAACAATTAATTGCACACACACATTAAAACAAATTTAGCTTTCTTACAATCAGTTACTTTAGTGATAAAAAAAAAAAAAACGTGCAATAATAATGTGTTACTGTAAATTGCGTGCAGTAATACCGGTGCCGGCCACTAGAGGCTCTGTCTCGCTGCCGCTCTGCTCCCGTGTTGTTGTGGTTAGCTGGATGCTAGTCCACGCTTGCTTCGCTGTAGCCGGCTGTAGCGGTGATGTCCCCTCCATGAGGCCGGTGAGCGAGACTGACTTTTGTGGTTAAACACCGACCGAAGCGCCGAGACCATGGCCGGGGTTTTCGACATCGATTTGGATCAACCGGACGAGAACGTCTCCGACGACGACCTGGAGGACGGGGTGAGTCCGCGCTAACGTTCAGGTTAACGCCGCCTCTGTTAGCTAGCTAGCGCCGAGCAACTCTGAGGCCTGCACTGCTGGCTTCACCGGTCGCGTATCCATTATCGGACACGTCCACTTTCCCGCGGAAATTTGTTGCTACCTTTTTAAACAGCTACTGTGCTGAGCTTTAATAAATTATCATCGCACTTCCACTGCTTTAAAACTACGACCTGTTGCACGAATTCCGTGTCGTTACACCGGACAAATCCATCCTCAGAGTCCGAAGTGTGGAGGGCAGACAGGTTGTTGTTGGAGTTACACCTGCTGAAGTTAGCACGAACCCCGCTCAGCAGCATGTAACGTTGCTTGTCTTCTCTACAGTGAAGACAAACAACCACTGAGCTGGTGGATAATGGAGAAATGTCGTGTGAAACCACGATGATAAAAGCTGACCACAAAGGAAAAAGACATTCGCGTCCCATCGCTACGTGTCCGATAATGGATTCATGCATTTTAGCGGCTTCATGCGCTGCGTCGGCATTCGTCTGCCGCAGGGATGTGCAGCGGAGTACGCGAACGTCACACGTGGCGGTGGTTTCTCAACTCTTCAGACTTTGTTAGGAAGTGGACTTTAAATGAAGAGACAGTGAAACAGACCGACAACACGCTGTGAACGTAGCGACGCTAACGGGACAGGGACTGGAAGCAGCAGCAACACACTGTCCATTAGCTTTGTCCCCAGTCACCTGACGTCAAGTTACTTATTAAGACTAGTTTGTGGTTTGCATACAACTTTGGTCATTGGTTATTAATTATAAACACGTTCTCAGGGGAATATTCTTAAGTTGATAAAGAAGTTTAAATAGCTGTGTACATGTTAAACAAATATAAATACTACATCTTGCTTGTTACTAACATTCCTCCTCCTCCTGTGGTTTTCAGGTTCAGTTCAGTGAATACATGGACCAGTGCAGTGGCTTTGAATTGTGAGTATCATACTGTAAATATCCCAGTATCCATTAAGGGAACGATGTCAAACGATGGGGTAGATTAATCAATTAGTTGACTGTGATTTTTCCTACCTCAATTCAAACGCGTAGTCTTTCAGCTTGAGAGCAGGACTGAATGATTTCATGTTCCGATTATGTTGCGCCCTTCACAGAAAACCCAGTGCTCGCACTCAAATAGCCCCCAGCTTGGCATTTGCTCTGCTTGTGCTCAAACTGTGAGCTTGCACTCAGATATTTTGCTGCTTGGACAGATCTCCTGCACTCCAGCTTCAGCTCTTCTCCTCGCGCTCACTTCGCTTCTGTGTGTGCATGAAACGTCTGCTCTCGCGTTTCTCTGCTCTTGGATTTTACGGGCTATTAGAGTGCGAGCGCAGGGTACTGAGTGAAAGGGTTCAAATAGAAAACAGTAAAGTTCAAACAGAAAGACCACACTCTTGAATAAAGATAGGGGAAGCTCCCCATAATTGATATAAACTGAATCACTATTTTCTTACACAATCATCTGTTCAAAGACTTGAGACTTTGATGGGTATTATTTAGCCATTTTCTCAAAATCTTGTCAGATAATGAATATAATTGTTTGCTCCTGACTTATTTGATAGAATTTGTGGTATTGTTTTTTTTATATTCATCTTTTTACATCATACATTCTGAGTGTAAATGATATAATTAGATAGGACCACCTTACTCTAATCTGGATCTATTTGAGGGACTTTTTGTATATTTACATGTTTAGGAACCACTTAAGCAGTGCGCTCCCATCCCAGCATCCCATTCCCATTAATAAAACTGCTGCACCATCAACCTCAGTTCACCCTTTACCATGTCTATGTTAAAGCACAAATGTTTGTAACACTGTCTCATGATGCTGCTGTCGTTCTTGCAAATTGTAAACACACTGTGGAGTTAATGTTGTGTACGTGCAGTTTTCCATTTATTTTCTTTATTCTTTGTTTTGCCAGTAACATGGATGACTGTGAGAAGTTTGAAATTTCAGAGAACAGCGTGAACAAAGGAACAGAGCAAATCAGGCCTGAATGCTTTGAGCTGCTAAAAGTTTTGGGAAAAGGTGGCTATGGAAAGGTGAGACTCATCATTCTCTGGCATGGGAATGTGAATTTTAATAAATTCCCACACACCTGTACATCTTCTTCACACCTGTACATTATCTTCCTCCTTATTATTCCTGTTAAATATGTATGTTGACTTGAAATTTAGAATCAGAATGTTGTAACCATATATTCTCTAAGTAGAGCTGTGAGGTTGGGTTTGTAATTTGGGTTTGGTTGGGCTACTTTATATGCTCTTTGCACATTACATTTGAAATGTCTTGAAATATAATTTGGAAAAGTGTCAGGAACAAACGATGTGGCAACGCAGAAGCACCTCCTACTTTACCTACACCAGCATCAAATAATATCAAATATTTCTCTATAAATTTAAGGTGTTTACCTTATTATGTTATGATTTGGCTCTTAAAACTGAACTGAACTGAATGCCTTTTTATTATAATTCATTCCTCATTTTGCCATGGATTTTTTTGTGTGAAGCACTTTTTAACTTTGTTTAGATAGGTGCTATACAAATAGGTTATCATTATATAACAGTAATCACCTGCACCCCGTATGTAATCTGCATATTCACTACCAGTCAAATGTTTTAGAACACCACAATTTTTCTTCACTCATGTGGTTCTTATTTGTTTGCCTTCATTTTCATTTGAAGCTGCAGTAAAGCCTGTGCTTAAACCAGTCTGTTAATCCCCTGGAAAAAAGCCTATAAAAAACGAGGGGATTTCTTTTACTTTTTTGTGACCTAAACTTATTCTTTTACTTTTACTTCGGGTAGTTAACCACTAATCTGATGAAATTTCTATATAAACTGGAAAAATTGAGTTGTTTTAAAAGTTTTAACTGGCATTGTACGTTTGGAAATCTGTCTAGTCATGGTTTTATTCTGGTGTTAACATGTTTATTTAAACCAACCTGACGAGCTCTGGAAATTTTCTGACGTACTTCTTTCTTAGCGTAACAATGAAAATCCACACCAAAGTTATTTTGGGATCGTATTTCACTTAACAAGCAAATGCATGACTTATTCTTTTCTTGAAGTGGTTTTGTGTGTGACTAAGATGTCGTTTTTTGCAGCTTGAGGATTTCTCAGCATTTCAGAGTAATTACACTTCTTGAAAAAACACTCACTGTCTAGTTACAGTATCTACTTTGGCACGTACTCTATCAACATGTATGCTGGTATACCCATACTCTACCAGTGACTTCAAATCAGAGCAGTCCCCTTTTGGGCTGTAGTCAGAATTATATAAGAATAATACAGGTTTGACACTAACTAACTAAATAAAGCTCACAGCCTTTGAGCTGTGTTTTTTATTTCTCTGTCAAATTAATAGACATGCAACAGCTTCCAAACTTCTCATCATTGCTAAAGAAGTTATTTTAATATGTAAGAAATCATGTCTCTGAATGTCCCCAGTCCCCACCGGGATAAAGTTTGCATTTCCCAGACCTAGTTAACACATAGAAAATATCTGGTTTAAAGAATAGTGACGCTAGGGTATCACAAGCTCTGAGTGCATTGAACTGAATAGACTGTCACTGTTTACTTAGTTAGTAATGTTTGTAACAAAATATTTTAGATTTTAAAACTGTGAGAAGACCATACCCGCCTATATACTAAAAGGGTAATAGTCAGAACTGTGAACTTCATACAGGAGGCTATTCAACTGGAAAAAAGTTGAATAGCACTGCCACTACTTCCAACTACAGTTATTATAGTCATTACAGTAGTGATTATGACCTCATTGTCTCATTATGGGAAAGTGTTGATTTTAGCAAAAATGCAAAGGAACTTAGAGATAATTGTTTCTGATTGGTTCCATCTAAAAATGTTCTGCCACTTATCCTGAACCAGTACTGCAAAAAATCTCAAATGAAATTATTCAAGTTCACATCATTGCTCCTACTTTTCCACCATATTGTTATACTTTAACCAGAATAACTGAAATAGGTTTTGAATTCTCTGTGGTTTTAATGAGGTTGAACAAGTCTTTAGTGAGAATTCTACAGAAAGCCTGTTTAAATGGATTTTAATTATTTCTTTTATTTCTTATGATGTTTATCTTTACAGGTGTTTCAAGTTCGGAAGGTATCAGGTTCTACCTCTGGGAAAATATTTGCCATGAAAGTTCTGAAGAAGGTGAGTGCCTAAGTTTTTAACATTGATATTAATACACAGTATAATATAGTCAAAATAACTAAGGCTCACCTATAATGAGCATACCTAGCTGCCCCCTAGAGTACATTCACAGTAATGTAGTGTGAAAGCAGCAGTGTCTGAATGATCTAATTCATATGTAAAGGAACACAAGTGGCAAACATCCCTGGGGAATTAGCTCCTATAATGCTCGGTTGACTCCAAAGTCTTATAGAGCTTAACAGTGTATAGAGTTTCACGTGTAAGTTATGTCACTATGTGTCGTTAATGGTTTCATACTGGTGCATTCAGCTCCAGCCAGAAGCAAAGCACAGACCACCCAAAATAATGACAGCAGTCTTTTTCCCAAGAAACCTCAAAGCTGCAGCCTCTGTTCAGCTTGGCCTCCTCTCTCCAGCTGACACAGAGCTGATGTCTGACTGTGCCTGAAAAGCCAGCTCATATTCCCCTGAAGCTTGAGGTTCTCGTTTTTACTGCAGCAGCCATCATGGCATCCTGATCCCTCATTGTTGACACCAGCCAGTTGGGTGTGAGTTATTGCCAGAATGTTTTCACACACTGACTTTCTGTGTTTTTCTGTCTCTTGCCAAGGCGATGATTGTGCGTAATGCTAAAGACACGGCGCACACCAAAGCTGAGCGGAACATTCTGGAGGAGGTGAAGCATCCGTTCATTGTAGACCTCATCTACGCCTTCCAGACCGGGGGAAAGTTGTACCTCATCCTGGAGTATCTCAGCGGTGAGCATAGTGATGCCCACTCAAACCAACAGCACAGATGTCATGGCTCTTTATTGTCATGAATTCACATTCAACAAAAATAATCCAGTGGATTTGTGAAATATGGGTCTAAATCTCAACTGTGAGTAAAATTGACTGACGGATTTTTTATGTGGTTAATGCAGGAGGAGAGCTGTTTATGCAACTGGAAAGAGAGGGCATCTTCATGGAAGACACAGCCTGGTAAGTCAATTTAGTAAACATGGCATTCTTGTTGATTGTAATGTGCGTGACGTAGCATCCATGTCTGGGATCGTAAGCAAACAACAGAGTCTTTGAATTTATTCACCATCACGTCTTTAAAAAATATTATTTTCAAGTCAAGCAAGATCACAACTGACTCATTAAATCAGCTTTGTTTCAACCTTCACACAGTTGCTGCTTCTGTGCTGCTCAGCTAAGTCTAGCTTGCTCACGTTAGCAAAAGACAAATGTTGGTTCGCATCATATTTAATTTAATCTGTCACATCGTCTGAGATACACAATTACAAGAAGGGACACGGCACTGTGGACCACAAAACTGATATCACACATTACAACTAAACTGAATAGAGTGGGTTGTCCATGGCTTACAGTGTCGGTGGTTTGATCCCCTCCTTATCCTGCCCAAATACTACTAATAATAATATTAGTAAGACACTGAACCAAAGTTGCTCTAGATGGTTAGAGGAGAGGCTCATAGTTGTTAAATGGCATTGGCGCACTGTATAGATGCAATCCATTCTGTGTCGTCTATCTTTAACATTTGACCAGGGATATAATTATATCTTAGGTTTACTCTTGTTTTTACTAGTTTACAGTGTTGAGTTGAACTTTTCCTGAGAATTAATGTCCTAAGAGTGTTTCACTTTTTTTTTTTACTCATGATGCCCAGCAGGATCATGAACGTCATCAGTGTGATCTGTTGTCTCTGGAACACTAATGCTAACAATTACACATGGGCTGCTAAAGAGATTAATGGCATTTACGTGGATTCTGACATCAGCACGCTGGTATATTTTAAATGTGCAAACAGCATCCTAGTGAGTTTTGTGAAAACAGGCAGATATGTGGTAGAGAGTGACTTGGATCAGAAGCAAACACTTCCAGTGCATGTTGTTCTACTAACAGTCTGTAGATGAAAATGGTGATGACATGAAATAAGCTGCTGAATAAATAAGGGTGTGTAAAATAATTGTAAATAATCTAAATTACATTTTGACTTAAGATCACCAAAGAGCAGTGAGGAATGTTGAACATTATTACGGTGTCAAATTTACAGATGTTAAGAAAATCTGTGATAAGTGTATTATATATATATGTGTGTGTGTGTATATGTGTATATATGTGTGTATATGTGTATGTATGAGAGAGAGAAACAGATTGACGTGATGACTTGCTTGTTTCTCTTGACAGTTTCTACCTTGCTGAAATCTCGATGGCACTGGGTCACCTGCATCAGAAGGGCATCATCTATAGAGACCTGAAGCCTGAGAACATCATGCTCAACAACAACGGTACATAAGCCTGAAATGCTGCTCAGAAAAGGCAAATTCAAAAGACTTGTATCTAGACGTCCACATGTGAACTGTTGTTCCCTCTTTCTCTGGTTAGTGTGATACTCGATCTATTGTTTGTTTGAGGTGTGGTTTCTCTCACGCTCTTGTTGTGGTTCTGTTTCTATGCAGGGCATGTGAAGTTGACAGACTTTGGTCTATGCAAAGAGTCCATCCATGACGGAACAGTCACCCACACCTTCTGTGGCACTATTGAATACATGTATGTCATACCGTCACGCTAAGTTCAGATTCTGTTTTGAAAACCTCTGAACATTGAGACTGGACACAATCTTCTACTTCTCTCTCTTTCCTCAGGGCTCCAGAGATCCTGATGAGGAGTGGACATAACCGGGCAGTGGACTGGTGGAGTCTTGGAGCTCTTATGTATGACATGCTAACAGGCGCAGTAAGTTCACACTGCTTCATCGCATTGTTAAAACTAGTGCAGTGCCCGTTCTAAACCTGGCTCTTTGGTTGTCCTGTGTTAATCTCTGGAGCTACTTCAGAATTATTCCTTGACATTAGTGAGTCCTCCACAAACAGTTCTACATTATACTGTCACTTTTTATTGTTTGTGTGCTGGACATTGTGTCCTGAGCTTTTTATAAACAGTCTATGGTGCAGAGTGAAGTAAGAAAACGTCATCGTTCATCCTACCCGTCAGAAAATAGAACTGAATTTCTTTATTATACTTCTAGTATGTGGCTCTAGTGCAAGCTAATTTATCCCTGTGCCATGGAGAGGCCAATTGAAGGAGGAAACATTTGCTGAACTATTGTTTCTTACATTCTCCTTGTTTATAGCCACCATTCACTGGTGAAAACCGAAAGAAGACAATTGACAAAATCTTGAAATGTAAACTCAGCCTTCCACCTTACCTCACACAAGAAGCCAGGGACCTTCTGAAAAAGGTGAGTTGTGAGATCCTTCCTTCTGCACTGGGCCTCACTGGCTGTTGTGTCTCTGCTGAAATATTTGGAGAAAAATGAATTCTTTAAACCTTCTCTTCCAGCTGCTGAAACGAAATGCCTCATTACGACTCGGGGCTGGACCAGGAGATGCTGCTGAGGTTCAGGTATGACATTCACTGAAAGAAGAGTCACAAGTGTATGCATGCATTGTGTTAACATCCTGATCTGGGACATAATACATTACCTTAGAAAATGAGAATCCATCTTGATAAACCTGGTGGTCTGGAAATATTCAAACCTTGCTCCTGTCCTTGTCTTTCCCAGGCCCATTCATTCTTCCGACATTTAAATTGGGATGACCTCCTTGCTCGCAAAGTAGAGCCGCCGTTTAAACCTTTCCTGGTGAGTTTACATTTTTTACATTTTATTTTTAAATGCAGCCACATACTGTGTGACCTGTCCCTGCCAGATGACTAACTGACCTACATCTTTTGGCAGCAATCTGCTGATGACGTCAGCCAGTTTGACTCCAAGTTCACCAGCCAGACTCCAGTGGATAGCCCTGACGACTCCACGCTCAGCGAAAGTGCCAATCAAGTCTTCCTGGTAGGTTCTGGACTTCCACAGAAAATTGTGCATCCAGCTGCTGTGCTGTCTCAACATCTGGCATACAGTTTCCATAGGGTTTTAATACGCTCAAAACAAGTTATATAAGGAATAATCCCTGACAGGCCATCGTGCAGCACACAGCTATGCAAAAGAGCAAAACACCAAATTAGAGATCTTATATTATGTGTAACATAGAGTAAATATTACCGTTTCTGGTTCATTATAAAAGATTTGCAATACAAAATAAGAATATGGTGGGAAGCAGTGCTTCCCATTAATTATAACTGTGGCATTAACCTTGGCAGAGGAGTGCAATCCCAGTACCTTCTTGTTCATTTATGTTTTGGGTCAGGAAATTTAAAATACATGCTGTTGTTTTTTGTTGGCATCACCTTTTCTGATCTTGGAGTAAATGTGACTTCAAAGAGCAGTAAGCAGGAGTCACTGTCACTGCCAGTTAACACCTTAGAGAGTAATATGTATGTATATCAACGTGAGCTTAATGTAAGACTACCAATAAATGTCATGTAACGCGTAATTTGTTGTCAATCTCTGTTAGCACTTAAAATAATATGATTTTGAGTAATACTCAATCAGTTTAATTGTCGAGTAAGTAAACTAAAGTTCAAGTGCGACACTGATGGCAGTGAAGACGATGATGCTGGATTTTAGATCAGTTTGTTTTAAGGAAAGAGCGTTAGGGATTTTAGTAGAACAACAATGTGACATTTACTTTTGCCCTTTACAGTTTCTGTGTTGTCTGCAAACAAACCTACAAAAACAAGCTCTGGACATGATTTTTAAAATTTTCTTTTCAACAAGTAGGTCTTACGAGAATCGGTTAATTCTTCCCATCTGGTTTAGTCCTGTTTGTTTTCCTGGAAGCTTCAATCACTGTTCCACCACATTGCATGATCTGGTTTACTCAGCGTTTCATTTCTCATCATCAGCTGTGGGTTGTTTTCAGAAAGATGCTCTTTGAAGAGGTGGACTCAGATCTCTCTGTTTTTGTCCCCCACCCCTTCCACAGGGTTTCACATATGTAGCCCCATCTGTGCTGGAAAACGTCAAAGAGAAGTTCTCTTACGAACCAAAAGTACGCTCACCACGGAAGTTCCCGGGAAGCCCAAGAACACCTGTGAGGTAACAGCCAGTTGTTTTTCTCTCTGCTTTCATCGAATTCCACTGGTCATTTACAAGTTTCTCCCACAGCAAGTCTTCTCCACATCGATGACTCATTTGCTGACCTTGTAAACGTCGGCTGGGCCTAAATAAATCCATCCAGTGTAAATAAAAGTTTCTTTCCAATGCCACAACAGTAATTGCCTGAAAGCTTGAAAATAGCTGATCATCACATTCAGTATAGTTCAAGAATGGGAGGGGTCAGTTTTCCAAAAGGAAATCCTTAGAGTAATTGGCCTTTAGCTCTAGTATTTTTTCCAGATTGTCAATGATTAATCACGTCCATTTATAATTGTGCGACACATATCTGCCTCTGTACCTTTTAGAAAAGAACCTGTCCAAAAGCTCAGAGGAATTTTAAAGTTTGTCACATCTTCTCTCTCCAACAGTCCGGTGAAATTTGCAGGAGGTGAGTGTTGGCCCAGGGGACTCAAGCTGACAGGCGGCTCATCCCTGCTGTCCTCGGGCTTTGGAGAGCAACCTATGGAAATGTCGGCAGTGGAGCAAATGGACACGGGCAGCAGCAGCAACAACTCGGAGGCCTCGGCGCCACTTCCCATCAGGCGCCCTTCAGGCATCAATGCAGGCCTGTACAAAAAGCAGGCCTACCCCATGAACTCCAAGCGGCCCGAACACCTGCGCATGAATCTATGACGCGCGGCTTGCCTGCGAACATTAGGACTCTTCTAAATCCTCTCGTCCTTCTCTTTTATCGTTTTCTTCAAGAGAGACTTGTAGAATTTTATTTTGTTAAGAAATATTGACTGACACTGTCAACGCAGATCACCAGCTCTTCCAGCTGCGCCTTCTCCTTTTTGGCCTCCAAAATCCTCCTGACTCAGCATGGCCTCCTCAGCCTGCCACTGATGCTCAGCAGTCAACTACAGTAGTGTAGACAGTACTAAGTCTACACATCCCTGTTAAAACCGCAGTGTTTAGTCTGCAGTTTTAACAGGCGTGTTCAGACCTTTTCCAGCTTTTAATTTGACCTTTACCCTCTGAAATTCAAGAGAAAAACTGAAACCTTTTAGGAAAATTACCAGGTTGCCTAAATGTGCGTGACCTATCATAATTGGGGATGTGGCTGTGTTCATTATCAACCAATCCCATAAAAACTTGTGTTAAATAGTAGTCATTATACAGCTGACTCGGATTAACCCTTAATAAGGTTCACACTGAGTTTTCCTGACACCATCTTATTTGTATTCTATTGTTTGAGCCATGTTCCACAAAGAGCCTCCGGGTTGTTGAAAGATATTGATCAGGAGAGAGACAGGGGTATAAGGATGTTCAAGGCATTAGCTACAGTGTGTTGCACAGAAGAGACGGTTATCAACAAGTGCAGAAAATGTGGCATTACAAAGAACAAGTTGTCCAAAATTGATGAGACAGGTAGAGGTCGGGCAGGGAGGCTGCCAAGGACAGCGTTAAAGGATCTTCTGGGTACCGGTCGCTCCCTAAATGTCACAACAGAATCTTATTTTCTTCATTTGACCGAAGCTTTTTCTCACAAAGAAAACATCCAACCCTGGTTTAAGTTTGGTCCAGTTTTCCCCACATAGACAGTGGGTTATGTTCTGATGAGACCAAAGTTTTGACACAAAAACCCAGCAACACATCACCAACAGAACAGCAAACCAAGGCTAGACTCCAAACCAATGAGAGAGATCTGCTTCTGCTTCCAGTGTTTTTGTTTCAGGGTATTTATTGGGATCTTAAATAGTTTTTTACAGGTTATAGGTCACATCTGAGTTAAACAGTGATGTGTAGACTCTGTATCCACTGTAAATGTCTAGTCAGTCTGAGGAGTGGTGTAGGAGATGTGCTTCTCAAAGGAAGTAGATTGGCTTCTCGGCTGGCCATTACCAGCTGATAAATGGGCTGTAGCTTGTTGCCGTGTACTCAGCTGGTGTTATATGATTTACTGGTGCTCTTTTATCCTCAAGTCTGGACCATGTTACTTTTAGTGTTTACGACTTGTCGCCTCCATCACGATGAGAGACTTTGGTTACAGGAGGTTTCTATTCCTCCCTCAACATGCCAGACTGATTTTGTTTTGTTTATTACTTTAAAGATCACCTTGTGATAATAACTTGCAGGTTACACTATGAGTCAAAGTAGAAATACTGAATAGAAATATTCCACTATGAACACAGCATTCCTTTACATTTGAGGAAAATAATCACTTTGCCTTTGTCGCCGGAGCGTGTGGTTAGGAGAAGGGGGGGGGGGCACGACTTACGGAAAAAGCAGCTATAAAAAGATGAGCAGTGAAATTTCAGACGAAAGCATCGGTTCACCACAATCGATTCTGCTGCCTCGGCTGACTGGAATGCTTTCTGCAGGAGGCCTGTCCAGAAGCACCGTTCAGTTCCTTTGTGTTGAATGTAAACAGACTTTAAATGCCTTTTTGCGCTTCGTTCCTAAGACCCCCTGCAGCATTATTTTATACCTCTTTTACTTTTGCAGCCTCATCGTCTCATTCCTAGTTATAGTGACCAAGAAACATGTTGACCTGGAACATGTTCCTCCAAATTGATATCACAGCCTTTCACTGATTCCGGCTGCATTCATTCATTTGTCTTATGTGTTCTGCATTGGTTTTAGTGCATTGACAGTTGAGGGCTCTCAGTGCTATTGGGATAAACCCAGACGCATCTTATTTAAATGTGTTTTAACTGAGATGTTTGACATGAAGCTGCAGTTCCAGCCTCTGGAGTCAAACCCATTTGAAACTTTGCATCTTAACCACACAGTCATATGCAGATTTCCAGGATACGAATTGAAAATTGAATGGATGCTTGAATGGCTCCCTAATATTTCTTTTGATTCAAATACTTGTTTAAAATTGACCAATTGCACTGTCTCAATGAACCAAATCCTTTTTGCTGAATGACGACTGCAGAGGCGTCACTGATTTCTGCCAGGTTCAAAGATGTTTTCTTCCTCATCCAACATTTAAGATGTTTTGTTTTCCACGTTGTTACTCCGATACGTTTAAATGTGTTTCTGTAAGTTACCTTTAATAATTTTTTTTACACATAGTTGAAGCTTGTGTTAAGTTCATATCTTTATTTAATGTGTCAGCCTGAGAGGATAAATCTTTTTTTGTTTTCTACCATTCCGGTCAAACCGCAGTCACTCCACGTTTTTCACTCTGTTAGGTTTCTTTGTTTCTATTTATTTAAAGCTCCAATATGTTTCCGCTGCATTGTTCACACTATGCAAACTGAGTATTTATTACGTAGTATTATTTAGATAAGGCAGCAGAATGTGTGATCATTTGGTTCAGCGTTCATTTCAGAGTATGATGATAAAACACATGTAGAGTACGTTTTTTATTTCCACAGACCTTGTCTTACTTCCAGCAACCTCAGATGCAGCTTTTTCTTTATTCTATACTCGAGGACGGTGACCTTAATGTCTAACAGTATTTATTTTGTAGTGGAGCCTCATTCATGGGGGGTTTTCAGAAAACATTTTGATATCTAAGATTTTCCTCACTGAGAACTTGAACTTCATTTTTTTTTTTGCAGTGTTTAAGTAAGGGCAGATATTGTGGATTAAACAAACTGATGCAAAATTCAATGGGAGTGGCATTGTGCCTTTGCTGACAGATTCCAGTGTGTTTGTACAGTTTGCTGTTTATTGTAAATGTGTGTGGAAAAGTTTGAGGTTCCATAAAGTTCACTTCCTGTTAAACCTCTCAAGGACGTGCATTCCTTTGCTTCACTAATAAATGACTGTCAGGTTAATGAGCAGTAACTAACAATGACACATGTCGTTTCTGTTCATGTATGTTTGAGATGCATACGAGAACAAATGTGATCAGGCTACTTTCAGGTGCGGAACTCCATCTGAGTTGAATGTGTGTTTGAATCTGTTGATTTACTCCTTCAGATAGTGCATAAGTCAAAAATAAAAAAAACATTTCTGATAAAAGGCAATGTAACGGCCAAATTAATTTTGATTGTGTTAGTGCCATTTAGGGATTCATATTAGCTGCTCTTTGTTAACTAAAGTCAAATATACTGTGAGGTCATAAAGGTACAGTCACTCATACGCAAATCCAAAGTAAATATCGTGGGTCATTTGCTTCACCACAGGAAGTGAATGTTTCTTCCTCGTTCACAGATTGAAGTGAACGGGAGGTTCGCCACTGAAACATTTGCACATATGTGACCAGGCCCTGAGACAGTAATAGACTTTACTGTTAGTTAAACGATTGTCATTGTGCTTCATGAAACAAGTCACACATCAATCAAATGTAAATCTTTATTCAGATACTTGATGGATCAAAATGGATAAAAATAACACAGTAAAATTAATTTTGTACATAATAAAATAGATGTTTCTCCCAGTCTTTGGTTTTTACAAAAACGAGGCTGATTCACCTCTATAGAAAAATATTTTTTTTTGTGTAAATCAATCTCACAAGCGCAGTTGCATCCTTTTTACCAGTTGTTAAAAATTGTCACCAAAAACTGAAAGCAAAAGGCAAACTGATCATCGTGTTGACAGTTCCTTTATCTGCACCATGTGACTTTACTGTGTGCTCTGCAGTGAGGTGGTCGTCAGCCCTTCAGTCTCACATTTGAACCCGTTAAAGCAGCGAGCGCTCCTGAGCAGAGATGTGCAGCCGCTCTACTCCGCACATTTGTTACAAATCACAAAAGTCGTGTCCAAAAATTTAGAAAACACTGGATGGACAAGGTTCATGTTTTGCCCTTTTTGTTCAAACGTATGATGGAGAGCAACTCTTTTTAAAATACTTCATTTTAAATATATTTCTGAATCTTTCCATATTTACAAGTAGACAACTGCCCCATGAAGAAAGTTTATATTAAGATTATAAGGGTAAATAAAAGCAACACGGGGGGAGAAACTTTAAACTGAAAATTTGTAAAAAAAAAAAACATTTGAAGGGATGAAAATAATCAACTTTCTGTTTGTCTGTCAGAGACGTGGAGGGATGTGCTGGTGGATAAGGCAGGAACGTGTCTCCTGCAGGTGTGAGCTGTGGGTGCAGCCCTTAGCTGATGCATCAAACAGTGTGTACAACATTACTTGTCAGTGGGGTTTGACAGGCATAGAAAAAAAAAGAATCACATTAAAGTACAAACTAATAGCAATGTCCCGCCCCGTCATCCATCAGTAAATCTGCAGGTGTGGCGATGTGGCTCCGTCCCTCCACTTGTAGACCTTCTCTGTGATCACCGTGCGGCAGAGCGGGCAGCTCTTCTCCCGGTTGAACCACAGAGCGATGCATTCGTCACAGAAAATGTGCTGCGCAACAGAGAAGCAGCATCGTGTTAGTGCGTCCGGCCCATGTACACAAACAGGGCAAAAGATCAACTCAAGAAAACAAGGGATCAGATGAGAAGAGGATCGTTTCAAAAAGGAGAATGTGGGTTATCTTACAGTAGCAACCGCGAGAGCAGGAGTTTTAATAAAGAACATTACAGAAGGATATGGACGAGCAAAGATTGTGTTGCCTGGTTTTTGTATTTTCACAGACTAAAAACAGTCAGGTGTGAAAATTTGTACCTAATTTTTATTATACAACTTTTGTTAAAGGGAAAGTTCACTCCAAAATAAAAATGGGCTAGGAGGATAACAGTGGACATTTAGACTTAAAACTTGGTGTAAATGAGGCTGTTTCAAGTCGAATTGAAAGCCAGGGCTTACGGACACTTACGATACCACACAAGCAGTATGGAGGCATTTTGTGTTTTTGTTTTTCCAAAAGTGTTTTGTGGACTCAAACACTTCACCCACCCCTCCATCGGCATAGTAGATAGTGAATTTTCATTTTTGGGTGAACTATTCCTTTAAGTAATAAATACTTAATAACGCTCCTCAGAGAAAATTCCTACCAACTACAATCATGACAAAGCCTGAACAACGCTATGGTACGACAGATGTAGTAGTTTGGTTTTACCTGACAGAGTAGAGCCCGGGGCTCCCTGTACTCTCCCTGACAGATGGGGCAGACATCTCCCGCCTCGCTGCACTGACTCCTAGTGGCTGCTGTGCCTGTATGCTGAGGAACAAAAGAGAACTAGAATTACATGCGGTTGTATGTCTCTGACAACCGGGACAGTTTCAGTTTACATAAAAGAAAAATCCAGATTCATGGGGTCACTGTAACCTTTAATGAAATCTAATGAGAAATTCCAGAGAGTCAGATATGAGATGTCATGTTCAAGAGGCCAAAAACATGTTTTGTGAGGCCACGTGACCTTGACCTCAAATCTAATCAGGTAATCAGTGAGTCTAAGGAGACATTTGTGCCAAATTTCAAAGTTCTTAAGAGAACACATTCACGTGGCAAAAAATGGTTTTTTGAGGTCATAGCCACTTTGACTTTTGTCAACCAAAATCTAATCCAATAAATGTTAGTGTCAAATGTGTGGCCAAACAGTGACCTTGACTTTCGATCAACAAAAGACAATTAGTGTGTCTTTGAGTCCAAGTGAATGACTGCACAAAACTTGAAGAACTTCTCTCGAGGGGAACCTGAAAACATATCCCCTCAGGTCACTGTCGTCGGTGCAGAGGCATGAAAATAAACCAACACAGCTGGTGACTGCACACTGATCATTAACTTTTGAATAAAGATGTTAAACACTAACCTCTCCCTTCAGACATATCCTCACGGTTTTAAGTAAAGATGTCCACTGGCCATACAATCCTAAAAGCTGCAACAAAGAGAGAAAGAACAAAACAATTTAAATTAAACAATTTCAATTGTTAATAAACACCAATTTTTTATAGTCAAAGTGTCACTTTAAACATGAAAACAACAAAGATCTGCGGCTTCATCCACTTATACATTTCACTTTTGTTTTGTTTTCACCTGGTGTCCAAACGACTGAGGTGTTTTCAAATCCCTTAAATGGAAACCTTTGGAAACACTACTGGCTACATTTCTTGTTTGAAAACTGAGAGGCTGTGTTTCCGTCTGGACAACACAGACAGTTTCAAACATCAATTCACTTCCTGAATGGATCTTGTCGAATCCCAGCAGTGAATGCAGAGTGTTGCTAACGTTAACATCACAGTTCCACCTCATGGTTAGTCGACAAAGGAAATGTGTTCATTATCATTAGGGAGTATTTTCTGCAGCTCAGTAACAGATTGCTGCTCACACTGGCCTGCACACTCTGCTATGTGTTTTCAAGTGTCTTTGTATGAACAGATTAGTTCTGATATGGAGCTAAATGCTCGTCTGGACCGAAGTTGTTTTGGTTTGAAAAACACTGGTTTAAACTCAAATGTATTAGCTGTAGCCTACATCTGTAAAATTCCAGTGACCACACCTTCAGTATGAGGTAGAGCAAAGCCAGCAGGACCCCAAGTGTGAGTCCAACGGCCCCCTCAGCCTCCTGGTAGGTGACCAGGTAGCGGAACCACAGTGAAACTGGAGCCATGGCCTGGTGCACCTGACCCAGCTCCTCAGTCAGCATCATCCACCTCCCCTGGAGACAGAAAAAGAAAGAAAGACTTAGCATTACAGTGACAATTGTTTTCTTTCATCAAACAGCCCAAAATCAAATCCACTAGTCTTACCTGGGCTCTGTTGGTCACTAGTGAAGATGGCAGCAGCAGAATAAGGCACTTAATCCCCATGACGAGGAACTTAATGATGAAATTGGTGATGCCGACTGCCCAGAGAACTTCCCAGAAACCCAGCGGCTCAATGGATGGGCTGAGGAAGATGAGGCTGGAAGGAAACCGACATTTAGGTTAAGTGGCACAATTCTTTCAAATTAAACTGCTTCCCAGGCTTAGCTGTTAAATAAGGTGCAGTTCATTTAGCCAGCGTATGCATACAGTGGTCAATGTGACACAGTATAGATTTATCTCTGCTGATTGCACCAGATGAGTTGGACCTTACCAATAGTAAAGTGTCTCAGTGAGAAAAGTGTAGTAGAGCAGAAGCGTTGAAAAGATCAGGAAGAGTAGCAGCCAGATGCTCTGTAGCTTTGAGTGATGATCCTAAGACGGGTAAAAACATAGTTTAGGATTCTAACAGCAGAGATGATCTGCATCATGAATCGATGACTTTCATGCTCTTGACTTACCTGAAGAAAAACTTGCGTTTGTATACTTTTATTCACATATAAAAAAGTTGTGAAGAGGCCAACCCCAACTGCTAGACCTGGAAAACAAAGAGGGAATTTGAGAGGCTTCTCTTGTGTTCACTGTTTTTCAGAATGATCTCTGCATTACTCGTACTCACCAAGAGTATGTTGGATGACCAGCTTAGCACACAGTATAATGAGGAAAGGAAGACTCTTTTGGAGCCAGCGGAAGAGATAGCGAAGCTCAGACAGGGAGGAGCTGGGTTCTCCCGAGTCCAGATCAGGGTCAGGCGGGTCAAGCTCGGGCTCAGAATTGGAGTGATGCTGCGCCCGATTATGTCCGTGTGAGTGTGAATGGGGGTGGCTGTGGAAACTGACTCTGGACCTCCTGGATGATGATGTCCCTCCACCGGACTCCCCAGTCTCGCTTGCCATGGGCACCCGCACCTCGTGGCTCTCAGGGTTGGCAGCAGCTGAACCAGAGCCCGGCGTCCTGGTGAGAAGATCTTGTTGCAGCGTCAGGGACAAACCATTTCCTGCATGAGCGTCCTGCTCGCTTGAATTGGGCTGCATTACAGTAGGAGACTCCCTTACTTTCAGTGCTCGTCTGGAATCACTCCTTCCATAGAAAAGACAGATCAAATCAATGTATCTGTACAGAACATTTAAAAACAACAGATGTTGAACAAAGAAAGTGCTGTAAATCTCGTGTGTTGGTTTTCATGTTTTGTCTGTGAAGGACAATTTTGACTCCGTGTTGTTTTTAAACATTTACTGTATTCACATATTAACTGGCTGAGTAATAAAGACTGTTTGCAGCACAGCATCAACAGGGATCACTGTTGAGTTAGCTGGAGTTTTGTTTGCTAACTTCAACTGACTGATCAGCAGGTGAAAGTGCAGAAGTTAGCTCGTCCTGATCGTCTCAGTCTTTATACAAATAATTAGTTAATGTTGATGACAGTAGCATCGGTCTTTGATCAAACTCCACACACACACACACAGGTGAGGACCGAGACAGCAAACAGCCGAGCGCTTCCTGAGCAGCACTGGGCTGGGGTTAGCATTAGCAGCTAGCTAGCTTCCTCCCAGGTCACACCGACGGCTGTGAAGGCTGCGGCTCACCTGTCATTCTGCAGCCGGAGTTTCATGGTAAGCTCTCGGTCCCCATGTGATACAGTGTCCCGGGGCGCCAAACCAAACCAAAACTAAAGGAAACTAAAAAGAAAACCAAGTTGTTAGCTTCCGGGCTAAATCATAAGCTGCTAATTCAGACGTCTGGACGTTGTTTACGGCAGCTGACGTCACCAACTCCTTCTGGTGGGGTTTTCAAGGCGTATCGGATGTGACGCGCTGCGATAGCTCCACCTAGTGGGAGGTGTTCGAACGACACTCATGTTGGCTGGACTATTAAGAATCAAGGTAGTTTGACATGATTTAAAATTTTACATGGTATTTGTCCAACTGAACAAAATTCATGTTCTATCGCAGTTTCTTTGTTTTTATAATTTCTGTGTCCTACTAATTGATATTCCCAGACACTTTATTATACTGTAAAATAATAAAATACAACGTTTATGAAAACTGTGATGTATTATGTTTCTACTAAATACAGTTTGCATGTGTTTTTCAAGGTGCAGGTAATAGCTTTGAACACGTGCTAAAATAATCGACCATTTTCATGAATGAAATAATTGAAAGTCACAGTAGCATTAAAATAAAAAGCCAACAAGTAAATCATGAAGTCAGTGATGACTGAATTTCATTTTGCTGCTTCAGCGTCAGGCTCCGTGTGTGTTGACATTGTCATTGTTAAATGTGACGCTACAGTAGACCTGCAGTACACCAGAACTATCAGAGACACCTTGCACATCATTAATAATAAAAATATGTAGTTTTACACTTTTCTCATTCTTAATAAATCCAACAATTATTAAAATGTTTTCTTTTGCTATAGAGAACATAAATGAGACGAGGTTGTGCTTTCCATCAACATCAGCTCTTCAAATAGCCGACTACTAAACTACTAAAATTATTTCAATATATCCTAAAATGGAGCCTTCGTTTTACTCAGCTGCAGAAGGTAAAATGCCTTTACTTAAGGCAGGTTTGTACTATTAGAGAAGGGACTTCATTTATACTTCCCTGTGTTTGATAAGTGTAATTTGTCATATTTTAATACAAAGCCTCATTTTGATCCACTCTCATTTGATTCTCAGCCCTGTGCCCCAGCCTCACAACATACAGAGGTTTACACTGTACGTCCAGATATGTCTGTTAGGTTTCAATGTTCAGAAACACTCCTGAAGACACTCGCTGGCCATTTCTACACTTAGAGAGACAGGTTTTCCTCTAAATCTTTGCTGAAGTCATTGATAGTTATAAACCTTATCTGCCATTTCTCTTTTATTTGTTTCTTTTTTAAATTGGATGTCAGGAGCTCTCGTGTCGTGAATGTGAATCAGTGACATTCGCACTCAGCAAAGGTTTAAACCCTGCCTACCATCAGTCTAACCTTCACACTCCACTAAGGAGGCGTTGAAAGCTCTTGATCCAGCGCCATGGGACCTCAGATACTCTGGCAGCCCACAGCCCAGCTCACCACTGGGCTTCAAGTTCATAGTGTTTTTCCTTTCAAAGCCTCTGTGGGAGCTTGTGGATTGATGGTTGGCACAAGTCCTATAAATATCTCATTTATTGAGCGACATATGAATGGGACAAGTGGCTGTCATCAGTCCACTTTTTCCCACAGAGGAGGCATTGGTAGCTACAGGCCTCAGCTGTCCCAGGACGGCAGCTCATTGGTCAGCCCCGGGACTAGAATTAAATTGAGACCAATGGTTCCTTTGTACAGAGTTCTCACTGTCTGTATTTATTTCACAGAGGTTTTAGATTTGCTTCCAGTGACAGATTATTGAGTTGTTAGTGCCTTCACCACAAAATGTTGAAATTTGAAACTTTTTTCAATTTTGCGCTATTTTTAAATATGCATATATATTTTTAAATATGCATACAATTCGTCTTTGAGGGGTATCCACTGACGCCCCTGCACCCCCATACCCCTAGACCCCATAACAAATAGCAGACTACTTTTCCTATTTGATTTTCTTCTCCATATCCTTGTGAAAGCGTCGGTGATGTAGTACGTGTGAACACTAGAAGTGTCCCAGGGTTTCCATTTCTTCTGTCAAGGTGTTTTATTAAAAGCCAGCAGATGAGCTGACCTCAGTCACTTGTCAGTCAGTCAGAGAGCTGCAGAGAGCTGCAGGTGTGTGACAGGTGAAGCTTGGGGCCTGGTATTGATGGTACTGGTGCCAGCCCAGCTTTCCTGCTCCATAGACGCTCCACCCTTATTGCCTCTCATACTACAGACACACCTGGAGACTATTGTGTCATTCAGAGCTGATATAAGCAGGGGTCGCTCAGTGGCTCACTCTTTATGCATTTTATCCAGGTTGGCAGGAACAGGTTAGTCTCCTGGAAGACACTTTAAGCAACCTGTCGCTTGGGCCTGGAGCCTGGATCATCTGTTTGAAGGAGGCTGTTGTGCTGGAGCTCACCACAGGGCAGAATCAGGGATTTGAAATTCCACGAGGTACAAGTTACTTTGTAGTGTAGTTATTCAGTTGTACTTGTATGTATGTGATGTGCACCTGTACATTCACATGCTTCTTTCCCACCTCCCGAGTTGTGAAGTCTTCAGTGTGTTAATGTGCTTTGAAGTTGAAATGTGGGAAAAACATGTCGGCTGTAAATATGTAGTTTTTATGTGTTTGGAGCATGTAAACAGTCTGACACCTCTTTCTAATATTTACATAATGATGAAGGGCAAAGAAGAAGAATCACGTCTGACGGACATAAATTATTTAAAATGTGTGCATGTTAATCATATAAAAACATCAATGTTGGCTAAAAAGTGGTGTTATGTGCCTGTGAGAGATAGACATGTAGTTTGTAAGTGACAAAGACATAAAGTTTGCCAAATTCACATAAAGCTGCTATTTAGAGAGATGAAATTATAAGTGATGACCTTAGCCACTCTGCAACTTGTGTACCAAAATGTGCGCAGAGTTGTTGTTCTGACTGGAGGTGTTGAGATAAATGATCTAAAATAAGTTTTGCATGATATGTTCGTATATATTTTAGAATTGTTATCTATTTTACAGTTGTCTTAGCCACTGCTGATTTGCCTTGTACGCTACTGTGCTGCTGCCTGTGCTATGATTTTATCTATGAATTAATATTATACCCAAGCAATATGTGAATGGGTCAGATTTACATTGAAGTCCACTTCCAGGGTTTGCTAACACATTTTTATACTTTGTGATTTGATCTCAGCCACTTACCGTTTTCCCTTTTTATCCCAGTTCCCTTGCCAGACTAATCAGCTGGTGTGATATTGGTGCACCCCTCTCTTGCACGGCATGTGGCCTGTTGTTGTAACTGTGTGCATGTTCAACCCTGTCATGAATGTTTTGCTTTTGTGTGTTCAGGTGACGGGGTGGGCGTGTGCATTTGGCAATGCCCTAGTATCCTGGTAGCACTAACTGTCTAACTAAGATTATTTCTAAAGTGTTTTATTACATGATAGTTATACTATTTGTGTCTTACATCCGTGGTAAGATTTCACTTTTTCGTCCTGTTTATGCTTTTATCGTATTGCACAGTGTTAAGTGCCCAAAGCCTTAGGACATTTTATACCTAGCTATATTTTGTGTAAGGAATTGTCAGAATCAATATCCCTGTATTTTATTACAAGTAATTCATATTTATCTAAACAAATCTTCCTGCGGATCCTAACCCAGAGGGGGTGTTGTCCAACCTGCAGGTTCACTAGGGCTCGTCATTGTTGCCTTGGTTACAGGTGGATGTTAAGGTCAGGGAGAAAAGAGGATCATTAATTCATGAAAGGGAACAAGTTAACAGTCGTGCCTTGGGTTTCATAGGAATAAGGGCTTGTTTAATTTCACTTTAATGGCCCTGGCACGTTGTCGTACATGTGCACATACAGAAACCCTGAAACCACAGAATCCCCCACATAACAAATCCCACTGTAACCCCTGTTGGGCACAGGCAGGTGGTTCTGTGTGCTGTCTGCATGTGTCTGTACATTATGTTCAGCACTACTCGGGCCTGTGTTGCTTAATGATGCTCTGCCTCTTACAGGTGAATTCCTGGCGTGAACAGTCTGAGGAGGGAGCATCAAGACTTGAAGGCATTGTGGCAAATCCTCAAGTGTCTTTAAGATCGCAATTAAAGGTTTGTGATCAGAGTCCAACACAACTTCTCTTGATTTCAGAACAACTGGCCCTTTTCTTGCTGCATGTGTCACTGGCTAAACATCATTACTGGTGAACCCTGCTCCTCGGGTATTTTTCAGTGTGGAGTCAGTGACATGTTCTTTCTTTATAAGTCATCACTTATATTATATCACAAATAATTAAACACTCTGTTTTAAAATAGTAGCTTTTAATGTGAACTTGTCAAACGTTTCACTATTTCAGGGGCAAACTGTACATCCAACTTTCTCAAGCGCAGAACATCACTTTTTATCAAATGTAGACATTTTTATAATTAATGTGCATATGTTTTAAATTATTTAAATTCCTGTCACTACTGATCCCTTTTCTCTGCTATTCATTACTATTCAAATATGGTAAAGAGGTGTTAACGTGTTGTTTGATTGCTCTAAACACATAAAGGCTCCAGGATTTTCCACATTCCAACTTCAAAGCACATGACTCCACCGAAGTTGGAACAATTCATTTTCATAGGTCTCAGTTTCTTTTAGTATTTCATTGGCCTGTGGCCCAGTGTGCGTTTCCATTGTGACTGTTAAATAGTTGATGCTCAAGTGTGCTACACATTCATCCTGGTTGTCGTCCATATCAGAGAGTGTTACTGCCTCCACACGCAGTGGATCATCATCACTGTCAATTGTCACAACTTGTGTTTGCCTCACAACATGAACCGTTTTCTTGATGAAACAAGACCTGGCAAAACAAAGGTGTCATACACATCCAGCACAGTTGGCAACAGAGCAATCTTCTACAAAATGTCATTCAGTCTGAAAATAGTTAACTTTGACTAAAGGATTCCCAGTTCTCGTGGACATGGCCCGTCACAAATGTTTCTGCATTTTGTATTGGTTCTATGTAATGACGACTGTACAAAGACATTCTCAAGAGTGCCATGTTTTTTGTGTCACATATGCTTATGTGTGAGATTGTGAGTAATCTGATCTTTGTGTTAAATTAGTGGAGTGCCCCTTTAATGCCCATGGTTAATGAATGAGACTACAGCGATCACAGGGATGTAATTTTCACATACTTTAGGTCGTGCAGTGCATGATCATTTTGAACTTTGCAAAAAATATAACCAGACAGTAAGCGGCTTGAGCCCACATTCCATGTGCTGAAGTGCCCTTTCCAAACCCTAAATGACCTCTGATGGCTGTGGCGGCAGTGTGTGTGAGTGATGTATGAGAGGAAGTGGTGTGTGTGTGTGTGTGTGTGTGTGTGTGTGTGTGTGTGTGTGTGTGTGTGTGTGTGTGTGTGTGTGTGTGTGTGTGTGAGAGAGAGATAATGGCAAAACTCTACTTTAAAGAGCTTTGAGTGATCAGGACAAAGGCTTCATATAAAGACAGACCATTTAGATACTTTGAAACATTTCAACTGATCAAACTGTAGTGAGTGTTAACATAATGAAGACATTTACTCAAAGCTAATATTCATCGTATCTTCCACTGAGTTCTCTGAATTAACTCAACTTTAAGACTGTGTGATTAGTCGGTCTGATTCCACAGATAGGCTGGAGTTGGGGGGAATATGAAAGGATGAGGCCTTTTGATTCTCTTCCTCCAGTTAGTCAGTGTGAGCCAATGAACATGTTGTCAGTCTTCCTCTGTGGCCTCGTGTTGCTACAGCCCTGACCAGCCATCTGTTTTTCCATCCAGCAACCGTGCCTGCTCATACTCACCTGCAGCTACAGGCAGCTGATATCATCTTCCACAGCTAATAAACAGAGAGAATCAAAGCAGCAGAGGGGGAAACTGTGATTGAACTTCCCATCAACTCCTCTGTGAGACTGTTTCTGATGAATTATAGTCCCTTCATTTCCTCCACTGAGGTTTAACCAGAGGTAACAAAGGCAGCTATAAAAGTTCAGATGGCATAGGAACAAGTTTTCCTTAAATCCTCAAGCAGAAAATGGTTCCACATATTCAGGATCATTTTGCAGGTCTGAACTGTAGAGTACTCTGCTTTGCTACTAATGTATCCAAACTGTTCAATGAAGCATTTCTCTGATTGGGCAGTGGTCGATTGGGGCCACGTCATGGGGGCAAGGAGAACAAGGGAGAAATATAGTGACACCATTGCATTAATATGATAAATGTACAAAAAATAAAAGTTTGACAGTTATCTCACTATAACTCAATTTGGATCTTTCATTAATTGCTTTGGCTGTTTTTGATATTTTTTTTAATTGTGGGGTTTGATTTTTTTTTTTGCGGCTTCTGAAGGGAGGCATGCCAGAAAAAATCTTGGGAACCACTCCTCTAGAGCCAGTTATTTGTCCTTTCCGGATGTTGAATATCCCTTGTATGTTTGAAGGTCTTCTGCACAATTTAAGTTACCAACTATCAGTAGATGTTAGCAGGTGTAAGTGGCCAGCAGTGGATGTTAGGGACATAACTTCAGTTGTGCACCTTAGTGCCATCAAGTGTTTTGGCCTTGTGATCAGTGATACAGGCCGAACTTGAGGGTAGACAAGAGGCAAAAGACTAAAGTCCAAGGTAACACAAGCATGATTTTGCTTTTGTTTCAGGTGATTTAAAACTAACAAAACATAACACTGAATATTATGTTCCATAGATTCCCCTAAATCCTACACACAGGACCTTTTACAATGCAGTTTGATATTTTGGTATATTAGGATTCAGGTGACTCCCTGTTGTTCAGAAGAGAAATACCAGTAGGACATTTTTAGAACTACTCTCTAATCTTTGCTTGTTATCATGAAAAATTGGATAAGTATTTTCTCTTTGGGTATTAAAGAGAAATACCCAAAGAATATTAATGTTGATTATGTGACATCATTGGAGAGGTTTAGAGGTGAAATCATTCTTTGGGACAGTGAACAACTCAAACATGTGAAATGTGAACTGGTTGCCCAACCAGACACTGCTTTCCCGCCAGGGGTCCCAAACCACAAAGGTTACAGCTACGCCTTGTATTGAATAAGATTATCATAAGTTATTGTGCTTAAAATCTTAACGTGAAATAAGTAATTAGGGCCCGAGCACCGAACAGTAGGAGACAGTGGGAGGCCCTATTGAAATTGTAAGGATTATTATTATTATTATTATTAGGGCCCGAGCACCAATGGTGGGAGGCCCTATTGAAATTGAAAAGATTATTATTAGGGCCCGAGCACCGACGGTGGGAGGCCCTATTGAAATTGTAAGGATTATTATTATTATTAGGGCCCGAGCACCTCCGGTGGGAGGCTCTATTGTATTTCGAAAGATTTGTATTTCCCTTTTGGGGCTTTTTCAAGGCCTAGACATGCTCATTCGGTGTGACCGTGGCGTGGCATCAAAATTTGATTACACGCCATCAAAACACAAGGTTCTGTATCTCGGACATACATGGTCCAATCGAGTCCAAACTAGACATGTAAGACAAGAGTCCCGGCCTGATGACATCTACACAGAAATCATGACTTAAAATCACAGCGCCACCTGCTGGCTACAGGAAGTGACATGTTTTATACTTTGATGAACTGCTCCTGGCTGCTTTACAATATACAGCTCAAAAGAGCTCAGTCAAGTCATAGGACCATGGTCAGAATTGTGACATTTCCTCAAACCGTGGAAACATTGAGGTGCGTCGAAGGTTCATCCTTCGCCAAAGGACACAATGTTGTCATAACTCCACTGTGCATCGTCCTATCACTACCAAACTTCTGTCACATGATCAGAGTCCAAGCCTGAACAGCTCTATGTGTCAATATTTCCTCAGTGTCATAGCGCCATCTACTGATTCGCCATGAAACAGGAAGTACTTTGTAAATCCACTCTGGATTATCCAACCGGCTCCAAACTACTGACCTATGATCACAATCCTGACCTGAACAGCTCCATATATCAATATTAGTTCAGGATCATAGCGCCACCTACCGATCAGTGTGAAAATTCAGGGGCTGCGTTCCAGGGGCCGCTGTTGAGCCATTTTGCCACGCCCATTTAAAATTACTCCAGAATACGTACATTTTCACCACTTTCTAATTTTCTGCAAACTTTGGTGACGATTGGAGCATGTTAAAGCCCTCAAAAACCCAATTCATTTGCCTGAAAAAATATTTTTTAATAAAATATCCGTAGATCTGGAGAAGAACATGGACTCTACTGCTTAGAACAGAACTTACAGTTGATCCTCTCCATGTTGGATGAACGCAGGTGATCCAATGTAAGAAAAGTACTTGTAAAGTAGTTTTGCCGTGAAGCGCTGGTCTACTGATGGTCGTCTGTCGGGGTCTAAGGACGTTGTCAGAGAGAAGATTCTCGGGCAGCTGTTGTCGACTAATGGAGCTGTCGTAAAGGAGCAACATTTCTTTATATCAAAGCCAATAAAGAGTTCTAAAGGAGAAATGTTGCTCCTTTACGACAGCTCCATTAGTGGGCAGCTGTCGTAAAGGAGCAACATTTCTCCTTTATATTGGCTTTGAGCCAATAAAGAGTTCTAAAGAGTCCCGGCCTGATGACATCTACACAGAAATCATGACTTAAAATCACAGCGCCCCCTGGTGGCAACTGGAAATGTCTTGTTTTTGGAACGTCTTACACTTGGAGGTATTCCTCCTCACCCACTGCCCGCAGCCATGTCAAACTGTGTCAAATGGGTCTCAAGACATTGATAATGTAGGCATAAGATTACTGTGACTTTTCGCCAAACGCCACAGTAGTGGCGTGGCGTCAAAGTTCATCAACTCGACGTGACACACGAAATTGCTATAACTTCGGTGTTGGAGGTTCAACCTCCCTCAAACTACATTTGTGTAACATCAGCCCCCCCTGCAGACATTCAGATGGTTTTAAGGAATGGGCGTGGCAAAATAACTGAATAGCGCCCCCTAAAGGGCAGCCCCGGCACCACGATTGGCCGACATGGACAAAAATTTATAGGAACATGTGTCTTTTCATAACAAACAAATAAGTCTCTTGGATAGATATGCTAGACCAAACAGGAAGCCCGCCATTTTGGCTTTAGTGGCCATTTTGACCATTTTAGACATTTTTACTTTGACGAACGTGTCGTAGGGCTTTCATCAGATCAACTTCAACTTCTGGGAATGTCATCTCAACAAGATGGAGATATAAACTACCTTGGTATATTTGATTTTATCCCACGGTTTGACCGTGGCGTGGCATTAAAGTTTGATGAGTCAAATCAAGATGATTGAGCTGCATCTGCAATATTGGTCACTAGAGGGCAGTGTAAGACCATGGTTTGCCCAATGCACAAATTTTCTTCCCCAGGGCTGAAGAGCTCGTTCACACATTGTTAATATGTTGGAAACTAAATTAAACTTACTGATGTGTGTCAATTAATGTTGAGAGATAACTTTAGTTCATGATTAAGAGTAAAATGATAATTTTTAAAGTGTACGTTACACGGTCTGACCGTGGCGTGGCGTGAAATTTTGATGATTCGCCAAAAAAGAGGGACTTCTTGTAACTCCTCTGTGCATTGTTCCATCAGCCTCAAACCTCATTCACACATTCACAGTCCCGCCCTGATCAGATCCATGTGTCAATATTGACTCATCATTACAGCGCCACCTGCTGGCTACAGGAAGTGACATGTTTTATACTTTGATGAACTGCTTCTGGCTGCTTTACAATATACAGCTCAAAAGAGCTCAGTCAAGTCATAGGATCATGGTCAGAATTGTGACATTTCCTCAAACCGTGTAAACATTGAGATGCGTCGAAGGTTCATCTTTCGCCAAAGGACCAACCCAGTCTCATCAGAAAACGTACACCACCTACGTTGGTCCACTTGGAAAAACGTAGTATTCTCACAATTTGGCCTCTCAGATTGTGAGATACCTACGTTTTTGTCTGCCCATTGTTTTGCATTGGCCTGTGTTCACGTCACGTGACTCTCAAGATCCCGTCTGCGAAAACGAAAACATGGCGGACATTCCTTGTATTTTCAGATAAAAATGTCATTTTATAATATAGTTTGGGCATTAAAATACATTCTGACACCATTTCTAGCGAGAAATATGCTCTTTGCTTCCACAATCTTCAGCCAGTTCATGCTTACGATCTATATTTTATTAGTTATCACGAATATTTTTCAGATCTCGCCAGAAAAATCGTAGTAATGTAACGTTTTTATCGTTGCTATGGTGGTTGCTGTGAACGCTGCCATGCCGTAAACCACGTCGTAGCGTGCTGTTTGAATCATCGTCCGTGCGTTGCGTCGTTCAGTGAGCGTGAACGTTATTCACGTTATTTGATATTAATATTTGATGATAGATTACACCTCTAATTCGAAGGATCTAAGAAGTCCCCGCAACTACATTCATACCGAGGCGGGCCCGAGTGCGCATGCGTGAGCGGACCTGTCGTGTGACTGTCGTAAATAAAGTTTTTTTTAACTTTCCGGTCCATTTAACACAAAGCTACGTCATAAACATGGAGCGCTTGGAAGACGACGATGTTATAATCCTTCTGTCAGGTAAGTAGTTTATTTTGTTTTGTTTTTAAATATTGTAACGATCTGGGTTTACAGTCCCGAGTGCTGACACAGCGAATCTGGAGTCTGTCGATACAGACAATGGATGCTATTCATTTGCTAATATTCTATTGTTTGTACTCAGGCTACGGCCCATTGTAGCCTGTGTTACCTGGGATGTGAATACATGGTTGGTGAGACCAGTTCCAGACGCTTAGCTCATCATTGAGGGACGCTACAATATAAATATAAACATAAACAGATAATGTAATGGTATAAGGAAACTGACAGAAACCACGAATCAGCCCATAAAATAGTTGTACACGATACAGTGTAGGGTGCAGGGTGAAAGGCCCATTGTGGGGCCTTCACTATACATTCATTCTAAGTTTTGAGAGCTTCCCTATTTTTGGAGTGTAATAGTTTGATTTCGTCTTTCAAATTAAGGATGGTTTATGATTGAACTTTGATTTATGAATGCTTTAGATTAACAAGGGATATATTTGTCTACCATTACTCCACAATATCAGATCAATTTGGTTTAATTTATAGTATGCAATATGACAATAATGTTTTCAAAACAAGATGTTCGGGCGTTGCGATACATTTTAAGTAACAATTGGTATGTTCTGTTTTTTAATCAAGGAGGATCCAAGTGAAGCTACAGGAGTTTCAGCAACGTCAAAAACTGGGACCGAACAGTTTGTTTTGCTTGATGAGGAACAGGAAGGGCAGCCTCTCCCAAAGAGAAGGAGACCTGGAGAGAAACAGAAGCCGGGTTTAAGCCACTGCCACCATCCACATACATCGAGGAAGATGAGGGAGAGAAATTCTCCTACCCTTAAAGAGGTACTTTTAAGTTACATACCACAAACACCATTTTATATAATATACTAAATATAATTTTTTTATTAAATCCCCAAAGTACGCTGGGTGAAATATAAGTTAATATCACACTGAAAGAATACCTCCGCTGACTAACGTTGATGTTACTGGAATTTAGTACATCAAATTATTTTTCCCTTGCTTCCTAGAATGGTTGATTTTTGACCAAGCATGCTTCCCTGCTGTGATTGTTCAACTGGGAAAACAACTTTTTCCACAGGAAGGCAAGTAAATTTGATTGGAAGGAATCTAAATGTTTTTTGGGGAAAAAAAATATATGCAGTAATGTCATTTAAGATTGCTTGTGCATTGAAATAATTGCTTTTTGTCTTTGAATTTCAGGGCGATACACTCAAAGACTTTTTCAGTGGACATTGCTGATCTAGTTGAAAGTGGGTACTGGCCAGCAACAGTCAATTTTAAAACCTTGTATGCAGTGGATTGGTTCACTAAATATGAGGATCTCAAGATTGCGGCTCTGGGAATGTCACGGCAAGCTTTTGTTAGCATGCCTGAACATCGCACAAAAGTCTTAGGTCGGTGAGTATAAAATGGAACTAATTACCCACTGCTTGCAATATGTTTCCCATATATTTACTATAATATAGTGTTGGATTTTTGTCTTTTTCTAGCAGATTAAGATATGTGGGGATACCATGCAGAATGCATTACTGGAATAGACCTATGCCAAATTTGAAGTTGAGAGGCTGTCTCAGGTGCAGCATTCAGTGCCCTGCGTGCACACCCTCCATGTTGGCTTTTGCAGTGGATGGGATCCGTAAACTATACGGCTTTAAGAGCCAACCAGGGTAAAAAATTTAGAGTGCCATAAACAGTACATTTGTAAATATGTATATATTTTTATATGTTTGAGACTTGATTGATTTTTTGTTGTTCTGGCCAAGGATTCTGAGGTGTCTTCCTTGGTTGACTACATCCATGAGACGACAAAACACGTAAAGTTATATTACATTGTCCCTTATTTTACGACGCAACGTTTTCTTGTACCCTACCAATTTTATTTATGAATAATGATGTTTGGAAAGTAGAAAACAAAAACCCCACCACCTTCTGAATTTATCCTTCTCCTACGCACCTGTCGCCTGTCTCACGAAATAGATGTGCAAAGTTTTCCTCTGTTATGTATAATGATGACCCCATCAAATATCATGTTAGCAATATTTACACCTTTTTAATTTATACTGTTTATTTCTGTCTACATGTGTGAATTTGCCTTCATTAGTTTTAGAAAAGGGCGATGTATCGGTCAGTGGGCGGCAGCACGAGACTCACTAGTCTGTAAGTAGACAAAGGCGTTGAGGTTGCTGTCGGCCATTGTTTTTTTGCTTAAGGGACTGAATATGTTCCGTGCAGAAATATTTGCACTTCCCTTATATCTACAAAAACTGCTTGCTTCACAGACTGCAGTTTGTTTTGCTCCGATGTGGTGTGCAAATACTAGCCGTATCTGCAAAGGGTTGTGCAGCATTAACATTTTGTAACTCTGATTTTGTTTTGACAGACTGTGCAAAGGACCTTGAGAACATCACCACTCTACAGGAAGACACAGTCCAGTAATGGGTGTCAGATGTTCAGCAGTGGACGACAGGTACTGTGGAAAAAATGTATGTCATTGTTGCACAATGTCCTTTGACTCTGTTTACACAAGGTCTACACAAAAAGGTTTGATTTGTAAACTGATATTGGCACTAATTCATTTTATTCTCCTCTTCACAAGGACCAACCAATCAAAATGACTTGCAGAACGCCATTGAGGACTCTATTTGAGCATTAAGCAGCAAAGATTTCAGCTGTATCGTCAGGCTGGTGAGACAACAAGATGCCAACGTTAATGCCAATTTCTTTGTGTAACATACTGTGACAAAATGTATTGATTACTATTTGTAGATTGTAAAAATAGCTAACCCATTTATAAAAAAAAACAAAACTAGAATTACCGCACTGCGGTTGTATGACTCCGCTAACCAGTGCAGTTTCTGTGTACATATCTCTACATACTTTTTCTCATATAAATGTCACTGTAACCTCTTGACAACTGAAACCGTAAGATGTGGTCATTGTGGCCTTGACCTTTTGACTTTAAGGCAAATAGTCAGATGGACAACCCGAAAACATACAGTTATGCCTCCGGCAACTGGCTATTGCAGAGGCATTCAAATGTTAGTGTTTGGTTTCACATTCTAGATGGCAATAAGCAGAGACATCAACTCAGGAAAAATATTTCTGTAGAAAAGAAAGCCTTGTATGTGTGTGTATATATACATACACACAAACGCACTATTAAAACGTTTTGTTTTTTATCATATATTCTCAGGCAGTACTGAGGCATTTACAGAGACGGGACATGAGGGTCTACTCTGCGTGCTCAAGAGAAGATTGCACAAAGTTCAAGCTCAGCAGGCTGCAGTGGGTCCGACATATTCTGGAACGGCAACAATGTCTTTGGATGACTCCTCCTCTGAAGAGGAAAACATGGAGAGTTACTTCTTCGCTGCTCAAGAACTGCGAGTGCTGTGATTAGGTAAACGTGTGAATAACTCTGTTGCTGCACTGCTACTGTTGCTACTCCCTGGCAGCCTTAGGAAGGCCTTAGCTTTGTGTTGGGTAGCTGTTAGCTTTAGCATATTTAGTGTTTAGTGGCCTGTCTGACGTTTATCTTTAAAAAAAAAAAACAATCAGAGGGAACCATCTTCAGAATTTAACACTATGGTTTGTTTGTGTCCTTCAGTTCTTCTCAAGTGAAGCTGTACCACTGTGCTCCAGCTCCACACTCCCTCCTGCAGCCTCCGCTCCTGATGCTAACCTCCTGTCTCCATCACACCAAGCAGCAAACCTGGAGTGACAGAACTTTCTCCATAGCTGCCCCCTCCCTCTGAAACCCCCTCTCCCAAACACTATTTTTGTATTTTTTTGCATGAGAATTGTTGATCATATCATTTCCAGCAACTGCCTTAATGTAATTTTTGTGCATAATAAATGACATTGATCATAACATATTGGGATTTCCTTGCACTTCTACACCATGTTATTGGCAGATAAGATGCTGATTGAGTTAAAGCAGTGAATGCTCTGCTTTAAGCAAAATAAACACAAAAGGATCAAATGGATTTGAAGTAGAATGGGCACATTACATTCTGTAGAGAGTACCTCAGCTACTGAAGTCAGAAAATTACTTTCTTTATCTGAGGTTTCAGTCATTTATAGTCACAGCAAAGCACACAGGTCTGGTTGTCTAAGTGGCGCCCATATCATATTGTTTAAGATGTGTAACATCAAGCTTGTGTATCAGTGCTAAATACATCCAGTCATAAGTCAGAGTCCACCCTCTTGTTTACACTAAAATTAGGTGACCCAGATGTTTCACAATGCAATCTGATAAGGTCATATGAGAAACATTCTTAACATCAAAGAAATGAACACAGCAGTACAGCAATAGATGTTTCACTTTAAATCAGTAGCTGGTAAGCGGTAATGAGGCAGGGGTTTCTATCAGAAATCATTTCTGGGACATTACTTTAAAAGATCTCCAGTATAAGCAAATATGTTCTAAAATTGGTTTACATCCAAGTGTGAGGCTGTCCCACCACTTGGAGTGAAGATATAGTCTAGGTATGAACAGTCAAAACCTCAAATCACACCCAGTACGGTATGGTTCAGGTGACAGTAGGTGGAAGGTGAAGGTCATTTCCATGAGCTCAAGAGAAACAATGTGACGTCTTAGTAGTTCATATTTGGGTCCTCTTAAAACATGCACCCACTAGGTACTCTATACTGTAATCCTGAAAACCAGGGACCATGCTGCATTGGGGTCTAGGGGAAGGGAGTAGCAATGTTAAAAATCAAAGGGAAGACTGTGATATGAAAAGTGTTTCACAAGGAAAATTAGGTCTACACTTGCCCAAATTGAATGCAGATATATGTATCAAGTCAGATGGATACCATAGATTTATACAGAGTCAATGTCATTGGTAGTGAAAGTAGAAAATGAATACACTAAGATACATACAGTATGAACACATAAAAAATGTTCAGGAGTATTCAAAATATATCATGCAGAAGAGTATTGGTGTAAGTATATGGACATAATATATGGACACAAGTATAAATATTGTTGTGAGAGAATACATAAGTAGTCCAGAGAGTATGTACACAGTGTGTGTGGGGGAGGGGTGGCTGCAAGTTAGGGATGGTGGTGGTGGTGGGGGGGGCCTGTGGGATGACGAAGTCATCACCCGCCCTACTCTCCCTCTGATTGGCTAGTAATCCTGATTGGCGCCAGAGCTATGTATTGGTGTTTAGGAATGAGGACCGTCAGAGTTAGGGTCAGGGGTTAGCCAATCAGAACCAGAGTAGGGGGCGGGCATTGTCATCATCGCGGGAATCCTGACATGCTCCACAACAGCTGATGCTCCTGGACAGGTATGGGACGAGCAATTATGAATTTTAATATTTCAGTATTGAAAAGTATTAGGCATTTGTTAATAATTACCATGGAGCAGAGTTTATATTGGTTCCTAACGTTTCAGTTTGGTGTGAAACGTTAGGAATGTATAGTATAGTGTAGTGTGTATGTGTATACTAACTTGAATGTGAAATCTCAACATATAGCTCAGTCTACTGCAAAAGTCATAAACACCACATTTAAAGCATAGATCAAATTAAGTTGTATGGATGTATTTTATTTATATGTATTGAAAATAATGAATATGCTAGTATGCACCACAAAACATTACTCTGATATTAATGTGTTTTTGTTCCATTGAGGTTGGAGTAACCAGCATCCCTCCACTCACCAACCCTCCATCATCCCTGCCAACCAGCCACCCATCAGCCAACTGGCCGCTTGTCCTCTCAACCAACCCTCCACCAGTCTTGACATGCAGCCTCCCAGTGCCATGTTGAATCAGGGTATGTTGTGGTGACATTTTTAGAAAACGAACACAATAACGTTGTATTTTTACTAAGGTGTTACACAAGTAAATAATACATACATGTAGGTCAGAGTAACTAACCTTTGAAATCTTCCTAAAGATGACTGATGTTTGTGAACTTTGTTTCTACAATTGTCATGACACTACATCACATTATGTAAATGGGAATTTGTTTTGCTAGAGTTGTGATATTGTGGTAATAAATTGGAGTATTATATTCATATATATATATCTGAGTGTGTGAATGGATATGATCCCTAAAACTGAGCTCATCATTCATGTTTACTCTTTAGATTTTTTATCTTTTCACATATTTTTTGTGGATTTGGACTCACAAACATATGTCGTAGGGCGACTAAAGTGAGAAAAGTGAGCAGCGGAGTCTGTGTTTGTGCGCCGTTACCTTTCCCTCAGATTCTGGGACTATATTAAAGAAGCTGTGCAATTCTTTTATATAATCATCCATTTATAGACATCAATTTGGCCCGGGACAAGCGTGATTACTAACAATTTTTTAAGGAGGCAGTACGAAATTTGACAGAGCCGGCGCACAATGAACTGAATATCTTTAATTTATTATCTAGGGCAGCAGGGCTCCATCTAATTGGCCAAATATATTGACATGCAGAGCGTGAATACATGGCACATTGAACACCATTTATCGCAGTCCAAGCAGTCTTTTGTGATATGTACATCGCCCATGTTGATATTGCGATGACCGTAATTTTTAGATATCTTGTACAGCCCTAGTGTCTATGATTTAAAACCCATAAGCATGATCTGTTTTTTTCCCTGTTCTAAAGCCAAATAAGGTTTGCTGCCATCTAGTGGTTATTTCTTTCCAACCAGCTGAATAGTTAATGGATTTGAAGTCATCAGCGGATAATGAGATGAAATGTTGCTGGTCATCAACGTAATCATGTTATTTTTGCTGATGATAAAGCCAAGGGGAATCATGTCAAGTTAAAAGTGCACAGGAAGGAACCCTGTGGAACCCCAAACACTATTGTTTTTTGTTGGAGTGGAAGTCGACTGTTAATCGATTAGTTGTTGCAGCCCTAGATTGACACACCCAGTTTTTTAGCATTTCCAGTAGGTTCCCATGATCTCCATGATGCATGTGCTAAATGCATAGCTCTGGTAGGAGTATTAGGATGTTCACTGACAATTGATTATCAAATTGTGCAACAATGCTAATATTAAAATATATGAGGTCAGATTGAGAGTAAGTGTACTCTTGTTTTGCTCTTTCAGAAGCAACCGTTCAATCACTGGAGGAGAGAAGTATTACCCGGTGAAGAAGGTACTGAAAAGCAAAAGGTTGAAGGTTTTATTTGTTGTAATTTGAGGTCAAAAAATTTAGTTGTAATATACAAAAAAATGTTGTACTACAGAGATACTAACTGGATTTACAATCACCACAACTTCAAACTGTAAAGTCATCTGACCATAGGTTTGCTTGTAATGATAAACATGTTTTAATGTGTTTCAGGGGAACGTAATGGAACTGGTGGAGCGGGAGCCCTGTTCCATGTGGTATGTACAATGTCTCTTAATTGGATTTGATTGTCCCTAAAATTACTTAATGTTTACTGCAATATTACAATTAAGAAATTAGTATTATATATCGTTAGTTTTTCTTATATAACATTATGCATTTCTTTACTTTTATGTAAACCCTTCAAACCCCAACGCCTTGTGTGAACTGCTGAAACCATTTGCTGCTGGAATTGTTTGCTGAATTTTATATATAAATTATATAATTGATTTAGCCCTTGCCTTATACAGTATGTCTATCATCTCTATACAGTAATACAAAATTTAAAAATTAAAATTCAAGTAGACAGCAGATTTGTTATTATTCATCGCTATTACAGAGCACATGAAGATTAACAGTGTGTACAAACAACTCTTTACATAGCAGAAATACAAATACAAAGTTATAAGAAAAAAGTAAAGATAAAAAATGTATTAATGATATACGAAAAATAATCTTAATGTTCATCATCAGTCCATATCAAATTTATCAAATACACAATAGGCATATATACTGTAAAAATGTGCACTCGCTATACTAAGCCGTCCAAGATGACAGGTCCGCTCACGCATGCACACTCGGGCCCGCCTCGGTATGAATGTAGTTGCGGGGACTTCTTAGATCCTTCGAATTAGAGGTGTAATCTATCATCAAATATTAATATCAAATAACGTGAATAACATTCACGCTCACTGAACGACGCAACGCACGGACGATGATTCAAACAGCACGCTACGACGTGGTTTTACGGCATGGCAGCGTTCACAGCAACCACCATAGCAACGATAAAAACGTTACATTACTACGATTTTTCTGGCGAGATCTGAAAAATATTCGTGATAACTAATAAAATATAGATCATAAGCATGAACTGGCTGAAGATTGTGGAAGCAAAGAGCATATTTCTCGCTAGAAATGGTGTCAGAATGTATTTTAATGCCCAAACTATATTATAAAATGACATTTTTATCTGAAAATACAAGGAATGTCCGCCATGTTTTCGTTTTCGCAGACGGGAACTTGAGAGTCACGTGACGTGGGCACAGGCCAATGCAAAACAATGGGCAGACAAAAACGTAGGTATCTCACAATCTGAGAGGCCAAATTGTGAGAATACTACGTTTTTCCAAGTGGACCAACGTAGGTGGTGTACGTTTTCTGATGAGACTGGGTTGCAACGGACACAATGTTGTCATAACTCCACTGTGCATTGTCCTATCACTACCAAACTTCTGTCACATGATCAGAGTCCAAGCCTGAACAGCTCTATGTGTCAATATTTCCTCAGTGTCATAGCGCCACCTACTGATTCGCCATGAAACAGGAAGTACTTTGTAAATCCACTCTGCATTATCCAACCGGCTCCAAACTACTGAACTATGATCACAATCCTGACCTGAACAGCTCCATATATTAATATTAGTTCAGGGTCATAGCGCCACCTACTGATCAGTGTGAAAATTCAGGGGCTGCGTTCCAGGGGGCGCTGTTGAGCCATTTTGCCACGCCCATTAAAAATTACTCCAGAATACGTACATTTTCACCACTTTCAAATTTTCTGCAAACTTTGGTGACGATTGGAGCATGGTAAAGCCCTCAAAAAGCCAATTAATTTGCCTGAAAAAATATTTTTTAATAAAATATCCGTAGATCTGGAGAAGAACATGGACTCTACTGCTTAGAACAGAACTTACAGTTGATCCTCTCCATGTTGGATGAACGCAGGTGATCCAATGTAAGAAAAGTACTTGTAAAGTAGTTTTGCCGTGAAGCGCTGATCTACTGATGGTCGTCTGTCGGGGTTTAAGGACGTTGTCAGAGAGAAGATTCTCGGGCAGCTGTTGTCTACTAATGGAGCTGTCGTAAAGGAGCAACATTTCTCCTTTATATGTGACATTATTGGCTTTATATCAAAGCCAATAAAGAGTTCTAAAGGAGAAATGTTGCTCCTTTACGACAGCTCCATTAGTGGGCAGCTGTCGTAAAGGAGCAACATTTCTCCTTTATATGTGACTTTATTGGCTTTATATCAACATTGAGGTGCGTCGAAGGTTCATCCTTCGCCAAAGGAGACGATGTTGTCATAACTCCAGTGTGCATTGTCCTATCACCGCCAAACTTCTGTCTCATGATCAGAGACCAAGCCTGAACAGCTCTATGTGTCAATATTTCCTCAGTGTCATAGCGCCACCTACTGATTCGCCATGAAACAGGAAGTACTTTGCAAATCTACTCTGCACTATCCAACCGGCTCCGAACTACTGACCTATGATCACAATCCTGACCTGAACAGCTCCTTATATTAATATTAGTTCAGGGTCATAGCGCCACCTACTGATCAGTGTAAAAATTAAGTTGTTGTAACATTGTCCAATTGACACAAAATTGCTCACGCTACATCAGAGCCCCTACTTGAACAGATATATTAGTCTGTAGGTAATAATAGTGATGGCGCCACCTACTGGCAACTGGAAGTAAGCTTTGTTTTACAACTATCATTCGATTGACATAAAATGTTCACAGTGTGATGTGCAATTGATAGCCTGGACCGTAATGAGCAATTAGCAGGCAAGGATCGACATTGCTCGACGGACGCAGGCAGTGAAGCGTTTGTCCTTGCCGCAGTGCGCAAAACGCATGCAACGCGGAGACGTACGTGCCTTGGTCATTGATCGTTCTCTCCACCGACCGCAACAGGCTTCGAAATGCGTGTGCTCGGGCGCCCGTCAGTGCTACAACGAAGCCCTAGTTATATCTGAATTTCGAGCTAGACAAAAGTGGTATCATCTTCACAGCTCTAACACAAACACACCACACACCAGATTTAACTGGGGTTGTAAGAAGAATTAGTAAAATACTTCGGGTAAGAGTCAGATTTGTCTTTTTTGACAGCAGCACTGACTTATTCCTCATCTGTCTAAAGAAGAGCCGATGGCAGGGATTTGTTCTGCTGCTTGCAGTATTTCTGGAATAGTTCGAGTTAGAAATCTTAGCTGTGAACCAGGGACTTGAGCTACATCTTGTTCTTGTGTTTTTAAAAGGTGCGTGTTTGTCTAAGACTGAGTTCAAAACACTAGTATAGCTATAGCTATACTAGTATAGCTTAATGTTAATTCAGGCATTTTTAGATTGTCAGTAATTGGTCTGGAGTAAAGGTCGTGTACAAAGCCCTGGTCATTAAAATGTTTCACTTTCCTCCTGACCACTGTGTATGAATTTGTTTTACTCCGTTTCAGATGTGTGGTACAAACTGTCGGGCAATGATCACTAATACTAAAGTCAAAAACACCACTGGCAGATATTTGTCAGGTCTGTTTGTCAGTATCTCGTCAGTTAAGCTTGACTAAGCAGAATCCTTGAGGTTGGAGTGAGAGAGATGTGAAACAAGCTGTTAAATGATTTTAGATGTTTTAAGATTGATGGATGCTGAGGTCTAAATTAAGATCACCAAGAATGAACACATTATGATTAATTAGTAGTGTATCTAATTCAGCCAATTTATTGAGGGCGTCTGTAGACACCAATGACTGTTATTGAATTCTGAGGTTATAGATACATTTATATACATTTGAAGGGAAATACATTTAAAATATCAATTTAAAATTAAGTCAGTTAAAGCACACAGAGAGATGATGTTACATATTAACATCAGAGTAATTATACATAATATTTATATATTTATTATTATTGTTATTATTATTATTTATATTATATTTATATTCATAATATATATATATATATATACTGTATATATAAGTAATACTGTTCAATTGAAATTCAGATCATTCAAATCACTTCAAACAGTTTGTGCATTGATGTTTCAGTAAAGGTCAAATGACAAAAACAACAGTCCTATGATCCTTAGATGTCACATTTAGAACTCTTTATTGGCTTTGATATCAGGAAGGCGAAGTTTCAACCTCTGCTGGACTGTAAGGAGAAGCTGAGGAGCACTGTCCTGGAACATGAGGCCTACTTCCAGCAGACAGAGCATCTCATAAACCAGATCACGGAGACAAAGGAGAAGTTGTCTGCTGAGCATAAGGAAGTAGAACTCCTGATCCTGCAGAACTTTGAGCTTCAGGTTCGTTACATCAGATCATTTTGGATTTTAATTATATGGATTGTAGGTTTGTTTCATGTTCAGACTTTGAAGAAGAAAATGTTGACACTTATGTTGTGTCTCTGTCTTTTCAGGATCTCGCCTTGAAGTACAATGAGAAGGTCAAAAAGGAGAGGAAGGAGAAGAAGAAGCAGGAAAAGAAAGAGCAACTGGAGAGAGAGAAGAAGGAGAAGGAGAATAAAGAACTGAAGAAGAGAGAGAAGAAGGAGAATAAAGAACTGAAGAAGAGAGAGAAGAAGGAGAATAAAGAACTGAAGAAGAGAGAGGAGAAGGAGAAGGAGGAGAAGGAGGAGAGAGAAGGGACACAGAGGAGGAAGATGTTCCCCTGTTTTCTCTTTAAACGACGGAGGTCCTCCTCTTCCTCAACCGTCCCCTCATCCTGACTCCCCCCCTCCCCTCCTTACCCTCCCCTCCCTCCTCACACCTGTATTACATACATATTTTTGGAAAATAGAAAATAAAAAATAATCTTATCCCAGTTTGCTCTTTTATTCCAGATGCTGGTTAGTGTACATCAATCTCAATGATGAAAACTGAACATGTATATGTAAAAAATGACATAGTGCAAACTTTAACGCCACGCCACGGTCACACCGTGTGACGAAAAATTGATCTTTGAGGTAGTTTTCATCTCCATCTTGCTGTGATGTCACGCATCTCCATATGAAGTTGATCTGATGAAAGCCCTGGGACAAGTACATCAAAGTAAAAAAGTGGAAAATGGCCAATATGGCCACTAAAGTCAAAATGGCGGGCTTCCTGTTGCTTTTTTCCCATTGCACCTTTGACCTTTTTTGTTTGTCTGGTCATGATACACCAGGGCTACGATTTTTGTGAAGATCGGTGAAAGCTAACTGAGGGGCTTTTCCTTAGATGGCGCTGTTGAGCCATTTTTCCACGCCCATTTCAAATTACTCCTGAATACAATTACTTTTTGGGGTTTTGAATTCCCTGCAAACTTTGGTAACAATTTGAGCATGTCTAGGCCCTGAAAAAGCCCCAAAAGGGAAATACAAATCTTTGAAATACAATAGGGCCTCCCACTGGAGGTGCTCGGGCCCTAATTAAGTCAGTTAAAGCACACAGAGAGATGATGTTACATATTAACATCAGAGTAATTATATGTAATATGTAATAGGGCCCGAGCACCGAACGGTGGGAGGCCCTATTGAAATTGTAAGGATTTTTACTATTATTATTATTTCCCTTTGGGGGGCTTTTTCAGGGCCTAGACATGCTAAAAAAATCATGAAACTTCAAGGCCTACGGATATTTTACTATTCTGGAATAATTTGAAATGGGCGTGGCAAAATGGCTCAACAGCGCCCCCTGAAACGCAGCCCCTAGGTTTCCCTTTTACCGATCTTCACAAAAATCGTAGCCCAGGTGTATCATGACCAGAAAAACATAAAAGTCTCTCAGTGCATTATGAAAAACGCAACAGGAAGCCCGCCATTTTGCGTTTAGTGGCCATTTTGGCCATATTCCACATTTTTACTTTGACGAACTTGTCCCAGGGCTTTCATCAGATCAACTTCAAATTGAGATGAGTGTCATCCAAACAAGATGGAGATATAAACTAACTCAAAGATCAATTTTTTCGTCACACGAAAATAGCATATTTCAAAGTAATCAAATGCAATTCAAATTGCTTTTCTTCTTCTTCTTCTTCTTCTTCTTCTTGCTCCTGGCAAAATGACGAGGTCTGGGACCTTGGGTTCAGGGTCAGAGACGTCCACTTCAGGGTCTGGGACCTCGGGTTCAGGGTCTGGGACCTCGGGTTCAGGGTCTGGGACCTTGGGTTCAGGGTCAGAGACGTCCACTTCAGGGTCTGGGACCTCGGGTTCAGGGTCTGGGACCTAGGGTTCAGGGTCTGGGACCTTGGGTTCAGGGTCAGAGACGTCCACTTCTGGGTCTTGGACCTCGGGTCCAGGGTCTGGGACCTCGGGTTCAGGGTCTGGGACCTCGGGTTCAGGGTCTGGGACCTCGGGTTCAGGGTCACCGACGTCCACTTCAGGGTCTGGGACCTCGGGTTCAGGGTCTGGGACCTAGGGTTCAGGGTCTGGGACCTTGGGTTCAGGGTCAGAGACGTCCACTTCTGGGTCTTGGACCTCGGGTCCAGGGTCTGGGACCTCGGGTTCAGGGTCTGGGACCTCGGGTTCAGGGTCTGGGACCTCGGGTTCAGGGTCACCGACGTCCACTTCAGGGTCTGGGACCTCGGGTTCAGGGTCTGGGACCTTGGGTTCAGGGTCTGGGACCTCGGGTTCAGGGTCACCGACGTCCACTTCAGGGTCTGGGGCCTCGGGTTCAGGGTCACCGACGTCCACTTCAGGGTCTGGGGCCTCGGGTTCAGGGTCACCGACGTCCACTTCAGGGTCTGGGACCTCGGGTTCAGGGTCTGTGACCTCGGGTTCAGGGTCTGGGACCTCAGGTTCAGGGTCTGGGACCTCGGGTTCAGGGTCACCGACGTCCACTTCAGGGTCTGGGACCTCGGGTTCAGGGTCTGGGACCTCTTCAGTTGAGCTTCAAACCAGAGATGTCTGGGACCTTGGGTTCAGGGTCTGGGACCTCGGGTTCAGGGTCACCGACGTCCACTTCAGGGTCTGGGGCCTCGGGTTCAGGGTCACCGACGTCCACTTCAGGGTCTGGGACCTCGGGTTCAGGGTCTGGGACCTCGGGTTCAGGGTCTGGGACCTCGGGTTCAGGGTCACCGACGTCCACTTCAGGGTCTGGGACCTCGGGTTCAGGGTCTGGGACCTCTTCAGTTGAGCTTCAAACCAGAGATGTCTGGGACCTCGGGTTCAGGGTCTGGGACCTTGGGTTCAGGGTCAGAGACGTCCACTTCAGGGTCCTGGACCTCGGGTTCAGGGTCACCGACGTCCACTTCTGGGTCTGGGGCCTCGGGTTCAGGGTCTGGGACCTCGGGTTCAGGGTCACCGACGTCCACTTCAGGGTCTGGGACCTCGGGTTCAGGGTCTGGGACCTCTTCAGTTGAGCTTCAAACCAGAGATGTCTGGGACCTCGGGTTCAGGGTCTGGGACCTTGGGTTCAGGGTCAGAGACGTCCACTTCAGGGTCCTGGACCTCGGGTTCAGGGTCACCGACGTCCACTTCTGGGTCTGGGACCTTGGGTTCAGGGTCTGGGACCTCGTTATTAATATTATTATTATAATAATAATATTTATTATTGAAATCACTTTTTTTTACAATAGAAAATCCCAAACACTAAATTTAATTAAGTTTGAATTTAATGTATATCTACATTCAACTGCATTTTTTTAACATTATCATGTTTGTTCCTTTGATGTATGTCACTGCAGGTCACCATAGCAACCCCCCGCCCCCTCCTGCTTCCTTTTGCTCAGATTAAAGGCAAACAGACCTTTGAAGTCCGTCGTTACCTAACCGTCAGTTTTCAGTCAGTTTTCAGTCAGTTTTCAGTCAGTTTTCTTCTGACTACTTGGCTCGTTGCACTTGAATCGCTTCTTTCACCGGAACTCGTTTCTTTGGATTTGCCTTGAAGACTACGATTTATTTGAATCAACATGATGCCAAAACAAAAGCAAAGCGTGGAATTAACTTCCAAGCCAACTGCTCTTGTGCTGGGAGAGAGGAGGAAGATGTTCCGGAGGCACAGTGACAGGGAGGCAGTTGTGTTCTTGGAGACTTCCGCCTCCTCAAAGAAGCCCACCTGATCGGAGGGGCGAGAAGAGGCGACGCCCTCCAACCGAGCCCGTGGTCTTTCTCCACGCTGCCTCCTACGAGGATCAGCCGCAGGTGGACATCACCTTTGGCTTTCCATCCAGCCAGAGGACCGAGAGGACAGAGGAGGAAGCTCCAGCTGCCTCTGAAGAAGCTGTGAGGAAGGAGCAGGTCCAGCCTGAGGAGTCCGTCAGCTGTGTCACTGAAAACTTTCAAGCTTTCATGACGGAGCTGAGTCACGAGAAGATGGACATTGAGGAGAGCCTGCAGGAAACGGTTGAGCTCCTCTTTGAGAGGGCCGTGCAGAGACAACACTCTGCTGCAGTCTTCGCTGAGCTGTGCCAACGCCTCTCAACAGTAAGTTATGCATCTATGACTGGAAGCTACTTTTATCCTGTTTCTTACTTAGTTGAGCAGCTTGTGTTTTTTTGCAGGTTGTAACATTAATTTAACCCTTTGATAAACAAGCTATCTAGTAATGGATTGTCAAATAAGACTTAATAAGAATATACATTTGTTCATAAGGTAAGAAAGGACAATTTTAAATAATGATTTGTGTTAATCAAAAACAAGATATAATGAATACGTAGAATATTAAATGATGAAATAAGTTGATTTGAAAGATATGGCAAAGAAACACTCTAACATGCATGAAATAACATAGGAAATGAATACAGGTCATTTTTGACCCATGTTGTGCATTAGAAGGGAAGTGATACAAAAAGGATTTTGATTCAAAAAGTAAGAAAGGAAAAATTTAAATAAGGATTTGTGATGATAAAAAACAAGTAAATTGAAGAAAACCTGAAATACTGAAAGATTAACATAATTTACTGCAAAGATATAAATAATAAAAACTGAGTGGGGTTACTTTTGACCCATGTTGTGTTAATCAAATTATGAGTTCATTTAGAATTGAGGATACAAATCAGCACACACTGATCACTGTTGACTGCATTTGGTGTTTGCTGTATAAAGTGATTCCTTGCATAGAAATAATCACTATTTATTTTACTAAGTATGTGAGTTGCATTTGTGTTAATATTTCCTTGTGGTTTTCTCCTCTTCAGGTGGAAGTCCAATCCTTGTCCGACTGGTCAGCCAGTGTCTCCTTCAGGTCTCTGCTTGTCAAACACTGCCAGGCAGAGTACAGGAAGAACTTTGACAGGGAGGACATTTCTCAGAAGAGGGGGTCTTGCCTGGAGCCAGTCAGGGACGTGAGGGTGATTGATCGGCTGAGAGAAGACCGAAACAACGCCAGACCCTCCTGTCGCTCCCTCAATACCATCAGGTTTATTGGGGAGCTGTTCATATCAAAGGTTCTGGCTGAGAAAGCAATGCACAGCTGCATCAGGAGGCTGCTGCAAAACGGAGACGGGCCGTCTCTTGAGAGCCTCTGTGAGCTCCTCCAACTCATCCAGCAGGACCTGGAGGTGGTCATGTCCAGGGAGGTGATGGACTCCTTCTATAACCTGCTGGAGTTCATTGCAGAGGAAGGGAAGAGGGCACCAAGGCTCTCCCTTTTGTTGAAGGACACAGTGGACACAAGGAAGAGAGCAGGCTCCACTCCCCACTAACATTTCAATGAAAACACATGTGGGAAATATAACTTTACATTTCCCTTTTTCCCAAGAATCAATGAAAAGAAAATAGATGTTGATATATAGATGTACTTGTTTTTTTGTAACACTTCTGAATATATTGTATTTTCAAAGTTTCACTGTTCAGTTTTTCCTAACCTGTGTTTTGTTTTATCCTGTGAATATTTACACTGGCAGCTAATTACGCTAAAAGGTTTAGGCTGATGTCATGTTGATGTTGATACACACATTGAGTGTCTTTTCATACTGGAGCTCAACAAATGATGATTGATTTTTTATGTCAAAAACTGAAAGAAGTAATAATGTAGTACTGACTGTGTAATCATCTAATATTGCAATTTTGGGATTTTATAATGGGTGTCTATCTGAGGTTTCTGTATAATGTACACTGGATGACATCGTACCCTGAGAAATGTCTGTACTCAGTTTGAGATTTTTACTATGTTGTCGACTAATGAATAAAATGTTTATATTTAATTGGATGTTTCTATGTCTTGCATGCAGCTGGCCTCACATTTCAATTAAAACATGTGGGAAATATAACTTATACATTTCCCCTTTTCCCAAGAATCAATGAAAAGCACAGATGACTGAAGAGTTTCTGGGACAACATTTGACAAAAGTACTTATCCTGAACTGAACATCAAATCTAAATGAGAATTCAGTAAAAAAAAACATATTTGATCTCATATTTGATCTCCTTACAGCTGGTTATGTAAGACTAGTTTCACTTCAAGCTGTGAGGATATTCAATATAAGCCTCTGGAGAGTGATATTTATGAATGGACAAAAAAGCTTGGTTTTATTATATCATCAGCAACAACATGATATTATTTGACCAGGGCAGACAAACTGCAGCTTTGTGTTGAGTAACACTATTTTAAACCAATCCTTAAGATATTTCAGTGCATGTGTAATAAAGATGGCATCCGAGGTCAGACTCCTAAAATTAGCACAGTATCGTCTGCTGAAACTCAGAGACTCTGTCTGTGAGCTTATGTTTGTGCACTGGACTAAAAATCTGTTTTTTGGGAGACAATCTCGCAGCATATTTCAGGATTCCAGTAGCTTAAGTGTGACAGTTGTTGCATGGATGGGTGGGCCTGGCCTGCCAAAATGTCCTATGCACTCACTTCATGAAAAGTTATGCAACAGGCAAAACTGCACTGATTGTCTTCCTTGGCCCCATGAGTTTTTTGAGTTATGTAAATATATAGTCATCCCAACATAGGCATTAAAATAAAGGCATATTACAACAATGCTTTTAGGATTTACTTCTCTCATTTGTACGTGTATAAAGAATATGTTCATCGCTTCATGAGTTTCCAGATAATAAGATAGACAGGCGAATAACTGAGATTATTCCTGAAAAATGAGCAACTGAGAATATATAATTTCAAATTGCAGGACCGCACAATACTGTCAGTGTCAGCTTTAATTATGAGCATGCGATTCTTCTGTTCTCTTGCCATAGCATGCACCACAGACATGGAGGCTGTGAATGAATAAATAAAAGAATAATATTAATACTAAAAGAAGTTGGGGAGACAAATTCAAAGTAATCGAGGTACTTTAGATTTTAATGGGGTTTTTAAAAAGGCATTTTACTGATTTCCTAGGGAATAATCCTATTTAGGCGTCTGATTTCATTATTTATTTTTTTCAGGCAAATGAATTGGCTTTTTGAGGGCTTTAACATGCTCAACTTCTTACCAAGCATTGCAGAAAATTAGAAAGTGGTGAAAATGTACGTATTCTGGAGTAATTTTAAATGGGCGAGGCAAAATGGCTCAACAGCGCCCCCTGGAACGCAGCCCCTGAATTCACATTGACCGATCTTCACAAAAATCGATACACAGGTGTATCATGACCAGACAAACAAAAAAGTCTAGAGGTGCACTTTAAAAAAAGAAACAGGAAGCCCGCCATTTTGCATTTAGTGGCTATCTAGTGTCATCTAAACAAGATGGAGATAAAAACTACCTCAAAGATCGTTTTTTCGTCACACAGTGTGACCGTGGCGTGGCGTCAAGGTTTGATTACACGCCATCAAAACACGAGGTTCTGTATCTCGGACATTGACCATGAATCCTTTGATGCTGAGCCGTCAACAAACAACTCCACTCCTGTATTATCAGCATCAAAGGATTCAACAACATATTAAAGCCCTCAAATTCTCACCAAAGCATGTGCTCGGGCCAATTATTATTATTATTATATAACAATATTTTTTATTAATTTTTATTTTATTTATTATTATTATTATTATTATTATTATTATTATTATTATTATTATTTAATATTAATATTAATATTTTAAATATTAATATTCAATATTTTTATTTTGATAACCAAATTTATTGAATGCCGAAAGGCACACCATTTTATGGTATCAAGTTTAATTTTAATTAGGGCCCGAGCACCAACGGTGGGAGGCCCTATTGAAATTGAAAGGATTATTATTATTATTCTCTGCCAAATGAATTGGCTTTTTGAGGGCTTTAATTATAATGGTTTCCTTCTGTATTGTAGAGTAAGTATAAAGTAACAATGGATTTAACCTAGTAAAGAACAAGTACTTCAAAATAGTACTTTTGAGTTTATATTCCTGGTTACTTTCTATCACTGTGACTGGGACATTATATTTATTACAAATCTCAGTCTTAATCTACTGTGTTTGTGTCGGTCTCTACTAATTGAGCTTAAAAATATAATATGGGAATTTTCGCACCGAACAGATTGTATATTTAGATATTATATCAGTTCAAACCCTACACTTCAGAAATTCAATTCCAAAGAGAAAGGCCACCTCTAAATCATGTAATATTACAGTCCATTTTTACGGAAACAGGTTCAAAGTTGTTTTTGAAGGTTTTTAACAGCAGTTTGACCTGTTTCTGTTTAAGAGGTTTGTTTCCTCCAGTGTCTGTTGGCGTTGCCTCGACATTGTATGAGAATGCAGTCAGTGATTGTGGTGAAAGGAGGTTAATGTACTACTGCTGTCAGAGCTGTTCCCCAGCTCCAGCATGTACCCTGTAATTGTGTTATTGCTCTGTAGAATTGTCAGTAGAGTTGTACTGCCCCAGTCGGGACACCGGAGCAAAGTCTGCGGAGGGAGGTTAACTTGACATATAAATTGCTATCTGCCAAGATGAATGGAGTTCGCCAGTGAGCAGATGAGGAGAGCGGTGACCTGACATCGCTTCTGACAGACTCCGTATATCCCCTGTCATCTCTCCCCCTTCCTTTCTCTCTACACGGTGCCAGCTGCTGCTTCCTCTGACGTTTTACTGGAACTGCCAAAGACTCAACGGTTTTGTGTGTGTGTGTCTGTGTGTGTCCATGCATGTAGTTACATCAGAGTAATTCATTGTTTTTAAGGGCCTCTTCACTTGTTATTTATGATATTGGCAACAAATAGTAATTCTTCATTTGTGTGTTGAATTGATTTCTGGCCTGTTTTCCACAATATTTTAAAGACCATAATTTTCGTTATATTACTGTGCACTTGTTGGTGTTATCTATCATATCACTAGATTTCTAATAACACGGATCATTTATTTGCATGGCATCCAGTAGGTCAGTGTTGAAGAGGGAAGAGGAGGATGGCCGTTTAAATCACATTTGAGACCCTTCAGTTTGCTGGCACTGATTATGAGGAGGTGCTTTGGCTATTACTGTCTACTGCAGGGAAAGTAACTAATACAGAGAATTAACTGATAAATAAATCATTGCAGATTAAATGATAGATAAAGCAAATAAATCTGATATGTTTAAATCTGGTCAATGATTAATCACATCTCACCAAAATAAGAGAACAAAATAAGAGGAAAGTTCCACACATGCTTTCTCATGATTTGTCTGTAAACCTTCAGGCAACAACACACATATCACCCCCCCACAGGCTTGTCCACCTTGTGTCAATGGGGAAGAACTCAATAAACGTGAGGGAGTCATAATTTGTATCTTCTCAGAGAAGTCTGCAGTCAATCCAGGCGTTAGACTTTGAATGCCTGGTAACACAGTCTCAGATTAAATATGAAGAGAGCTCTGATTTTCTGTTTGGATTTGGTGTAAAAGATCCGCATCTCATTTCAGACAGAATGTCACTGTGTAGATGAGTTTAGTGACCTTTCAGGCAGACATGGATCCTCCAGTGACTAAATCAAATTGACCCAGAGTTATGAGTGTCGTTTTCTTCCCAAAACAACCGGATGGAGTTCCACGAAACTTGGTGAATGGATGCGATATGAGTCAGGAAAGAACCCAATACATTTTGGTGCAGATCCAGATCAGGGGAAGGATCCAGGGATTATTTTCACTTTCTTTAACACTGATAAATTTCCCAGAGAACAATTATTGAATCTTGATTTTAAAAAGTTTGGCCTATTTAAGGAACTGATATCTGTCAGGGTTATACTATACTGAGTGTTTGATTATTGTTTACAAAACTTTTGAAAATGGAGTGGAACCAGATTTGTTTGTCTTTTCTTGACTCAATCAGGGGGGAAATTATCGAAGGATCATCTCATTTCAAACTCTTTATTTTGCCATTACTGAACACACCATAGTTCATCCATTTCTGTGAAAATGTCCCCAGAATTACAGTAGCAGGTGCTCAGCAGTAATGTTAAGGCCTTAACGGACAGAACTGTTAAAGGGACTTTATAGCATGGCATACAGACATAAAAGACAGTGTACTGTGTGCAGCAGCATCAAATATTACCTCAGACCTCCCACTTAATATTATATGCATCATAAAGACTGAACTGCAGAGCATCAAAGACACAGAAGGACAGATTTTCCTCTCAGCTTCTTGTTGCTCACTGTTCTCTCAACATCCAGCAGGTGGCGATGTATGATAAGTGATGAAAGGCTGTACTCAGATGTGTGGGGCACAGTAATACTACTGTACATTACTGCTGCTACAAAATGATGAATGGGAATAATCAATGTCATTTTAGGACTGCTAATTTGAAAGTCAACAACGGCCAGTGAGTAACGTGGGCTTACACTGATGTATTGTTCATGTGGGCGACAAATACAGATGTTTATTCGTATGATTGGCTGTTATTAGCCTCAGCCATCACAAATCATTAAAATTTACTAGTTGAAAAGCGGAAGAGCGTAAATCAATAATATTAGAGAGAAGGGAAGATTACTGTTGTGCTGTTCTCTTTGCGCTTCCCTTCAGCAAACCGGTGGTCACCAAGGTGAGAGGAATCGGCTCACGGTGACCTCTGTGTGCCTCTGCTTATTCAAAACATGCCCCCACCCCCACACCACACATCCCTGCAAGCCTCAAGCATCAGTTTGTCACAACGCCGCTGGCCCCGACTACACTGTTGTCGTTCTTTTCCTCCCCTTCACCTTAATAGATGAGACTCTTCCCGGCCACCAAAGGAAGAGGAGCATCCTTTTCAGCCACACCACGACCTCTCGATTGTCAATCTGATGGATGTGTGTGGCCCAGATCTGGGCCACTGCATTAGTCGTGGAGGCTCCTGGTTATTCACCGTGAATCCACATCGCTGCTCACATCTTGTTTGTGTTTGTGGCACAATTGTTTTGTTGTTGCAGCTCAGCTCTGGGTGTAACATGGTGTCCATTTAAATGGTGTCACAGCTCCTGTCAGGTACATTTGTTCAATGTCGTCCAATGACCAGAGACGCAACCGAGGATTAATTTACAAACATGTTACCTTTAAAGCTGTTAATGTTGTTGTAGGTTGTTTTTGTGCATAAAACATGTGTATTTGTGTTGTACTGCTGTGATTATCTTAAGCTGAAGGTGACTGACCCCCCCCCCCCCTCCTCATGTGCTTCACAGTGGGTTGGTCCTTCATTGTGTTCTAAACATTTAAACATTGAGAGCAAAATTTAGGAGATCTGCTTCCTCAATAAAACAAATTGTATTTAGGGATATTTTCTATACTACAGTTAATGGTTGTAGCTTCTCTACTATTGTGCATATATAGGCTACTGGACTTATAAGGATGTACTTAATGTAACGTAATATAATTACTTGAACGTGCAGATACAACCTGTGTGGTGTCTGTCTGTCTGTCTCCACTGCACTTGAGAAATGTTTGTTTATTGTCCCCTTTGCAATAACAGGAAATAGCTGCTCTAAGTTGAAGCAGCATAGTGAACTCAAGCACAGGCTCAAAAAGCCGCCGTCTTTTAAGAGGCACCATGATGTTTTCAATTGATGGCGTGCTATATCTAAGCAGAGGTCCTCCTCTCACACGGCTCTTTCCGCCTCTCTCTCCCCCTGCTAGCCGGAGGCCAAAAGCCTGGGCCGCCACGCCAGTCCTAATAAAACCCTCCGCTGAGAGTGGCGGCGGCAGCAGCAGGCCCGCATTCTTCAGGAGCCAGCACTTCCCCTAATCTGCCCCGGAGATGGAGCAACAGTTGGCCTTGCTGGTGGGGAGGAGAGAGGCGGAGGGAGGAGCGGGGGGGTGGGGGTGGGGGTGGCTCCCTAGTGACACAAGCATGATGTGTTTGTAAAAACACAGGGAATGTTGGAATTGGATACGCTCACACTCTCTCTCTCACTTAAGCAGGCTCGTGCAGAGATGCAGGGCCTGATTTTGGCAGATGTGTTCATTTTCTCCGGTGACCTGCACTAAACAGAGAGACTAACAGAGAGCATTACCCTACCTGCCACACTCGGCTTTTTTTCCCATGATGTTTGGCACTTTGATCCACTCCAGTGTGTGTGTGTCAGTGTGTCAGTGTGTGTGTGTGTGTGTTGATGTTGGAGAAAATGCCAAAGCTAGAAAAGAGAGGAAGAGAGTCAGGGAGGCACTGGACTAGTAAATGCCTTGCAGATGTGTGCAGCAATGTAGCCACTTGTGTCAGCCAAGAGATTTTTTTGTTGGCGCATAAGAACATAATTCTACATCGTAAATAGGTCTCCCATGACACGAGGTATGTGAAATGTATTTGCATCCCTTTATAAGGGCGTCCTCCTGCTGTGATTGTGGCCAGTGAACCTGGTTGTGTCTGGTTCTGTGCGGTCTTTGTAGAGCAGATCAAGCCCCCATGAATTAATTCCTCTCTGCTGGTCTCTAGTTTCAATTGATTGCTTTAATTTGGCCTGTAATGATTAGGATGCCTCCTGCCTGCAATTAGTGCACGTGTGTATGTGTGTGTGTGCGTGAATGTGTATACTGGTGGGCTGTGTTTAATTACTGCAGTGGATGGATGCTGTGTGGCCCAGCAGGAGGCTGCAGGAATGGGAGGATCCACGACTGTGCTTGGCGTCCACTGACACCTCTACCCTCAGTGAATCAGAGCCAGGACCTGGTTTAATTCCTTCCTGTCCAAGTGAAGTAGCCAAACCCCCCCCCCCCAATGCCACGAATCCCAGTGTTTGACTTTGTGAACTGAGCTCTGATAGACTGGGATCTGAAGTGTTTGAGTAAATCAGGACTGTGTGTGTATGTGTGTGTGTGTTTAAAAAAATTCCACATAACTTATTGAATCTAGGAATTTGACTTGCGAGCCAAAGATCTGGAACATGTCTGTGTCTATTGGAGGGAAAAGTAGGAGGTGTGTTGTGATGGTTCAGTTGGCTGAGGCACAGTGTCATGGATACAACTGATAGAACATTGCCTCAGAACAGTTTTCAGTTAATTTACTTGTATACTTTTCATTTTATGCCACTTTATACTTTAGTACATTTCAGAGAGAACACTCACTTTACATGACAGCTATAGTTCAGGTTAAGACTTTACACAAAATGTCTATTGTCTGTGAGTTATTAGAAATTAGCTCTTTAATATTTCAGTAAAAAGCAAACAGTGGAAATAAATGAAAACAAATCTGTAATACAGAACATTTGTTTTTCTGGTTCCAGCTCGATCTGTAAAATAAAGCTGTTGCATCAATGCACACAATCAAAATGTAGTGTTATTTTAGTTATATTTTAATTCAATTATTTAATAATACTAGTTTCATTCAAATGCATGATTTATACTTTAATGGGATTTTTGTTTACATTGTTATACTGGTTCTCTTCATTGACACAAAGATCGGCATTGTTTTTCCACCACTGCCACAGCAACATGTGTCAGCACCTTATCCATCTTTACAGCTTTTACCTCCACTCTTTCTTTAACCATTGATAAAACCATTCATTCATCCATAATCAATATCGCTTATCCTGTAAGGGTATGATAAAACCATTTCAAAAAGTCTCTGATTATTATTTATTTTATTTATTATTGTCATTCAATCCTCAGTCGTATTGATAATATAAGGAGAATGCACCTGCTGTTTGGACTGCACTATGTAAAGCGCTCATGTCTGAGTGCTTACGACAACCGGGGGATGAAATTAGAGCCACCAACAATAACACAAGTGTGAAAACTGTGTACCGACATCCAGATGGTGCACGACCGAAGGAGTTCATGTCCTCAGCATAATGAAAAACAAAATACACCCCCGGACACCCTCTCCCCCAACCTCTCATTTGTCTCCCTATCTCTGTTTTTGTTTAATAAAATCGTGCTCGCTCATCAGCAGAGGAGGCCGGGGCTTCTCCTCCCTCTGGTGCGAGAGCAGCAGCAGGAGCTCCCTTGGGGCGTGGTGGTGGTGGTGGGCCTGGTTCGCTGTGTGCCGCCGCTGTCAGTCTGTAGTGAATGCAAATGAGGTTCTGCTCACTCCCTCTCTGATATACTCTCTGTATATAACCAGGCACTAACTCTGTCTCTCACTATCACGCTCTGTCTCTTGTCCCATCTATCCCAAGGTCCTGAGGGTACACGCACCATCCTCCTCCTTTGTTTAAATCATCGTACCTCGGCGCCCTTAGTACTCACCTGTCACACGCAGCTAAAATGGTGGCTTTATTACACTATAGGCGAGCAGTTTACTACCAGGCTGTGATCATGAAGATCATATTTTTTGACACATACCCCTTTTCCACCACAGTGAACCAGGTGTAAGTGCTGGTTCAGAGCTGGTTCACCTTGGGAACCTGTTAAGAACCAGTTTGCTTTTCCATGGGCTAGAGACGCCCGAGAGCCACGTCATTGCGTGACTGTCGACATCTCTGATTTCCCAGCAGCACTTGTGCCGTCTAAGCACAACATAAACAATGGAGGACTACAGCATCAGTTTTGAAGTGTGGTTTAGTTGTTCGCTGTATTTGCTTAAGTACAGGATTTGTCTCTGAAGCTCTGTCTAATTTGCCTTGGATCTCAGCCAAAGACCGCATGGCAAGTTGACAGTTTGTCTCCTCCCCAGACCACTGCTGCTACGTTTTCACATTCATTACTTTGCTGCAGACTATCCTGTCCGCGTGGTCGGATTAAAAAAAATGGTGGTAACAACAAAGTCACGATAGCGTCTAACGTAGGCGGTTCATTCTTCCAGACCAGCAAAGAGTTGTGCTACACTGGAGCTAGTTTTTCTGGCTGTCGAAACACAAAGAACTGGATCAAGATTAGGCACTGGCTCAGATCTGCTACTGGAACTGCCTCGGTGCTACACAACGCTGCTCCAGTTTGCAGGTTACTCGCAAAACCAGGACTCCCAATATATAATAAGTGATTCCAGAGTTTAACCCACCTTCTTGTGTTTTTAATCATCGAACCCCAGACAGCAGGGGACTTATTTCATCAAGTTCAAGGTCTGAAAGACAGGACTGCTACCTTGGCACCACGCCTCTTTAACCTTCAGTTCAGTCCTACATTGAATATGAATGCTCATATTAGCTGAGAGCAAGTGGACTTGTCAAGGGTGAATGGGTCATCTCGTTTATGCAGAAGCCATATGAAAGTTTGGATGATTGTTTATGTCTCATTAATAAGCAAGTACGATTATTTGTTCACAGATCTCCAGTAGGCCTATAACCTCCTCCTTAGCTTAATTATCCTGGAGGTGTTCCATGCTAATTTGAAGTGTAAAGCAGCTTTCTTTAATGATGTTGTGAGTTTGATCGCTCTGAAGCTCCTCTACCAGTACGACTGATTCCATTTGTTTTTCTCAGTCATTAAACAGATAATCCTGTGCTGATTGCCAAAAGCTAATTACAGTAGCCACCGCAGGACTTTTCTGTGCAGTACAGAATAAAACTGTCATTATAGAAAGAGCTGAAGAGCTTTTAGTGGAGCGCCCCTGCTGTTCCCTTCCCCATATTTTCTCCTTAATCACCATAAATATTACTTATTGTTTCCAGAAGAAAACAAAACCATGAAGCATTTTTTATTCTCTGCTGCTTAACAATGCTGCAGACGTGAACAGATGGAAATTAGCACTGTGCTGAAAGAAAGAAAGAAAGAAAGAAAGAAAGAAAGAAGGAAAGAAAGAAAGAAAGAAAGAAGGAAAGAAGGAAAGAAGGAAAGAAAGAAGTTACACCCTGGTGTATTTCAGCTGAACCTACAGGACCTTTCAGCTTCGGGAGGCTGAAATAGGACTCAACTATTTATGGCTGTACAGATAATGTAATGCAACATGACACAATGGAAGCATATTGCTGATAAAACACTGCACCATTATGTTTTATAGGTTGGCTGCTTTTGTTATATTAACGTTAAACATACATCAGAGTAAATGAAAAAAGAAAAATATTACTCTAGAGTTTTAGGAATGTTAAGATTTAAAGAGGACATTTTCTTCTGCTTCACTTTAAAGCTCTTTATTCCTAAAACCTTGTGATTTCCAGCCTCCATTTGAGACATAAAATTCTTTATGCTTCAGGAAGTTGTGTCAGCTCTTACGATCCTGCCCTTGTACAGAGTACATCACTGCACACCACTCTCTCAGGTTCGCAAAATGAGGTAAGGAATCCAACTGTACCTGAAGCCGTTCAGAAAGAAACATCTCCACTGCAAAAGAAACCGCTAGAGGCCAAATTACCAGCCTTTAAGCATGAAGTCAAGTTGTGACGTCAGTGATAGAAAACCAGTGATTGTAGGTCAACAGAAAAGCACCGAACAAAACATAAGAAAATGTCAGTTGTACATTCAAGATGCCAATCTCCTGTTCCACCACATCCTAAATGTGTTCAACCGGATTCACATCTGGTGACTGCAGGACATGTTCATGACACTGGTTGGAGACAACTTTGTGGCTTTATGACATGCAGCACAATCATGCTCCAAGATACACATGATCAGCAACAATACCCAGGGTTAGCCCCAATCTTGGATCCGCATCAGCTTTCGTCTGACAATGCAGGAGCCTCTGGGGTCAGCAGACAATATTTGGGACTATACACCCTGTTCTGTTACTTTACTGTTGACAGCATGATTATTTGAATTTTTTTAGATAATTTGAGCTCAACATTTCTCCATTCAAAACACAAACATTGAAACTTTTTGTAGGTGTTTTAAGTCCGGGCGACATTTTGGCAAATATCTATTCACAGCTGTCAGCATACGAATGCCGATAAATTTAAAAGCTGATAGCTTTTGTATTTCAGTCGATGTGTTCCTTCTCTTTTACTCTTCACATGGACTGTTTACGTGCACCTGCTGAAACGTGATTGATCAAACTCAAAATGGAAACCAAAGGGCTTCCGGTCCCTCACCTACAGATTCTGAATATTCACATACAGAATACATTGATAGAGTTCAGGGTTACTCCTCAGATAGACTGTGGCCTTCAAACCATGATGGAGTTAGGGTTCAAACCAGGATTGATTGGTATTAAGTGTGATAAGAAAACCATTTCCACACCATTACACCACCACTGTTAAACCTCCTTCACATGCAGTTTCTGACCCAAAGGAGCTAAATATTATTTCACTCTATTCTCCACTGTCACACACATGCATGTACAGTATACTTCTGTATTGTCACAGCTCCTCATTGAAGCTTCCGGATGTTTGCACTGACACATATTCAAACCCAAGAAGATTTTTTTATGGATGCCACCTCCCATCATAAAGATTCTGCATCTTTTATTTACTATTTTCCACAAACTTCAGCCTGACAGATTAGAATTGGAGAAATATTTACTATTCACCCCCCCTCCAAAGTAATGCAGTGGTTAGCACTGTCACCTCACAGCAAGTAGGTTCTGAGTTCGCATGTTCTCTGCGAGTTTGCGTGGGTTTTCTCAGGGAACACCAGCTTCCTCCCACAATCCAAAGACATAAAGTGACTTTAAATTGCCTGAAGGTGTGAATGTGAGTGTGAATGGTTGTTACTCTCTGTATGTTGGCCTTGTAACTGGCGTCCTGTCCAGAGTGTACCCTGCCTCTTGCCTAATGACCCTCAATGGATAAGAGCTATAGCTAAAAGATGGATTAATTCAATCGCTTCCCCGGTTCTATGCGTGGATCAAGAGCAGAGCTCTTACTGCATATAGGTCATTAAAACATATTTATAACCCAAATATATTGCACAACTGATTAAAGGTATTTTATTCTGAAAATCCTGTCTGCAGCAGCAACAGGGACGCAGACAGCTGCAGGCTCTTAGATGAGCTCTGATGTCTTTGTGAAAGATTTTTCCATAAGTCCAGGAGCTGAAAGTTAAATAATGCAAGAATAAGTTTTCATTCGTAGTTTAAAGATCAGTTTGAGCGTCGCTGTGTCATCAAACTCTCGAGTTGTGTTTCCCAAATGAACAAAATGAAGAACAGCAACAGAAAATACCTCAGTACAGATATAGTGGCACCGTTAATGAAATTAAGATATAGAATATTAGTTAAAAAGTAAAATCAGAGAAAAATCATGATAGATGTCCAGTTTCATGCAAATGATATACATTATACATATACAATACATATTTGCATGATTTTAAAAACTTTGTGCAGTCATTACTTTGTCCATCTGACAAAAGAACCAAACCTACTGTGTGTCTCTGACACTTTGGAAACTTCAACACTAAGGTCTGTGGGTTTGGCTGCACAGGATCTGTAACGACCAGCCCACGAATGGATCAGTGAGCTGTTTAGAGGTTGGATACATATGTTTAAAATATTATGTCAAAACTTCAATTATCCAATTATAAGTGTCAGACTTTTAGAAATTGCAGGTTCACTGGAATTTAATATAAATATGAAGTGACTTGAAAGTCAACTTTTTTGTGTTTGTCAGCAAAATCATGTATCACTGGACCATGTGCTTTATTAGAGGATTGTCCTGCGCATGAGAAATATATATTTCGCTTAGAGATGAAGGGCCACAAAAATTTGAGTCTGACTTCTGAATATCTTCGCCGACAAATAGAAAACACATGCTGTAGGTACTATGTAACATCTGTGCGTTTTCTCAAAGACCTTCCAGAGTGAGTATCCTGTGTCGACACGGTTTTTGAACCTCTCCTTTTTTTTTTCAGGGTGTAAAAACACTCAGTCATCAGTATCTTTTTTTTTTCCTGCAGTCCTCCTTGAATTTCTCCGGCTATTTCAGGACATCCACCGGCAGCCATTCATCATAGGGGAAGTCTTAACTGTGCACACTAAAAACACATTTCCAACATCTCTCTGTATCACTTTCTTTTCTACACTGATTGTATTTCATCCATTCATCCCTGGGCTTCAATCCCTCTCTGTCTGTATCATTTTTTTCCTATCACAATTGTTGTTAAAGCTTTTGGCCTCAGCTGTTTTAGTAGATATCTCCGAGATAACAGCTTACCCTATCTCTTCTCCGTCGCTCCTCAGGGATAAACCCAGACTGATGCTCCTGGCCCTGGAAAAACACTGGATAACAGGATTGTAAGTGTTCCTGTTAGTCGAGCTTACCTCTGTAAAAGATGCTACTTAGTGTATTTACATTGTAAGAGGAATCCCGCTAACTAAAACAGATTTGGAGCACATCCCAGTAATTGAAGAGAGAGGATAGCGCTTCCATGTGGCTTAACTGGTCGTGTAAAAGAATGCAGCTATACACTGTGCAGCAGCAGTGCGCAGTGGAGATAGGCAGAGCTTGTGTCTGTTTGCAAATGAGCCCACACAGCAAAAAATCAGCAAATTAGGTGTGCGTGTGTTTCTTTGAACTTGCTCTTGCGTTTGTCTTTGCACCTGTGTGTGTGTGTGTGTGTGTGTGTGTGTGTGTGTGTGTGTGTGTGTGTGTGTGTGTGTGTGTGTGAGAGTGAGACTTCTCTCGCCTGGCTGTGTTTGTGTAAGATGATTGTTGTTGCCTCTGAGACCTGGCCCATCCAGCGCCTCCAGCTGTGTGCTTTAACCCAGGATGCTGTGGGCTCCCAGCACATCAAACACATACATACACACACACACGTACACACATATACACACACACACAAATGCTTACATCTCTCGACACACATCTTTAGCTCTAATTTATGCAATCACTGGTCTCAATTTACATACATCACCATAGATCATACATGTTGAGGCTGCTTGCAAGGTCACTACTCTTATTTCAATGGGAGGATAACATGTATGATGGCTGCAATAGTGCAGCCTTGATTTATTTCAGGAGGTAGAGGCGGAGATTTTCTGACACTCTGTAAAGCTTCACGCTACCATCCCTGCATGTTCGCTGCTACCTGCTGTAACCCCTCAAGAGGACGTGTGAAATGCATAGACCTCGTCAGCACATAATTGCAGAGTGCACCAGCAAAGATGTCTTTCTAAGCACAAGAGCCCTAAACGCTCCACAATGGGCCCTCTGTATCCTCTGTGGAGGTATGTAATGGCATGTGAGCTGGTGAAAAGGGGAGTGGGCTGCAGCAAGTGATATCTCCCGTATCCCCCCCTCTTTCTTGTCCCTGCCTCCCTTCCTCTCAGCTGGTTAATATGCATTTCATTAGACAGCCTGCTGCCGGGAGAACCATGCTCTTTTGGCACGTCCCCTCCTCTCGCAGCAACAGTGACTCACCCCCCCAGGATCGGATGTAATGATTCTCCGAGATGGCAGCAGGTCCAAGCCCACTTTCCACTTTGCATCCAACCACAAAGAAAGCTGCAGATAATTCACCTCTCCTCACTCCCCTGTCTCCGGCTGAGATGGATGCAGATGAGCTTCTCTGTACCTTTCTGTGTGTGTGTGTGTGTGAGTGTGTGTGTGTGAGAGTGTGTGTAGGAGGCGGTGTGCCTTAAGCTAGGAATGGATTGGACTGTCTTTAGACTGGGCCCGGTGAGGCAGGCGGAGAGTATAATCTGATTTAAAGCATGTCAAGGATTGTGAATAATTTCCTCATTACCCCCACCCTCCCGTCATTTTCAGGGCATATTTAATTTAACAAGAAGAGGGAGTGTGTGTGTGTGTATGTGTGTGTATCTGTGTGCGTGTGTGGGTGCGTGTGTGTGTATTTGTGCACGTGTCTTTGTGTATGTCACGTCTGTGCTGAAAACTGTCTCCTATCTTCCCGCTCGAGGAGGAAAGAATTACTCCTTGCATATTCTCTCTCTCTCTCTCTCTCTCTTCCCGTCTCTCACTTTGCCTCCCTCCTCTCTCTCTCCGACCCCCTGAGAGCTACAGCTGTCACAGTGTCACTTTTCCCATCCATAATTGAGGAGTGTGCACTGCACAAAGCCCATGAAACCATGTCAACCACTTCCAGTTGCTCCTGTTAAATAATCAGGCAGAACCAACAGTGCCGGGGGGGAATCTGCCTGTGCAGCTGCCTGTATCACTGGCTTGTGCAATCACTCCTCAACCGTCTTCTCCTCCAGACCTCATCCACCCACCCACCACACGCACTCACACACACACACACCCCTCTGAGTTTAATATTTGCTAATTAGCTCTAAAAACACTGCATGCGGCTGATGGGACTGTATTGGGAAAAGTAAGTAAACAGATGAGGGTGGCGCTAGATGAAAAGATCAGGGGATCTGAGGTCTTACAAATCTGCCCTCGGGGAACCTTAAATGTATGTGCCACATTCCATGGCAATGCAGTTATTTAATCTTAAACCAAAAAAGGACCACCTGCTGGTCTTGGTGAGATATTTCTGTGAATAAGGATATGAAGGGCTTCTTCATATCCTGCTCTCTGCAGAAATCAGCGATAATTAGATCACTATTAGCATCCTGGTTAGGGAGCCACAAGGTACAAGTAGGTGATATTATTTTCTCTTTATTATCCCTGCCTGTGTGCACCCTCTCTACCTGCACCTCTCGCATTCTCTCTGTTGCAGTTTCCTTCATCCCACCACCCCTCTATTCTCCTGACCCCACCTCTCTACCTTTCTCGCAGGCGGCAGGTTCTCACTGGCAACTCACCGCCAGGAATCAAAGAAGGTGGACAGCTCCCAGGAAGCGATGCGGCATGCCGAGCTCTCACCCTCACCAAGGGGTGTGGGGGTCTCAGTATAATTAAGCATCACCACCTTCACCGTGGAACTGCAATAACTCACACTGTTCGCAGATACAGCATCCATTACAACGACGCCACCGGCCCTGATGATTATTAGACACACGCTCCGCTTTGCCAGTGAGGCTGCGTATATGTAAGGGAGGGCAAAAAGAAAGTTGGTTAAGATGCAGTGCAGTTTAGCATGACATAAAAGAAAAACCTTCAAAACTCCAGAAAACAGCTTACATTTGGAAATAATCAGCGCTGTCAGATTTGAGATGATTGCAGTATCCTACATGCAGAAATTGTTCTGCGTGTGACTCTGTGCTGCGTGATCAAAAGAGCTGTCGGGAAATGTACGCTTTCTAAAGAAAGGTAGAGTGCAGGGAGGCTTAGTAATGAAATATCTGTAATTACTGTGGTGGTGAACAGTAATGGTAACCTCCCACTCTGCAGGCTTTTGACAGCCATACTGCTCTCTGGGGAGCGCGGATTTCTTTATATAAGAGGGCTCTTTAATCCAAGTCCTATAGGAGCCGAGATAAACTGAGTAGGACATCGGAGAGGTCTGGTGTGGAGATATCCACCTCATATCACTCCTGGTATAAGTCCTGTCAGGCATCACACATGTGATTGAGTTTTGGTACCACTTTCTAAGAAGGCATTTTATATAATTATGTTATATAATATGGTATTGATTAGTAATGAGTCATAATAAAAACAGAACACTCTGTTTGGTTGGGGGTTATCCTTATAATGGGTCTAATTCAACCTATCAAATGCCCAGCGTCCACACCAAAACTCCTTCACTATTTGATTGACAGTTGTGGATCAATGATCAAAGAAAAGGGCGGGTGGTGGAGGAAGTACTCAAACATTTTATTTAAGTAAAAGTACAAATGAAATGTACTCAAGTAAAGGTACCGCATTACCTTTTCAACTAAAGTAAGTGCATGCTTCGTTTTAAGTATTAAAAGAAAAAGTACTTGGCCTAAAGAGTGTGGCCTATTCCCTAATGCAGGGGTCTTCCACACCATTATAGCTGAGTCTTAGTGGCGACTAAATCCATTTCAGCTGTTAGGGTTGGATCAATGGACAAATTCCCTTCTCAGTATCAATCACTTTAAAATATATAAAATATATATAAATACAGAAAAACTTTTAAATATAGAAAAAACAATACAAACATTTGATGAAATACTTAGTAAAATATAGTGGAGTAAAAAGTCCAGATATTTGCTGCTATGTCTAGCGAAGTGAAAAATAAAAGTGACCAAAATAAATGTACTTAAGTAAAACGCAGATAAAATGAAACATGTAATTAAGTAGAGTAACTAAGTAAATTACATCCCAAATTACATCCCACCACTGAGAAGGGGTTTGCATTTTCTGAGTCTGTCTGTCTTAAAGCAACATTAGTGCAACTAGCTGTATTATGCACATTGAACGAGTTATTGGTCGCTGTATTCATTCTTCCTGGCTTTGCTGTCTGTGAAGAAATTCCTTCATAATTTGATTCAGAGTTGAAGGGCATATTGCACAGTTTTACATATTCTAATATTTAATTAAAATGCGTCTTCAGCACTATACGTCAAACCAGGTCTTCTTGTTAACAGATCTGCTTCCAAATTAAGTCTGCAGTGTGTTAAGTCATCAATTCTTGCCATTATTACCAATTAGGAAAGCTGTCTGTTACACTTATATGCAACATTTGTGAAGCATGACTTAATGATTTAAGTAGAATATATAGCCTTGTGTCTTTTAGGCTACAGAAAAAGATCATTCAAAGTGAAGTGAGCCTTTGATTTGCTTTACGATAGAAGATTGTTAAATATATGCTCACCAAGTTCTTTATATGTCTGTAACATGGCTTCAGCATACACTTTGGTCCTGGTATTTAGAGCCCTGCTTCCATACACCTCGGACATATTGAGTGAGAGTGAGGAACATTATTCATTCACTTTTCCAACCATCTGTTCCCAGCTGGGCCTCAGAAATGAAGCAGCAACCTGTAGGCGCTGAACCTGCTTCTCTCACCCAGAGGCTACATCTTTTGGTTTAGGGCTTCACTCCTGACATCTTGATGATCTTTGGTGTGATTTTTATAAGGCCCTTGACTCCCCTGTTTTCATATTGCTCACAGTATAGCAAGGGTGCTGCTACTGTCTGTGGGCAATGAGTTTCTCTATGATGTCGTCCTATATTGTAACATGAATGATGATGTAGACCACAGTGCCACTCTACCGAGCCACACTGCTTTGTTGTTATTTGCTGTGACACATGCCGGGACAGGAAAAGGTCAATGGCTTCTCCCATAGAGAGAAACAAGACATATGTATCATAACATCTGCATATCTATCAGCCACGGAGACTGGTTGTGACTCGCTGCCGGGGATTTATTGACTAGCGTACAAGACTAAATGGGGAGTAATAATTGTGTGGCGACGAAGGAATCCAAGCAGACTACATTATGTTAATGTGGCGTCTGCGAGCAGAGAAGAAAGGACTGTGGAGTAGTATTTGTGTTTTCCTGCCACTCAGTGTGTGCAGCTCATGAAAGCAGTCGGCTTCAAGGTTTCACTCTCTGTGTGTAGTAACCACAGCTATTCATAGCTTTGATTGCCCCTGAGCAGAGGTTTGTCTGTGTGAGTGACTTACCAAATTGTGCAAAATGCAATATGTCTGAGTGATGTGTGTGTGTGTGTGTGTGTGTGTGTGTGCGTGCGTGTGTGAGTGAGTGTGTGTGCATGTGAAAAGGACAATTTTTAATAGTTAATTTCTGCTTTTTTAAAATAGAATTTGTAGTAATATTAATTCAGCTTTGAAAGACACTTTGTGACTGATTTACCACAAGATGCAATTTCAGAACGATGTCTGTATGTGTGTGTGCTCTTGTACCGCTCTCTTTGTGAGGACCAGTTTGAGTCTACAACCAACCGAGTGAGGATATTTTGGGAAAGTGATGTGTTGACGTGTTTAGGTTCTACCATGGAGTGTACTCTGCCTCTTGCCCAAGGTCAGCTGGGATTGGTTCCAGCCCACCCTGCAACCCTCAAAGGATAAGCGGTATGCTGAATGGATGGATGGAGTTTTAAATAATCTGTATTCATATAGAGCTTTTCTCGTCTTGATGACCATTCAAAGGTCTTTACAGTACACTTTTGCCATTCACCCATTCACACACATTCATATATAGTGCATCTATGTGCAGCACTTTCTCTATCACACATCACTCACCCTCAACGAGCACAGCCAGCAGGGGCACTTTTTGGTTCGGTGTCTTGCCCAAGGAAACTTCTGCGTGCGGAATAGGGAGACTGGGATCGAACCGCCGATCCTGAAAATGCTTAGGGAGGTGCTTTCTGCATGGTGCTCGTTATATCTCAAATGTTGTCACAATTATCCCCTCAGGACACACCTCTGAATGAATACATTAAAAGGTCAGACTCAGGTAATTTCCCACCCCACCCCCAAACCTATACCAATGTTTGTGTTTTACTTCTTTTTTTTTAGAGCACCAGTGTTTGATGTGTGAATTCCAGGAATTTCCCACTGAACAAACCACTGTCTTTCTGATCTTCAGTTGGTAAATGGTCATTTCTGAGGCTGTTATTGGACCGCACCCTGTTATTGTCCACCCACTAAGGAGGTGGATGAAATACAACAGTTTCCTTGTAGATGGACATTTTAATTGTTCCAATTCTTCAAGCCTTAAAATATGGCCATCAGACAGCACTGACTTCACAGTACTCTCCATGTACTCTGAGGACAAAGTGTTGTGTGGTCTATTTAAAAAGAAAGATTAATATTAACAATGTTCTGTGATGAATAGAAACATATTGTGTGATGTGACGCCTTGGTGGCTTCAGGGATAAGCTCCATAGACGCTGCTTCACAGCAAACCATTAGGAGAGCTCCTTCTGTGTGCCATGTGTGGGATCAGATGTGACACGGCGGTGGATGGAGGGGAGGTCATGCTCCTGCGTTGTTTGTGTGTCTGTGGGATGATCGCTCAGTAGATCAGGAGGCCGCTGTGCTTATACCTAAGTGCTATTTAGAGGTCAAGCTGTATACCATGAGGACTACAGGAGGGGCCTTGCACAACACAATGATAATCTGACTCAAGTGTTTATTTATTATAATATCTAAATATCACATAGCAACGTCCAGCGCCTCGGTTTTACTGCTTATTCTCCACTCGTGTATTTCTCTTTTCCAAACATCTTTCATCCTAACTAGGCAGTTTAAGGGGATTATTTTGCCCCACACTGGGATGCTTTCTTGCTATTATGTGCGTCAGGATTGTTCTTAATGATTTCCTTGTGTTTTCAATGGCCCACCAGTCAAAATGTCCTTGACTCTGTCAGCTGCTTAGCTGCCAGGAGAACATAGGGAGAATAAGATCCTCAAGACAACAAGCTATCTATCCATCTATATGGAGTTTGAATGCATGCATTATACACATGTTAATCTCTTGCGTGTGTGTGTATGTGTGTGTGTGTGTGTTTGCGTGTCTGTTTCATGTGTGCAGGCACTGCAGCAGCCCCATCCTCCACCACAGCAGAAGGCCTGGGTTTTGCTCTTCAGACATCTTGTGCGTCTCTGGTGAGTAATCAGGTACTTGATCATAGAGACAGGTAATTATTCCTGTGCCAAGCTCACTGGCAAATGAAAAGTCCAGCAAAAAGCATCCGTCTCATCCAACACAGCCTGGAGTAAGAGGACAAGGAAAGAGTAAAAATGTGGAGAGAATAGATGGCCAAATGGGGTAACAAGCCTTAAATCACCAGTTTGGATTTTTTAGGCTGTTTTGTCTTGGCGTATTAGAGAGGTATGTGCTCCAGATGTTCATAACTACAACCCTCGACTTACGCACAGTGATTAAAAGGACACATTCCTGTGTGATTCAGAAGGGATTCCTGTTGAGTCACTTGAAAACACATTTATTTTTCCCTCAAAATCCCATGGTCACACTTTAGAAGTTTGAATAGCAGCCTGAGACTGCACTGGCAGCGATCCAGTGATTAGAACATTTCACTGGTAATATAGCGTGTTTTACTTGGGCCTGCACTCTGTAGGCTGTAAAAGGTGAGCTACTGTTGACGTGACAAAGTGCTTACAGGCAGAATTTCTACCTCCCCTTGCCTACATCTGTGATCTAGATTGCTTGCTTCATTGGTGTCATTTAGGTTTGTTCTGGAGCAGTGAGTAAACCAATCTTCTTACATACACCCCAGTCTGCAGTTTGCCTTGATTTATGAAGAGGGAATAACCTAGTTGAACTTGAGGCTCATTTGTCACCTGTCATTAAGATGTACTGGTAAGGTGTTTTCCTGTTACAAATAGCCGCTTCAGTCGTTGTGCTGCTGCTCCTGCTACTTCTGGGCCGGTGCTGTGGAGATCAGTGGAGGGAGAAGAAGAGAAGAGCCACTCCAGATGTGTGCAGCTCACGCAGAGGAAAAGGGTGTTAATGTGCTGTCCACTTTGTCTGTCGTAATTGCGTTGCCGTCTGTAACAAGAAGATCTCGTTCCCCCTCACGGCGATCACTCATTGTCATTTCTCATCTTTGTGAGTGAGCGTGCAGTGCCTTTCTGCCCCTCCCCACCCCCTTCCTCACGCACGCCCCTCCACCATCGCTGAGGTGGTTGCGCTCTTGTGGGCTGAAACTCCCATTGGAGACAGACACTTATTTGGCTCCAGGATAAAGCTGGATGTGTGCTGAATTGAAATGTTAAGTCTAGCATGAAACTCCGGGGCCATGAGAGACTAATCAGATGTTGAGAGGCAAATAAATAAATAAAGTCGCACTACAAGTCTAATTTAGCCCGGACATATGCCCGTGCATTTTTGAGTCTGACGCCTGCAGAGGCCTTAAAACACAAGCAAGTGCAGGAATTCTTTTTTCAGTGAAGAGTGATGACGAGGGATAGGGTGGGACAACAGCTCAATAGAGGGTGTCAGGGTGACACGAATGGGTGAGGCTGAAAGAGGCAGTTTCAGATTTATATTCAGATTTACATTCTATTTTTAGATTCATTAAATGTGCATCTCCTTCAGCAGAAATCCCCTTAAACACACTTCTGCACTGACATTCTGTTGGTGTCCTCCGAGCTGTACAGAACAGAGGGCCGACACACAAAGGGAGAGGCATATACAGGCAGAGAGGGAGTGTAAGAGAGACTGTTTGACAGGAATAAGAAGAAAAAAAAGGCAGGAGACGCTGCCTGCATGGAAAGACTGAGTCGACAAACCAGTTAATGGAGCTTTAATCAAACGTGCAAGTGTTAAATATTCTGTATGTAAACAGTGACGAAGAACCTGAAATATATGACTGGGAGCATTACTAACCAAATGCAGCCTCAGTTTTTTTCTTCCACTGACAGTGAAATTGAAGCTATTGTTCCAGAAGTGAAATAACTGGAGCATGTTTGACAGCTAAGATTACACATAGCTACACAGCTAACACTCATTAATATCTGAGCCTAATTATAGCACTCTGGATTGAACTTGGAAGCTTAATAGCGAGTCTATTTCCAGAGGGGCTTTCAGTCTGTATTCATTTACCTGTTCACACAGCACAGAGGTGCTACGGCGATAGTACCAGACTTATATGTGGGCACAGCTTGGAAGTGGCTTTTAAAGACGTCAGCAAAGATAAATTATTTCCAACCACTATCTGTTGAGGAATCTGGTAGTAATCCCTCAGGCTCAAACAACTTGGGCTTCCTTCCAGATTGACCATTTTGCAACATTCATCAAGAAATTTCTGTTTCAGTTTCTGCTCCAGCAGTGGCCTCAGTCGCAAACAAGGTAGAAAAACTTCAACCAGAGTTCTCCTTTGAGCAACAATCAATTCTTAATTTTTCTTTCTCCAAAAAATACTAACCCCTCACATTGTGCTATTGCTCTGTACAATTAAATGTACAACAAAAGCAGAAGGCAACAGGTTGAGGTTTGGTCTAAGATTTCTGCCATAGACCAGAAAGGTGAATCAAAGAGGACAAATCCAGCTCTTGTCTGCAGCCATGCTAAAAGCTCCTTGAGGCACAGTGCTACTTTGAGTTACAAATGTTATTTGTTAGGGTTCAAATGAGGTTTAGCACGATGTTTTCCATGTTCACAATCATAGCTTAGCATATTAGCACGCTAACATTTGCTAATTATCAAAAAGCACTGCTGAGTCCCTTAGGAATTAGTGTGATTATCGTTTTAGGTGTTTTGGTCAAAAATCGAATTATGGGACAAACTGAAAGTTTGACATGATGAAGAAGCTCAATAAAAAAACTAAATGTGATGCACGCTTTATATACAGTCTATGGTCATGCACATAGATGCAAAGACGTTAAGCCATTTTCAGACATGTCCCGCGGAGGATCTCCGGAGTTCAGTACATGTCTGAAAGCAGATTTATAGAAATCAGTCCCCTTAATTTGTAAGATTTTAAAAATCAAGATCAATGAATTATTCCCTGGGAAATCAGTGACAATATCAAAAAACGCCGATTTAGCATTTTTAAAGTATGTGAAACTTCCTGAATCTGCCCCCTGATCTGGATACACACCTAAATTTAATGGGATCCTCTCTGACACATACAACATCCTTCCATGTACATTTATTTCTTCTACATAGTTTTGTGGTAATCTTTCACGTACTTTTTGCGTAATCTTGCTCAATGACCAGGTTTGAAAACATAATATCCTAGGCAGAGGTAATCAAGGAATTCATCCTGAGGCAAACATAAATGTTTGAAACAAATTGCAAGGCAATCCATCCAATGGCTGTTTAGACATTTCACAGACATCTCAATGTCAACATCAAGCTTTTAGCTGAAGAAAAATCAGGGCATTAGCAAAGTCGTTTGGGTTCATATTAGGGAATTTTGGATAACTTAAAAAAAAATGTAGGCAAATTTATCAGATACATCTGGATAAGTGAACAATTTTGATCTACAGCTAAAGTCAGGGGATCACCAAAGTTTTTCCGATTCATCCTCTGGGCACCATGACTGTTTATAGAAAATGTCATCGTAAAAAGAGGCATATTTTTTTATTATTGGCATCATGACAGCATTGCTTTTAATATCTGTCTTCCAGCATCCCTATATTTTCTGCTTTAGGATTTTTACCTGCTCTTACTTTGAAAATAACTAAAAAGACAGAGCTGGAAAGAATGTGTCATATTTCAGAATCTCCATGCAGCAGTAAAAGTGACTGGGAGAGACAGCACCACTGTTTCCCTCTGTACATGTCTGATTTAACACCAGTGCTGCACTTTTCAATGCCCGTCTTGTCAGAAGGGGGTGAAAAGGCCAGTGAGGGGTATTTTTTAAATTCATTCTCACAAGGTCAGTTCCTGCTCGGTGAAGGGTTAATCTGAGCTCAGTGCAGGCAGACCTCTCTGACACTCGGCAGGAGCTCCCCCTGATGAACACAGGTAGTGGGCGTCCAGTACACTCCCTGCTGTGTCTGGTGGTTAGAGAAAGATGGAAATTGCATTTGCACACTTTCTGAGAGCTGCTTTCCTCCTCCCCGTCGGGTTGATCCCACAAGGTCTGCAATAAAACCTCTAGTCCAACAGTGTATTAACAGTAAATGGTTCGCAGCTATTTTTGTTGCTTTCATCCCTCACAAAATGTGGTACAACACATCTTAATGAGGCTAAAAAGCTCTTTATTCACTTTTTGGACATGTTTCTACAAAACGTATTGACTAAATTATAGTTGACGAGGCCTTTTCACATATCTCCTCTCATTACTCCTCTACATGCTGTGCAAGTATACGACCACATTGTGGATAGCACGTGTGTACTCTGAGTGATGAAATTTGATGAAGGTTTTGCCTATAGGTGGCGCTGCAGCAACATCGTACATTTCATAACTCAGTTGGCTGACTAACTTGAAATAACTTTTCAGCAATAAAAACAAATTCAAAGGAAAATTGTTACCAAAATGTTACCGTTAGATCGTATCATATATCATATCCGATTTTTGCATTATCCTCCATCCTACAGTGGGTTACATGGAGTGAGGCTGAGGTGTCATGTTGTTGTTGCTGTCAGAGTTAAAAGGCCACAGAGTGACAGAGAACTTAACCAACTACCAGCCCCCCCATTCATGCTCTGCTGGGGCTAGCTCTGACTCATCAGGTCACACACTGCCATGTATCAGAGAGAAAAGGCCAGAGTGGATGGTGTGTGTGTGTGTGTGTGTGTGTGTGTGTGTGCGTGCGTGTGTGTGTGTGTGTGTGTGTGTGTGTGCGTGCGTGTGTGTGTGTGTGTGTGTGTGTGTGTGTGTGCAGTGGGTGGAGGTGCCAGGGGAACAATAAAAGGATTTAATATGTCCTCAAAAACCACATCAACACCGAGCGCCTGTGGCTGATACTACTGGGCAGATGTTTATCTCTAATCAATATGAGCACAAAGAGATTATAGCAAAGTATTATCATCCTTCATCTAATACAGCGTGGCTCCAGTAAATTTACTGTTGTTGTCTGCTCTACACTCTACCTGTTGCGGAGAGTAAAACGTCCAGTGCACCAGTAGTCTGACTCGGCAGCTTTGAGATTCGGTGGCAGAGGTCCAGTCAAAGCTGTGGTGATGATAATGATACCAGCTCAGCCGGGTGTGCCATTCCCAGGCTTTATAAAGTGATATCATGGAAGCGCTTAGACATGTGAGGGCACATCTGATTTGCAAATCAAATACCTTCAGCCAAAACAAGTGGAGCATAGTAAAGAAGTACCTGACACAATTATATCACCCACAGTGTGTCTACACAGGTTTTGACCATCTGTCACTAAGACTGTAGACAAACCGACAGAATGATGAGTCCAACGTTTTTAATTTTCAGTCTGCAGTCGTATATGGATGAGGGGGACAGATGCTTTAAAAAGATGGAAGTTGCTGCAGTAAACATGCTGTAATTTCTATCTTCAGTTTTTTCTAAATTAAGCTAAATGTAATGATCGAGAGTAAAACTTTTCTTAAATTCTTAAAATCAAATGGCCTTTTTTATGCTGCACACTATGATTGTTAAAGACAGTGACATGAGACAGTGCATCCAAGCTGACAGAGCTTGTGTCTGATAAATGCAGTGCAGAGAATGGTGCAGGCTGATCGTACACTTTATTCCAACCATATTGCCCCTCAGAACTAGACACTCCACACAGTAAATGTAAGACACAGATGCAGACATGCATAATGCATGAGGGTTGAGCAAGTGTTCACGTTGCAATGCGAGTGTGCTATGTTGAGAGTATTTATGGCATATTGTACGGTGAATAATGAACCCAAACACACATATGTACACACACACACACACACACACGCACACACACACACACACACACACACACACACACACACACACACACACACACACACACACACACGCACACGCACACGCACACATATTGGACGTACAGTGATGCACACACGCCTGCAGACACACTGAACAGTCTAGTAGTCTTTGCTGGCGGCACAGACAGATGTCTTCTTGGCAGCTCATAACCTGTATCTCACAACCTGCTCGGCTCGCACAGAGCAGGTAATGACATGCACAAGGTATTATTGGATGCATTAATAGAAATGAAAACTACAGTCCTCCCGAGATTGTGTCAATATTATTCAGCGTTGATATTGAGAAGTCATTCCCGTGCTCTTCTTTACATTCAGAGTTACAACAGATTTAATGTAATGCATCTATTGATTACAGAGCAGGGGAGGATACTGTATCTGTCAGTATTCTCTGTTGGGAAGAGCCTGTTTACAAAGACCTTGGATGCTGCACTTGGTAAACTTATTGACCAGTAACTGGCTTGTTCAAATAAACCCCTGCTCATGAATATTGACCGACACCCCATAAAATATTGACAAGTGTGCTGTGCTAGATCCTTGGTTGTGTGTTGCTGTTTGTTTCCCTGCAGATGCAGGCAAGGATCGCATTCTTTCGAAATGTATTCACATGAGTGTTACACTCAGCTGTAAATAGCCCAAAAGTCCTCGTTTGCCTAAAAACAGAATCATCATTCAATGTAGTTAGTCATGGTCATGAGTATGATGACAACCTGGAGACGTTACAGTCTGAGGTAAGAGCTCATAAAACTTGCAGGGAAAATTCTTTTCTTTTCCCACTGTGTTCATCATTTCATGGTTCAATACCTTGTTTATTCAAAATCAAATCTTCATTTACAGATGAAATGAGTCCTGAAGTGTGTCTTAAAGTTTCTGTTGCATTTCATTAATACACCGCTCACTGAGATGTCAATTCCTTTTTCAGATTGCAAACATAATGCAAACTGCTCAAACAACCCTGCACACATAAAACCTAAATGAAGGTCAGTATGCATTTATGTGGGATCACAATGAAATACTAGTGCAGTGCTTAATGCTTTCTTTTTGAATCTGCAAAAGTGACCTATGATTAACTGGATTCAGTTTTTGCACAATTTTTTTGGGATTATTACTGTTCACGTGTGAGGCTTTTATAGAAGTTAGAAGATTTACTTCACTGTTGTTGTTCATCGTACATTGAATGTCATATTGCTTATTTCAGAGGTCTGTTAAGCAGCTGACACAATCTTTAGAGCGCAAAACATTGTGCTTTTACTTTGCAGAAAAATTGTTATAGAGAAAGTTATTCTATGAATGTTGCTGCTATGACTAAGATCAGCACCCGTGACTCCCGTGAAAGTCAGATATGCTGATATAGAAAAATCTAAATATGAAAATAATGTGGTAGAACATATTATTGCTGGTGGGCCAGTTTAGACTTGGCTAAACTGGCACATCAGTTGTTGGCCACTGGTGTGGTTTATCTGAGGATGTAGAAGAAGACATGTTGAACTCCGACCACAGACTGACTGTTAAGCCCCGCCCCCCCACTGACTTCTACGGAGCACTGCCTGCTTGTTTATTCAAAGTCTATTAATACTGAACTTATGAACTTACAAGTCCAAATCGCACCAAATGTGACACTGCACTTCCTTGGACCATCAACAACACACATGCTAAGTGTGAAGCCGATAATATGAACGGTTCTTGAGATATGCGTTCAACATACAGACAGACAGATGTTTGTGGAATTAGTGGGTAGAGAGTAAGGTCCAAATGCTTGAAATCACTTCTCCATTCAATTGACTGGAACTCAGACCTTAACAATAATGAGCTGAAAATTGAATGTAGACTCGGACCTCAGGAGTTAACTCAAACAAGGATCATTGTGTCTCACATTTGTTGTTTGTTTGAAACAGAGGTCGGCGATAACCATCAATCACAGCGCTACTTCAATTTACACATTTGTGCAAGTGTTGCAATTTTTTTTTACAGCGTGATCAACTAATGTAATGAGCGCAGTGCAGGAAGCTGAGGGGCGAGGCTGAAAGGGGGCAGGGGGTGGAGATGTGAGCTGGTGACAGTGCTGATGGGGCAATCAAGTGCTAACATGAGGAGGGGAGGCTTCCTGGGTGGTAAATAGGCTCTATATCAGTCAATTGAGGAAGGGGAGGGGAACACGTGGGCTGTGGAGCCCCCTCCAGCCCACACACAGCCCCCAATTAAACAATTAGGGGCCGAGGCTGCTCTGATCCTGCTGCACGAGGGCGTCCGCTACATCAACAGCCCTTCAGCCACCATGTTACATGCCCTTGAGTTGAACTCTAACATCCCCATTGCTCTCTGATAAACCCCCCTCCCCCTCTCTCTCTTTCTTACTCTCTCTCTGTCTCTCTCCCTGATCTAATTGCAGCGGTCCATATGGATGCTGGGAAAACTGCAGTGTCTGCAAACCTGGATGTATATCCTGTGGCTGCTGTTTCCTTTATTATGGCACAAACTGCTGTAATCCAAGAGTAAGATTGAGGATTGCATTGTACCATTATCTTTATGTGCCCATGTACACTCTGCTGGACCCTGGGTGTATAGCCTCCTACACGTGTCCTTGGAAATTTGAACGATAACAACTGTCCTGACAAATATTGATGCATGATCTGGGAATGTAACTCCACATTGGGAACCTGAACAATTACACCACCCTGAGACTCCATGAATGCTGTTTCCTTGGATGTGGCCCACCCTACAGTGTCACTGAGAAGAAAATGACAAAGCACCATGTCACAGAGGAATGCCGAGCATGTTGTACCCAGGTCAGACTCCTGACCGCAGGCCAGTTTTATGGTTTTGCTGACAGCTGCTTTTGATAGTGTAATTGTGACAATGATCTCACTCTCTCTCTCTCTCTCTCTCTCTCTCTCTCTCTCTCTCTCTCTCTCTCTCTCTCTCTCTCTCTCTCTCTCTTCCTCTGTCTCGAGGAGCTCTGCGCTCAGCCTTCCTCCCAGCGGGGGAGGTGGGGGAGCACATTTCATTAGCTTTCAATTCATATTGAATTTATTAATCCCATGCTGCTTCTGCAGGGTGGAAGGCTGCCTAAGAAGGGGGGAAATATCTTCGATATAGACACCTTTTCCTCCATCTGCTTACAATGTGTGTGCAAAAGTGTATGAAAGAGGGGGGAGGAAGGGGTGTGGGGGGCAAAGGAACCAAGAAGGCGGGAAGGGGAGAGGGGAGAGGGGAGAATAACAATGACAGCCTAACAACAAGGGCTTGTGAAAAGACTGCAGCAGGAAAAAGTGTGTCAGATCATTTACCAGCGGGGATGCACGACTTCGTCTTTTTAAAGGCAGCAGCCCTGCAGAAAGGCTCTTGTCTAGTCAGCACTGCAACAAAGGCGCAGCTATGGCTCTATTCGAGCGCCTGGAATGTTCCTGTGTGCACGGGGCCGGCACCCGAATAACGAACCCTCGGTTCCATCAAGGGAGAGAGCGCAGGGTTAACCTCGGCCAGACCTCGACCCCCAGATAGAGAAGCAAAGCCGTGTTGTAACAACGGGGCTGACAAGCACTTCACACTATTTAACGACAGAAGTGATTCAACAAAGAGCCGCTCTCTGCCTAACTGCCTCTGAATAACACTGTTTGACATTGTTCTGAAGAGACTGAGACGGGGAGTGTTGTAGCACACTGGCCCTGTACCAAAGCAGGTTGTAGAGTTAGATGTGATCTGGTGTCAGATGAAAAAAAAAAAGGTTTATGAATTCCTTGTGGAAACAGGGCACAGGAGACAGCTTTCACTTTCATTTTTTCTGCAAATCCGAATGTCCAAAAGCCATTGGGTTGGGAACACTGCCAGGAGAATAGGCAGCTAGAGAAAAGTAGAAACCGAAACACTTTAGATAGACATCTCCTTCTAAACATGACAAGCTCACAATACCTGTTTTCCTTGAACACCTGCCAATCAGCCCACACACTTTATCTGACTGAAATCAGACAATCATAAAAACACTTAATGGATCTTTCATTCATTTCCAATCAACTTCCTTGATGTGATCCTCCTCAAGACGGTTCAAAGGGAGCACGGCCCATTCTGCAGCGATCATCAAGAAGAGACAACTGCAAAGTTTGAAATAAGTTGAATAAGACAAAGATTTCCCCCATTGTGGCTTGTTTGACTTTCATTCTGCATGTTTCTATACTAAAATGATAACTCTATCCATGCAGATAAACAGCATAGTGTAAAGCCAAAACACATTGCATTCAGTTACATGTAATATCCTGTCTGTTTGTACCATATTTATCTATTTCCCTTTTTTAATAGTTTTTTTTTTTTTATTGGTTTGATACAAAAATTACATTTGGGAGCTCGACACAATGTAATGTCATTCTACTGTGCACTTGCCTGTGCGTGTGGTGTGAATGACAATAAATTGGATCTTGATCTTGATCTTGAACAGTAAAAATCCAAAGAATAGAAATTTGACTATGTCTGAACTGGAACCAAACAAGAGCCAATTAAATGTTGTGCATTCTGTTTCCTCCTGATTAACTTTTATTTTCATTGCCTCTCTCACCAGCCAACTGCGTCATTATGTTTTATGTTGCAGCACAAGTTGGAGTAGAGTTACTCTGCTCTTTCCAAGCTGCCACTTTATCAGCAGCTTTTAGTACTGTTGCGCTTTTATTTTCATGTTTTATTTCCTCCTTTCCGACCAAATTCACTGAATCACAGTGGTTACTACATAGGACAAAAACACAGTTCAGTTTATTCATTTATTCATAGCTCTTTGCTCAGTGTTGATTACAGTTCAGATAATTACCAAATGAGCCTAATATTGTAACTATTTGAATCTAGTGTGTTTTTATATTCCAGATCAGCCCCACGGCTCCTAATTATTATATTATTGTAACTCAGGCAAAAATCTGGGCTCTCGAGATGTTTTTTTGCTGCATTTTAATAACTTTGCAGTCAGGGCCAAGTGCTACTATGTGCGTAAATTAATGGAATAAGTGCTTGTTCTCACTATCTTCAAAAGATCCGCTCAATCTGTCTTTGCAGATGAGGCTTGTGGGTCCTCAATGAGCATGTTTGTTTGCGTGTGTGTGTGTGTGTGTGTGTGTGTGTGTGTGTGTGTGTGTGTGTGTGTGTGTGTGTGTGTGTGTGTGTGTGTGTGTGTACAAGAGAGACGAGGAAGGAGGGAGGGAAAGCAAAGAGCACATCTCGTGTGCTTTAACGTGGGGGCTGGGAGGATAGCTACTTTATTTGAACACGGCACGCTCGTTGACCTCTTCAGCTATTCTTTCTCTGCAGAGGCCAAGGGGGGGGGGGGGGGGGGGATATTACCACTTAGCCTCTGTAAACACAAGTTACGCTGTTGAACTATGGACCTCAGAGTCATGCTCTTAACTGCTGGATGCCGCAGCTTTGTCCGCCAATGAGAGAAAACCCTTTTTCAGCCGGTGTGGTCGATTTTATTGATTTGCAGAAAGCTTTTCAAATATGCCACGTGACTCTTGTGATCTTTCCGTAACAGCACTGTGCATCCTGTGTCTTGTCTGTGTGTCTAAGGTCATATATGGCAGACCCGTATTTTACACTTTCACTACTCCTCCCCAATATTTCTGAGTGCTGCTGAGTTAGAATATATATATGTCGGGACGTCTCCGTGGGATTAGATAAGAGGGAGCTTGAGATAAGTGAGAGAAAAGCATCACCAGATATGATAACAATCTGGTATCCACGTTAGTTCCTCTGCTGTGACAACTGCACTCATCGGCTGCACTATTAGATGTTTTCCTTCTGTTAAACAATCTTCTACAGATGGTATCATGCCACAGTTGTATTCCGTATCAAGGGGAGTGATGATAAAGCGTGGGAAGGGCTGAAAGTGAGATTATTATTCATTCCTATGGGGAGATTTAAGGTTGAGAAAGCTGCTCGGTCCTTGAGGATGGGATGGAAGACACAAAGCTGATTGTGCAGGCCCCTCAGAGGCTGCACAAAACAAGCACACAACTCTTGTTGTACATTGTGTTAATATTGGGTTTTAAGTGCTTGCACAATTGATATATCTACGCCAGATCATCTCGTGTAGATCTGGAATATTTGTTGTAGTAGTTGTTTGATGTGAGGGACAGATACTACTTTAGCTTGGGAGCAGTCTAGACATCAAGTGAAACTTTTTGTTCACGCACAAACAGGAACAATGCTGAGACATGTGAGAAAGCTTTTTATGTCTAGTGTCATGGTGTTTGTCTTAGATGATGTATGAACACACACTGTCTCTTTACTGTTCACAGATTGTATCTTCTGTAAGTTCAGGTAGGTGAAACATCTTCCCGGCCAATCACTGGAGCAAAGTGATCACCTCCCATGTTGCTGTTTGGTACAGTGTTGTTACTCTTCAGGCTACCACACCTTCATGACTCCATCAGCGTTTCAGGAGCAGCCGGCTGTTTTCTGGCCCTGGGGTCCTCCTGTCATCACCACCTTTATGGTCGGCTTTTCTCAAGATCTTTAAATATTGCAAATGGGAAGTGTTACTTATCCCTGGCACGGGAGAAAAGAACTGACACGGACTGTTGAATAATTCTGATTTATGAGCACGCCGCTACATAGTTACAGTATATTTATATATTTTTTAAACCACAAGGCAACAATGACTTCATAATAGTGACCGGTTAGAATAACAGAGACATTTTGTCGAGCCAGGATTATATACAGTAGCAAAAGCAGTGTTTAGAATCTGCTGAATAAAGGTTTCAATCAGAGGAGAGTTTTACTTATTAATTACTCATTAGGATAACAGAAGAAATGACAGGCTCGCTGCATGACCAGGTGCCAGTCAGTTCTAAAAAGAAAAGACCAAACCACTAAAGACAGCTTACATGGTCTTTATAATATTATAATAACCAGGCAATGCACTAACAACGACAAAAAACAACTCATCATTAATATTTTATAAATCTATGGTGCTCCAACTTGGAAATTACCTGAAAAACTAACTGTACAAAACAGATTATATGATCAGAGAGAGAATTTGTTTTGTTGGTGTTGATATTGTGTGTACGATTTGTTATATTTTCTTCACAGTGAGAGGATTTGATATACTGTTGAAATTATCCTCAAACATCGGCTCCAGTTGAACTGAATGTAACAACTGCAGTATTCACATGCGCAGCCGACAGAGGATGAACTAGAATGTTCAGTGGTAATGTAAATTCTGCTGGACACTGATGCCCATTTACATACAAACCAAAGGAATGGAATCAGAAAAGATTATTTTGTTTGGCTTATTTCTGTCATATTGTGCAGCTGTAATCGAAGCCCTTTTTGTTAAGCTCTCTTAAGATCAGTGGTGCAACAGCTCTCAGTTATGCAGTGCTTTATGATATTTTTGGTAAAAATCATATACACTATATTGCTATGTTTATTTTAAGAGCAAACATTGTGGAGTTTAATAATTAACAACTGTCTGGTTTGAGTCAGGAATTACTTGGAAGGAAATGCAGGCTGGTTCCAAGAGGATGACTACACTTCAAAAAAGACGTTTTTTAAACTAGTAATGTTAAATACTTTTACAGTAAATGAATAACACAAATCCTGCAAAGTGAAGTTACGGGTCCGTTAGTGCTGCACAACTGGCATGAGCAGAGGGAGTCGGGCCTTTGGCTGCTCGAGCACCTGCCCCTTTGGCACTCAGAGTCCAAAGTACCTGTGGCCTTCATCAAGAACAATTGACAATTAATAACAATTTAAAGATTTAGTTATACACGCCACATCGTGAACTTTCACCTGCACGACTTGGATGCTCAGTGTGAGAAGGAGAAGCACAGGGTAAGTTCACTTCTGGGGAAGTTCTGTTACATAAAATAATATGAGTTCTGTTTGAATATGGGTAGCTATTGTGCAACAAGTTATACTGAAATTTATGTTGGTGGTGTTTTAATATCACCTGCCTCTCTAAACAAATCTTAACTTGTTTATTAAATATAGGAGCCAACAGTTACATCATAGTTTAATATTATTTGCACTGCTGCATATACTGTATGTAATCTCAAGTCCCCCGGACATGTGACAGGGCAACAGGTTAGTGTGAAGATCAGAGAGACATCGACCAACCTTCATTCAGTCCATCGTCCCCCCAACACACCCCACACTTACTAACATGTCCTTAGTTGTGCTGTTTGACCTTTGTTTAGTCATCATTTAAGTTGTTTTGATTTTATTTATTCATCCATTTGTGCTCTCAGTCTGTCCTCTGTTCTCTTCAGTGATATACATGATTTATTCTTGCACTTCTGCACTTGATAAATATTTGATTTTAGTTGCCTTCTCTATGTACATGAAGCCCCGCTCTGCTGGAGTGGGGTGAGCGGGGTGAAATGAATGTATTCCATTGAAATAAAAAAAACAAAAACACAGGGCGCACCGGTGCATCTCGGGCCGCACGTTCTCATGTGTGCAAGTGCAACGTCTCGTGCGCTAGGTGGTGCACTGTGAAAGTGAGCAACTTTAGAGGGGCTGATCATTAGTAACAAAATCTGTTGCTCAGTAGCGCCACTTGCGCTCGGCCTAGCGGCAATACCTATCAGTCCTGTGTTATTACAGCCCTCATGACCACGACACCGGCAAGTTGGCAGAGGTCAGAGACGATGGTTGTGAGCGGGACTGTCAAAGTAAAACGTGTGCCACAATCAAAATGTTGCAGCGCCTAATTAAGATGCGTGGTACTTGAAGAAAAAGGGCAAATATATCTTCGTGTGATCGAATTCGAATGCCAGATTTGCTTTCCCTGAATCTGCATCCACTGTGTTAGTTGCAATGATGAAGGAAACATTGCAGCACTTTTACTTCGCCGGAAACGCCGCCCGCAGTCTGACGTGTGTCTGTCTGTCTTCGGCCAGCTTGACGAAGCTTTGACCACGAACGAGCCAATAGGCTGTGGAAGGCAGAGTTGTCCCTGTGGCCGCCATTAAAGAAAGGAATCCATGAATTCAAATGGAAACCAACAGGAACCGAGGCTGAGAAAAATGATCGGATCGATCGTTCTAATCTAGGCCGATGCCGGATTTCGAGGGGTTTTCACGGGATGCGTTTCGTGTTCAGAGAGGATTTTGCGATGGACGAGTGAGACAGGACGGCTTTTATTTTTTTTTTAAGCAGAGACCGTTCCAGGGCTAAGGGGGAGGGAGGGAGGGGGGGGGGGAGTTGCTTCTTTGCTCTCCTTTTCTTTTTGTTTTATGGACATTTGTCGCTTCCCTGCACGAGTTCCCACTGTGTGCTGCTGGAGATGTGGACGTGAGGGCCACACGGAGTCTTTTATCCGCTCTGGGCTCCGGCGGCGCGGGGAGAACTGCAGTCGGGGAGGTTGTTGAATTAACTCTCCTCCAGCCAAATGTTCCACAAAAAATATCTGTCGCTGATTTGAGCCTGCACACCTCCGAAAAAAAACACCAAAATCCGCCCGATTGTTCTTCATTTCCCCGGGACGCGACACAATGGAGAGTTGGACCTCGCAGTGAAGAAGGATGAGTTCTTGTTTTGTACCGAACGGGGCCAGCTTGGAGGATTGCCATTCCAATCTATTCTGTCTGGTAAGAGATTTAAAACTAAAGCAAAGCAGCCATTTTTAACTAGCTGAACGGGGGCTAAGCTAACGTTAGCCGCACGGGCATCAGTTGATAGCAGCTTAGCTAGGCTTTACGGCCCTGTCGAGCTGACATCTTCTCAGGACAAGGTTTCCCCCACAACGTGAACACGAGCCCTCCTGGGAAACACTTTGTCGCCGAGTTGTCATTTAAAAAAATCTCGTTTCTGACACATTTCCCACTTTTCCCCGGACACAAACACTGGAGGCTCGCGCCGCTCGCTCGTTAAAGCTCCACTTGTCTCTCGCATTACAGCAACAATATCTCCTGTTAACACGCTGGAATACGTGTTGTGCATTAGACGTGCTGAAGCCTGGACTCGTGTGTTCCCCGGGAGTTAGTTGTTGTTGTTGTGGCACTTTCTGGCTCTTCTACACAGTGTTTGTTATTAACTTCCCATCTCCTCCTCACTGCATTCCCACTATGTTTCATCAAGTGCTCTGCTTTAAATCGAACACGCACGTTTTACCACTGACAGTGGGGAAACCATGGTGCATTTGCTATTAGGTCTTTTTTTTGTGGAACACTGACAACTTAACTCCAGCGTGGACTAATGTCAGTGTCTAACTTGCCCTAGTCCCCCGCTTGTGTTTCCCCTCTGACAGCTATTGTCAAGCACCAGGCATGTAGAGAGATCGTTTGAGGTGACAGTATTTGTTTTCATGCCATTGTCTTGTTGATCTCCCTGGACCTGAGGCACAGGCCCCCGGGTTGAGTTCTAAAACTCTGTGGCATGCATGCATTCCTGTGCACTCCTACCGTCGAGGTAGCTACAAATCTCAACTTCACTTTCTGTTACCATGAAGCTGCAGTGTGAATTGGGTGGAAGCGTCTCACGCATTTCCTTGTTTGACTGCCAGGCTGTAAATATCTTTTTCATCAAACCCTGCTGTCAGTTGTGGGTTGGTTGTCATCACCCTTAATGGTTGAGGTTGTGCATCTAACCACATGGAAGTTCACAGGTATTTTTTCCAAATCCAATTTGAGATAAATGTCACAGCGATCATCCTCCCCAGTTTGTCTTTGCCACTGCAGCAGATGTAAAGGGGGTGCAGTCCCTCCTCTGGCTGGATAATCAAGAACATGGTCTGAATGTGTTTGTTGTCACAGTTAATTGGCTTGTCAGCAGGCTTAACTACAGTTTCACTTGAAGGTTTAGCCGAGGAGTGTAATACTCCCTTAATGTGCTCCTTTTAACATCTTGCCTCCTCCAGTGGGAAGTTGTTAATATGATTTACTATGTGCTGAAAGGTAAATATTTTGGCAGAGTAGATTTTTATTATTATTATTAAAGTGAGTGACACTGAATAGATTTGTGGTGCGGTGGAAATATCCCAAAGTTTCTAGGCTGTAGATAGATTTGATGTTGCATCTATGTGAAAAAGTTAAATGAGGAGCCGGGAGTAGAAAGTCATCAATTGCGATATTGACATAGATGCCTGTATAATAACAATATACCGAAATACTACTCTGCTTTCATCACAAATTGACACAGCTTCCTAGCTGTCCGCCCCCTAAAGGCAACATCTCATTGCAGAAAATCCCCCACTCTTTCAGCACTACACTTTTGGGTCGATTGTGTGTGCTGCACTGGTAATTACAATGTTTACGACAGCACTTGAAGGCAGCGCTGGCTACAGTGGACAGGCGAGGTGGAGGCTGGTCGTTGTGGTGCTGTGCCTGTCTGGCTGACATTTCCCTGCACAGTGAGACTAAGCATAACACCACTGCTGTTATGACTCACTCACTGAACAGACTCCACTTTGTGGTTTTATGGTGAAAGAATGTGAACACATTGTGGCACTTTTTCCCTGCTTCGTTTTTCAGCGGATTGGTTTTCTCTTGAGAACGATACTACTTGTTGCGTGCTTTTTTTTGGTATTCTAAAGCGAGCCTCTTGGAATCTACTTGGCATGTAAGTTTAGTTTATGTGTTCCTATATTATTATGCACTTATGGAGCTGGCTTGTTATGAAAATTGCAGTTTAGCCTGGCATGCATTTCAGTGTTGGAGTCGGTTCAAACCTTTATAAAAAGCCCTCCTGTTTGGTGGTAGCATTGAACGGGGCATGCAATAAATTAACAGGAACTATGTATAAACCAGGTCAAATGAAATTGATCGGTGACAGATAGGAAAAGTGACAGGGACTCGTTCGAGGGGAAGCATCTGCGACTTGATTTGAGCAGCATCACCTGTTGCTTGTCTCATATCTTGAAAAGCAGGATGGCAGCTGTTTGAACACGGTGTTCCCTACTGAGACCGAGAGCCCAAAGTGGCCCAAGGGAAGGTGAGCAGCTGGCAAAATCAGGGGTCGTAACCTCCCAAGTACGCATCACCTTAGGACAGCTTCTTTGGCCATATCTAGTGTCTTTGGCCTTAGATTCCCTCCCACAGCAGTCCTGTGAGTTTTGGCTTTGGTGTATGAAAGATAAAACTCCTCATGACCCACATCGCTCCTTCTGCCAGGACATTTTATAAGCAGTTGCTCGGATACCTGAGCAGTCGCTACACAGAAAGGAGGAAAGACTGTGCAGATTTACAGCAGTGTTTAAGGCATGTGCATGTGTAACACTAAGTTGGAAGGAAATACACCCTGTTTTTGCTCACAGACTATTTATTTATTTTTGAAAGGACAGACAGACTGCAGAAGGAGCATTTGGAGTTGATGGGGAGTGAAGTACTGATGTGTCTAATCTTTGATAGTGGGAGTATTAAGTTCTACCTCCTCAGGCTTCGAGTATGTACCTAGAGATGTAAATATTCTTGTGAGTAGCTTGGATAAGATTCAGCTCATAGTAGTTGTCATAAATACATTCATAATGCATTTTTTGCAAAATATGATTTAAGACAAATATGACAAGTCAGTTTTTTTAGTAAGTTTTGTACTTTGTAACTTGTAGACAACTTTTGAATCCTAAATTATATAACCCATTGCTCATCTATGCAACAATAGACATTGCATGTTGAAGAAGTCGTCCCTTTTTAAAAGCCTTTAAAAACATGTCAAAAAGTAACATTTAACTCCACATTAGTAAGTGTAGTTTTGTAATGTTATGTTATATTTTCATATATGTTACAAAATGCACTGTATGGTTGGTCAACTGTAAATCTAAGCTGTCTAAAAATGCATACAATATTTCTTCTTTTTTTTTTTTTAAACCCAGAATGCTGCCACTCAACAGTGCTAAATAATTCTTGACCACATATGTTTATTATTATTATTTCAATAAGGAGCGTTCGATTTTATAAAATTATTTGTAGAATCATAGAATGATTTTATTCACATCTATTATGAATCAGCAGAACATATACTTGGCCCACTTTCAGTGTAAACAACACCACTTCTGGTTGAAGTCTTGTGTGAACAGACTGGTTTCATTCAAAGGGACTTCACACATTTTCTTCTATTTCTCCAAAATAAGCTCAGCAGGTTTAAAACAAACTCATTCAGCTCCAGAGCTGCTGCAGACCCTCAGTTTAAAAACTTTTCTCACCAGCAACGTGGTCGTGATCTATACAGTGTTAGACCAATTCCACCAAAGGTCAGGTTACAGTCACTTAAACTTTATTAAGTTTCAATGGGGGTCCAGTTTATGTCAACCTTACCTCTACTTCCTCACAGTATGAAGCAGAGTTTCTTACTGGAAGTGATTTGGTTGAAATACTCTCAACATCCTTCTCCACTCTGTAGATTGTCAACATAACGTATTACATAAATTATTATTATACTTTAACAGCTTTCTGTGGAAACATTTTATATCCTCATGTCCATTCCTGCAGCTCTTGTGTTGTGCTATGATATTAACTGTTATAACACATCGTTCAGATATCAGGTCAAAAAATGATGGACCACAAATTCAACACCATCTTCATTTAGATCCTCATCGAATCTGTTTGAGAGACGTGGCTTTAATATGTGCTACTAGGTTATACTAATAGGAGTTTCTAATATCTTTACAATCCCATTTATTTGAATTAAGGTTGATAACATTTAAGGAAGACCCCTCAGTATAACCCAGCACAATTCAACAGCACCACGAATTAAAGCCTCGGAAATGGCCATTCAAATAAATTAACATGCTCTTTAACAGAGCCAATAAAAATAATATGAACGACATCATCCCAGTCTACATAATAAACTGTGCAAGTGAGTGAAGATTAATATATTCACTGTGTCAGCTGTTTCACTGAACTGCAGAATCAGTCTGATTTAAGAACGTGACTTAAAACTTAAAATAGGTCTGACACGGATTTATTTAATCACTGGAGTAAAAAGCACTTAAGAAAATCACCTGCAAATGTGTTTTTGTTTCAGCAAGGAAATGAGGTTTGAAGAGATTTACTGACGTGAATAAAAGTAACTTAAAGCCAGTTTCTCACGCAAACATTGCAGGAAACAGAAAATATGCAGCAATTGAATAAGTTAGACGGCGCATTGTGTAATGTTACATTACCATAACAGCAGAGGTGAATAAATCACTTGTTCTGCCTGTTAAGAATAATAATATCTCTTGCTTTGGCGAGGATACAAACTAAACAAACTAGTGCTGTCTGCCTGTCGCTGCGTCATAACTGAAGCGCTCCGTGATGCCTTTGCTCCAAGTGACCGTGCATTGCTGTTGTACTGCTGTGATAAGCCATTGCCAACTTCCAGAACTTGGGTCTTCCTCAAATACTCCCACATTTTAGATGATCCTGTGCTAGGTTTTGTAACTGCAGCCTGAGTTCTTTCGTAATCGATGACGTAGGTTATGTGGATGCTCACTCAAGCACTGACCTAGTCACCGACTGTAATTTAATGTTTCTATTTTTGAGTCTCTTAAGAACTGCTCATCCGAAAAAAAAAACGTCACAGCCAACGCTGCACTTCCCTGGGCCCTCGGCCACACACCAGCCGCGTTTAAAGTTGATCGGTTGAATGGCTGTCAGGAAGAGGGAAGGACAGAATTTAGGAAGATTATCTGTTTCACTGGCGTAAACGCAAAAATAAAAATATATCCAACCAAAGCCTCTCTTCATCCGGACCAAACTATAACATGAGCTGAAGTGAACCAACCTCCGCCAGTGATCCGCATGTCTGAACTTGTCTGATTTAATTTTTTTAAAAACCCACACAGTGTTACATGGTTGGATGATTTTATACTGTACATCACAGAGTTTGAGACTGTTATTTTATGTATTTCACAATATCTTCACATTGAGCTGTGGTTAGGTGTTAATCCGTGGCATGTTCCCAACGTGTGTGTGAGTGTGTGAGGAAAGGGTGCCTCCTTGCATCTGGTTTTAGCTATTTAACTACTTTTGCCAGGATGTAATTTAAGAATAAGTTGTAATTATTGTGCATCTATATATAGTTTTTTCTTTATGATAAAGTTTGATATTAAGGACAAAGATGTCAGATATAGACTTAGAGTAATAAAAATGTTCCATTAATGAGGCATTCATTACAGGGGATAGTAACCCACAGCATTTGGTTATACTTAAAACCACAGTTTCTGTAGTGAATGTTTTTTTTAAATGACATGTTCTAAATTAGATTAATTTTTTCACTTGCCTAGTTGCAATGAAACTGCACCATAGATAGAAACATCTTGCTTGTAACCGTTAAAAAGGAAAGAACTGTAATCTAAGATGAAGACTTCTGCTATTGCTTGTTTTGTAGGTTGTTCTATTTAATTCGTGCATTAACAGCACAGCAGCTGCATCAGTCCATATTTACGTTGCACGTGCTACTGAAGCTCAACTTCAAAACAAAGGATGCCGTCAGTTCACTTTTCCCTGCGTGTTCAGTTGCACTGCAGCAACCGTAGATCAGTCAGTGTTTTCTCTGCATCCCGTTTAAAAGTCAGCTGATTCCATGCTGACTGTTAATTAGAGTATTTAACTGTGTTTACACCACATGTGACGGTTGTTTGATGATCTGTGCCATTAATATATCACTTGAAACCACAAATGTCTGGTGAGAGAGTCTGTAACTAGCAGATATTTTTATTATTAAATAATTCACAGTTGGTTGATAATCCAAGTTCTCATCAGTTTATGTAATTGTCTTTTCAATTAATGGTGTAGTTTTTCATTGATTGTAAATTGCTGTACTCAAATGTTACAGGAGAAATATCGAGGAATAAAACCCCTCTGTATTTGTTTATATATGTAATTTTAAAAACCTTTTCACATATTTGAATTTACCGTACCTTGGTGTTAATGCAAATAGAGTTAATGCACTGTACCTCAGCAGTGAAAAGGTCAAGGGATTATGTGGCCACTGTTTTCCTTTTGTGTTAACTATTGTATTAGATCAGGCCTGTCAGAGCAATGGCTATGTACATATCTCCTTTGTATTTAGTGTTCCTTTTTAAAAGTTGACCTGTAACATGAACTCATAAGGGATTTTCAGACAATGCACACAAGTTTGGATAATCTCGGGTAAATAAAAGAAATGAGTTACTGAAACTCTTATTTGAATTCAAACTGAAGTATCGGTCCCCTGTGAGCAGCTGGATGCCCGGCTGTCTGTGTGCAGCACAAAATCATGTCTAAAAGTGTTAAACCAATATCTAGGAGGAGCAGAGGCTGATAATAAAGTCTGTAGGGCACTTATGAACTAAACCTTTTATACAGTGAATCACACAGTACCGCTGGGGACATGGCCATGAATGGTCAGTAAGATGATGGGGGGTGTTCCTTTGCTAATTGCCTATCTGCACGGCTTATGATCTGGTTTCACAGTTAACCGTTGTCCCAGCCCTCCCTTTGCATTGTGTGCACAGATGTTTCCGAGTGAGATGCAGGTGTAATGTGCCGCTTCTCACACTCCAGCAGGAAGGAGAAGCCTCACTGCTGCATTACACACTGTCATTACACACAGACCTAGCCAGCTCTGTTGGTTTCACCTCAGAATTTGTACTCAGCATGTGTAGCAGCTTTTGAATAAGGAGCCAGATTGTTCATCAGATACCATGATGTCTTGATCATGCATCCTGACGAGCTTCTGTGTTCATTTATGCTGACACTATAAACCAACCTTGGGCTTTTTGTGTGCTTGCCAGGCACTTTTTAACTTAAGTTCCTGTTTGAAAACAAATTAAACATGTGCTTTCTGTTTATTGATGAGGCATATGATATACACTTGTAACCTAACTGGCGAGCCTGTATTCTCCTGATGTATTGCCTGGACATGCACAGGAGCCATGAATGTAGTCAAAACTATTTTTAACATCAGGTTTTTAATGATTTGTTGATCTGCATGAGGCCACAGTGTCTTATGGCTTGCTAACTTGTTGTTGTGATCTAGCTCTGCTGCTGCTGACGCCACACAATGCTCTGTTTTGACAATCCCCAGCCTAGCCCCAACCCTCACCACCACCACCACAAATAACTCCGCAAATCTCCCAGCTTATCCCTAGCCAGGCGAAAGACCACCGCTTTTCCACAACCATGAGTAATCACTTGTTCAGGCTCAGCGCATCTGCACTTGAGTTAAGATATCCCCTGATTTGTAATGGATTAATTGATTGAATATACAGAGACCTGTACAACTTGGCATCTCAGCCCGAATGAAATTGATCTAAACCACAGGAAAATTTGCAGATCACACAGATTACTTGAAATATCTAGAAGAAAAGTTTTATTTTGCATATGTTTTGAATGTAATACTAACAAAATAATATGCACTCGCATACACACTCATCGCACAATGTCAACAAGTTTGCTGATGACCCGTCTTATTCCAGCATTATTTTAAGATTAAGATTCCTTTATTGTCCTGCATCAGTCATGCACACACAATCATACTACATGCAATGAGAAATTCGCCCTCTGCTTTTAACCCATCCGTAGGTGAACACAGCACACGGAACACAACACACACAAGGGCAGGGACCACACGGAGCAGTGGGCAGCTCTTGGAAAGCGCTCCGGGGAGCAGGTGTTAGAGGGGAGTAAGGTGCCTTGCTCAGGGGCACTTAGACAGTGGGATAGGGAGAGGTGTGTCCATCTGTCACTCCTCTTGGACTTGAACATGACAATGCTCTAGAGATTCCTGGGATGTCAGAGTGCTTGGCTCTCTCAGTCCTTGAATCTTTAAAGGGGCTTGAGGTCATGTGACTGATGAGGGAAGTCCATGACAATCAGGACTTCTTGGTCTTCATGTAGTTCTTCTAAAGCGTTGTGTTCTTTCATTCTATCAAATTCTCTATCTGTTACTTCTCTATCTCGCAGGGAATTAAGCTTGATGTATTGATCTTCTGATGGTGTGGTCACCTTTATTCTTCTGAATCTGATTGTGCGTCGGATGCAACTGATCTGCAAAGTGTTTTTAGCGTTCCATGCACTTCCTCCTGAGAAACCTTTAGTCGCGCCATAATTTAACGCTTTGAAAAACAATTTGCCTCCTGACACTTTCACTTAGTTCAGATGCCATTTCCCAGCATCACTGCTGCTTGTTGAGCAATGATCTGCTGGAATCTTGAGGCACGGTCTTATTTATAATGGGCGAACACTGGCTGCAAGTTGAGTTGCTTGAACAAGCCTCTGATGAATAGATCAAATCCACTTGACTGTCATCTGAACTTGTGATTCAATGGAAGGGGGACAGCTCGAGGAAATCCTACCTTTTGTACAAAGAAGTTAAATTGGCCAGTGCCCAAAATTTGTTTAAATTTGATTTCTGATGAATAAATTAAACAATCATTGCATTATAATTTTGATCAATAGCAAGTCAATATTTTAATGCTGATGTTTTGTGCAAGCACAGTGAGAAGATATAACAAACAAATTATCTACCTCAGATTTTTGAAGCCTTTGCTGTTTATCTCTTGTTTGTTATTTTCATAAAGAGTTTAAAACCACAACCTTCACAAAGGAGGAAAAGTCAGTTCTTAAACTCACATTTTTTTTGACGATTATTGATATTTACTTATTTTTGGCCATATTGCTCAGCCCTACTACACATAGTGCAGAATCTTGTCTATGTATGCTCTATGCATTTCTAGGTTTACTTAAAAATATTAGATTTTCAATGTCGGCTCAGACTTTTGGATGCCACTGCCAACAGGGATCCAGATTGCCAGCGGAAAGGGGGGTGTACGTGTTTGGGAATTCTCTGTTTGTCTTTTTTGTTCTAGTTAGTATTTGCATTCATGCATTTGTTTAGATACACATGGGCAGTTTGTTGGTGTGCAGCTGATAAGCACTTTAGCTAGCAGTGCAGTGTAATGCTTTAACACTTAATAACCCCGCCAGTGATTTACTGCCTGTGAGGCTTTTTCCTATGTGTTTTGTTCTCTCTATAAAAGCCACACAGTGTTTACAGAAAGGCAAAGTACACACATCCCCAGAGCACTTGCCAACGATGAGGATTAAGGTGGTGAGACTACATTCACCAGCATTACCTTTTTCATATTGTTTATCGAACATGTTGTTCAAAGTGATATCGGAACAACCCGGAGCATAAGTACACAGTACTTTGCAGAAACAAACAGTTATTTCAATTTTTTGTTGCAGAGCGTAGAGAGTGTTGTTTTAATACCTACTCCACACGCTGCTCAGGATGTTTTACGTCGAGATGCTGAGTGAGTCCTTAAGCAGCAACTCTGCACACTTAACACTCTCTTTCTCTCCCCTTTCCCTCTTCTTCCAGGCGGACTTGACGGGGATCAAATGGAAGAGGTTTGTGTGGCAGGGTCCCACCTCTGCACCCATCCTCTTCCCGGTGACAGAGGAGGATCCCATCCTATGCAGCTTCAGCCGCTGCCTGAAGGCCGACGTGTTAAGTGTATGGCGGCGGAGTCAACGGCCGGGTCGGAGGGAGATTTGGCTTTTCTGGTGGGGGGACGACCCTAACTTTGCAGATCTCATCCACCATGAGCTTGCAGGTGAGCGACCTTTGACATGCACATAAGGGGCATCTAGTTTTAAAGATTTTAATTTACGCGCTGTGCAGGTACATCGTCTCCATGCTACTTCCTCAGCACATAAAGGTCAGAGGTCAGGGTCAACTTCGGAACAACATTCAGAGTGCTTTTAGAGATTCAGTGATTGAGTGCAAGGGATAAGAACAAATGCTCTCAGACACAGAGCTGGGTGTACCACTTGAGGAGCAGTTCATTTACTCTGCAGGCAAGTTGGTGGTTCTAGTGTTTTTGAAAAATGAAATGATGAGAGAGAGAAAGAGATTCTATTTCTCTGTGTCACCACTCCGAGAATGCGATTTTTACTTCCCCCACCAATGTACCTTTTGTTTGATTCACTCAAGATTATATAGCTAAAACAATGATGGCTGTTAAAGATAGTGGATCATGTGGAGGGTGCATAGATGGCTTTGTCAAGATGTGTTGTTGGTTGTAGAATGAGAAATGACACAGATTCAAATTTTTGATCGTTACATATGGCACAAGGAAGAAACCCTATAACTGAGAACCTCAAGGAAATCTTAAAATCTGTGATATCTGATACCTTACCCCCTTTACCCTTTTCTGACTGAGTAAAGCTGATAGTGCCAACGCCTGAAGAGAAACTCCCTCTCCCTGCAAACACGGAGAGTCTTATTATTGGATGGGTGTCTGATAGAGGTCTATCATATCTAAGTGACTGCTGACCTACACCAAATCAGCACCTGGCATTTTATTTTTGCCAGGTAGAATAAGTAGTCCACAGCCACATGTCGGTTGAAACAGAAAGGAAAAAGGTAATGGAAACTGAATTCAGTGCGATCCTAACTTGAGCGAGAAACACAGCATGCAGGAGCAGCCAAGCAGAAATAAGGCCAATGAATCCACCCCCCACTTTCTTGTTTCCCCTCTTCAGTAACAGTGATATAAGTGATGGAAGATGGGAAAAGGCCATCTTTATTCATGCTCTCTGCCATGTAGATTGAACTTTGGAGTCTGAGCCAAGCACAGCCTGTCTGTGACCCCCCTTCATTATGGGGATATTGTGCCTGAAGTGGACTCAAAATCGGAGCTGAAGGCTACAATGGGCAGCTCATTCAGGCCTAACGGGTCCTGGTAATAACCTGAAGCGTCTGGCTCAGGCCCTCTAATGGAGTGAGCTACATTTCAAGTAGAACAGGGTGGCATGGGGAATCTATGTTTGGAAATTGTTACAGTCTCTGCTGTGTTCTTAAGCAGGCTTTGTGGTGGTAGTTGACGGGGTGCTTTCGTAAATTACTTGTCAAAAAATACTGTATTGATTGTATTATTTATAGAACATTGCCACAAATGAATAAACATACATATATGCAAACAGCTCTATGTCTGTGTTTTCTATCAATCTCACCTGTTAGTTCTCCCCTTGCTGGCGCTCCCCTGGGCATTCAATCCCATTTTTCTGTTCTGATCTGAGACCTGAATTTGGATACCTGTCTATCATTCAATGGTGGTAGTTATTTGACATTGTGGCGGGCGATCAGAAATGTATCATTATATGGGAAACAATGGATGAATTGGGCTTTTTGCAAGACTCTTGGAAGGTCCTGTTTCAGAAGTTGTGTAATAAAAACCATGGTGCGGTTCGTCTCTTCCTCTCTGTCCCCATGGACAGCACAGATGTATATCCTGAACACCTGATGAGACGTTTCACACTCCCCATGTTCCTCAAGTGTTTTGCACCCTGACTCAGCTGTGTCTCAGTGTGAACGGTTCCCAGATGGATGGTGTCATGCTCCATTTTTCCTATTTTGGAAGCTGCTGCTCCCTTCTTCTTTAGCTTCCCCTCCTTTTTGTAACTGCTCTGGGACTGGCAGTGAAATGAGGCAGGGCAGCCTTTCTAGATGGATCTAAAGTCGCTGGAGGGCCCCCTTCTGTCCTCCTTCCCCCCCCAACCTATGCATCTGCAGCTGTTGATCAGTCTCTTCAGGATGGTGTGTCCTGAGACCTGATAACACAACCGGGGATGGAAGAATGTCAGAATCTCTGACCGGTTTCTGTAGACCTGTGTCTATCCTTTCATCGAGACATTTAGTGACATGAATTTACCGTCCTCCAGAGTTCCCAGATTTCAGCTGGTTTTCACTCTGACTGATTGGGAACCAGAGGCCAGGTGAATGCTTATAGGAAAGAAAATATTTTGTTTTCTGTGTCCTGGGCACCATGATTGAAGCTCTCTGGTAGTGTTCGTCTATCCCGAGAAGTAGGATGATTGACAGCCGGCTGCATTTATTGACTCTGCAAGGTGCTCTCCCTGCAGATGTGTGAATCAACACACTACCAGTAGCAATGGCAGAGCAGACTGTGACAAGACCAGCCCAACAGTCTTTTTACCACCACTCTCTTCTTACCATTACATGGGTGTCATTTTTTGCCTTTGGTCCCAGCCTGTCTTGAGAATTCTAAAAAGCTTACTATTTCTTATTGTGATTTCAGCTTAACTTTAGTGCAATGTTGGTGGTAAACATGAAAATCCGCTCTTTTCCTTTCAGTTCAGTGACAAAAATGTTGCTTGCTCTCAAACACAAACACACACACACACACACACACACACACACACACACACACACACACACACCCTCTGCCATCCTCATTAGATTAGCGGCCTGTGAAAGTCTTTTAATTTTGAGCAAGTGCCATTTCTGTATACCAGCATGCCAGTAATCCCTTCACTCCAGGGAGATGAGGGGAGAAGGAGTGAGCTTGAGAGATGAGAGTCGTGAAGGGCGGAAAACTTGAGGGATCTTTTAACGTCTGACACTTAATCACCATTGAAGAAATGTAAGGGTAACAAACCACCAAGCGCCTTTTCTGTGCTGTTGGAAACCCGCCTTGCTCGTTACACAAGGAGAAAACCAATTCTAATCTTCTCCTGACCATGCACAGAAATTATTCCCAATAAGAGAATGCCATTGCTGAATTTAATGGCTTGCTTCCTCCCTCCTCGTAGTTGACTGTGGGCATGTATTCTTATGCAAATCCTATACTCTCTTCATTGTCCTTTCCCTATAAACTGGTGAGGTCCCCTGACCAGGGGCACCCTGGTCAAGTGAAAGATACAGTAAATTGCTTCTTTCTCCTCCTCTGGCCCTCTGAATTTTTTGGGCAAAGAAATTAGGAATGATGTCTTTATGTGAAGGTAATTGCTACATAGTACTTACCTAAGCTCCTAGGATATGTTCGCATAATTTTAACTTTCTACACCTGTGCTTATTGAGCCCATAAAACAGAATTTTGAAAAAGATGCTGGCCCTGTTTTAGTTTGCAAAGTCCAGAGTTCTGTTTCGGTCTGGATGGGCAGACACAGACATTAGGAAAGAATAACACAAGCAGCCATGTTTGTTTCCTGATTGAGTCTTATCAGTCACAATGGCATCTTTCCCCTAATAGCCATGCTCCTACCATGTGACCCTTCTCCAGAGAAAACAAATGGCATCAGCCTCGACTACCAGTATTGAATGCAATGTGGATAACAAACTGTTGCTTGTTGCTGTTGAGCAGTGAAATTCTGCATGTTATGATAATACCTGTAGCAATTTCTGTGGGTGTGTGCATGCACAGTTAAATGGCTTTTCATGTGATGTTCAATTTCAGGCATGTTAGTATGGATAGATTATTCTTGACGGAGTTAAAAGGCTGGACTCAATGGGCATTGTTGTCAAACAGCCTTTGAAATTAGTGTTAGGCGATATGGTATAAATTGTATCACGATAATTTTTTCATATCAGTCGATTTCGATATATATCGCGATACAAACCAAATCAGCGCCACTGAAATGCATTACACTGTGCAGGTCAGAGAGTGACTCTGCTCCTCTGCTGTTTTCAAATCACTCACACGTAGAACTGATCTATAAAAACGTGCTGAATTCATATTTATGTTCTCCGATAAACTGGGCGTCGCTTCTTCTGCAACAATGAAGTTAAAACACAATATTGCGTCATAATCTGCGGGAAGAACTTCTCTTCTGTCTGCAGGAGCGTGTGTGCGCACTCGTCTCTGCCGACAAACGAACTGATAATCGCATTTATTTACTTATTGATCGATGTTGGATCATGACTCCAGCTCGTTCCGGTCACTTTAACACTGATGTTTCTATCGAGAAAAAGTTATATTGCGATAATTATCTTCATCGTTTTGTTGCCCAGCCGTGATTAGTGTAAAAACGTATTAGTTTGAACAGAGACTTACTAGTTTGACCTGATCCCTGCACTGCACATCCTACTAGGGCTTTCACTGCACCCTATTCCCCTCGGACACATTTCCTTCCTCACTATTCCCTCAGCTGCAAATGACTCTGGTATGGAGGACTACACATCACAGGGATCTTTTGTGTTTTTTATTAAGTTGAAGGGGAAAAAGCTCAGAAAGCATTGTTTACAATGCAAACAATATTTACCCAATAAGTTTCGTTTTTGGTGCTACCTTCAGGTCCTGTCGAAAAACCAAAACACTTCACAGAGTACAACCAAGCTAAAGTCTCCCTGTGTACACAGTTTGCCCATTTACCAAAGCATAGTAGTTTACATAATAAAGTTCAGTTTTTTAAAATTGGTATAATTAAAAATAATCATCAGTGTTGTATTTAAATGCAGTATTGTCCATTCACAGCTTCCTTTTGTCCTGACGTACCTGGACTCATCACCTGTATGTGTGCCTCCGTGCTCTAGCTCAGCCGCTAGTTACTGTTGATCAGTGGAGAGGGAAGTAACGCTTTTGAGGAAATCCACGCAAACAAGTAATAAATATATTTTCCTACGTAAAAGTAGACACTGAAATTATAGTCTGTGCATGGCAGACTGCAGCCGTCTGTGTCTAACGAGAGGGGGGGGCATACTGATGTTGGCTCAACCCACACACCCAAACTCTCTCACACTTGCAACTATTTCTTGTCCGGTTACTCGATGAATCGATGTTTTATTCGATAAAATACTCGATTACTAAAATAATCGATAGCTGCAGCCCTAATTGTGTGTTGGGTCACATCTCTAGAGAATGACAGAGAGAAATGGTGGGGTGGGGGGGGGAGAGCGAAGAGGAAATCTCAATTAAAATGTCCATCTCCTCCACTACTTAATGATGTTTTGAATCCATTCAATGATTGAGCGAAGAAAGGCTCTATTTAGTAGAATTCTTGCTTTGACAGTGATCTTCTGACAGTCGTCTTTGTTTTAGCTGGAATGCAGTAATTCTTTGAATTTTTCTGCCTTTGCCAAGTTCATAGGATTTTTTTTGTCCTTGTTTGACCACTCTCCTCCATGCCTTGAATCAAAGGTGAAATACCCCCCCCCCCCTGCACCTCAGGGCAGAATATCTATTTCCAAAGGGCATATTTCATTAGTCTGTTGTATTGGCTGAAAGTTTTACCCTCCTACAGGTCCGCCTTTTTTTCTTGTCGTTTGTGGGGGAAAAAAATCTCTCTTTCAAAATTAACTGCCCATATGTCTGTTTGAAGCACCTGCAGAAAACAGGCTCTAATTCGTTTGGTGACAACAAATATCCACCAACCAGAAAAGTAGGATGTTTTTGATAGCTAGATGATGAAAAAAGTGCAGAGGGAAAACCAGCTTATTGGCATTTTGGGACGCGCAGACATTTTTTCATTGCAAGTTTTAATTGCGCCTAATTAAAGCATGGATTCACCTGAAGAGCAAGCTGAAGCGGAAAAAATGCCAATAGCACAAGTCAGCAATAGACGGACTGCAGACCTGACCCAGACGCCATTCTATACGGAACCAGACCTATTATTAGATTTTGATAGTTTCTATTTTAGTTTTTATTTATATATTTAGTCCCACAATTATGTAAGGCCTATTGTAAGCTACTGTAGCCCAGTAAATCCCCCAGGCAAGGATTCAGAAAAAAATATCCCACTCACTCTTTAGAATTTCCAAATGTTATTGACTATAAGCCACGCAATGGCTAAAAGGAAACTGTGATTTCTCTTAATCGATCTCGTGGTATGTTCTCACTTTAATACTGTTTGATCGCCACCAAGAAACCCTGGAAAGTGCCACTTTTAGTGAAGTTTTGTTGGGAGTCTGCACTGGATTCACAAGGCTCTGGACGTGCATCAAAGATAATTAGTTTGTGACACACTTTGTTAAGCCTTTTTCCTTCAAAAATGGTTCTAAACTTCAGTGTGCAACACAGAGAATGATGAAGAGATAAACCCAGACCAGCTCTAAGGGGAAAAAAGCAGAGGAGGCCAACGGCTTTGTACTTTGGGATCAATTTTCCAGGGCTAATCTCCTGCCTGTGAACCACCCTCCGCTTTCCCCTTTCCCCCTGCTCCATCTCTCTCTCGCGCTCTCCCTGATGGATCTCCTATGGCTGGCACAGTGTAGGAACTCGGCCATGCATGCAGCTCTGGCCCATGGGTGCAGTCTCCCTCTCTTCTCCATCTATCTCGCTTTTCCTCTCTACTCAAGAAATATTCATTAATTAGTAATGGAGACTTTACAGAGCACTGCTGGTTCTCTCCCTCCTTCCTTGCAGATAAGGGGAGAGAAGTGGGAGAGAGGAGAAAACCTTCTGGCCAGGCTTGGTACAATCCCCTTGAGCATAGTCGATCACAAAGCATTAATCCTGCTGTTTAATGACCGACTGCTGCTCTAATTGCTTGCACACAGAGGGGTGGGTGGGTGGTGCTTTTCCAAGTTTTATGTAGACGTAGAAACGCCCACATACCATTTTGTGATTTTGAGTGTTTTGGGGATTAGCGACTGATGCTATATCCTCTTGATGTTTTACCGTTTGTGCACTTATGTGAGCATTCCTGTCTAAAAGTGTGAGGTAGATGTGAGTGTTCTTAACAGAACTGCTTTGCACCCACTTAAGAGCTTGTTTAAAGGTCAGCTCATCTGGGCCTGACACACAGAGACAATGACATGGAAGTGTCCCTACCATCAGTTGAGCTCATAAATCTTTGTCTAAATGAGGCCTCTTAACTTTCGGCCCATGCACTGACCGCAGCAAACCATAGCCCACCATCCGAACACGTACTTTATTAACACTCATGCTCACATATTGACTAGAAAAAAAACCTTTGGTACATGTGTTCTACTACACGTTAAACGGTACTATGCAAAAACACATTAAGTCCAGCAGGTTCAAATTGAAACAGGAGGTTGCCTTGTTATATGCACAGTTAAACATTAAAAGTCTATACTTTTGCCGGAGGTAAAATAATTCGCCCTAGCCAGGAGCCGCCTTTATGTTCAGGCGCACACCGCACAAGCTCTGCCTCTATGTGAGCCTGAACACAGTCCCGGAGGAGGATAACAGCGGGCATTTAGGCTAAAACCATGGTTCAGGTCCTAATAACGCCGGATTAGTGTTGTTGTAAAGTGAGTGCAGGTCAGCCGGAGTGTGGACGGAGGACAATCAGACCAACCCCTGCTTCTGGTCTGATCCTGAAGCAATTTTACAATCGTTTCACAGCGTTGGTCCGTAGTGGACACTGTGTATTCACACTTTTTGTCGCCACTGTTCTGGCTTTTACCGCCTCGTCCACCGCCTCTCCCCTCTCATCTCTGCTTTACCGTCCGTGTGTCAGCGTGTGAGTGAGCAGGGGCGGGGGCCAGCCCAAGCCTTGTCTGTATATAAGTGTAAACTCTGCAGAGGAGATGAGGAAGCGACACGACTCCCTAAAATACAGAGACTGACTAGCTAAATCTTATGTGCGACCAAGGAAAACCTTTAGTCACACTTGACAGATTTTTGGTCGCACATGGTCACACTATGGGGCCCTGACAGAAGGAAGGTCCTGTATTTTGGATAAGTGTATGTTTCTGTAAAAGAGACAATGTTATGTAAATAAACTTGAAGCTGCCACTACTAACATGAAAGCTGCGGCAGTCTGCGTGCTCTGCTGCGTCCCAGAAAGTAAAGCACATCCGGCTACAGGAGCCTGAAAGCTCTATCTTGTAGAGTACACCTGCTGCTTGAGTTGGGTCACGAATAGATCCCATTCTCACCTCAACAAATCCCCCCAGAGTTTGTGTTCACCAGTCTGAAATCATCCTCTATAAAGGGGTGGTCTCGCTGTGTTTGTTTTTGCCTATCTCTCTTTTCTCTCCAAAGTTCTCAATTTAAGGAGCTGGAAAAACTTCAGGATTGTGTTTGAGTTGTTGAATAGTGCTGTTTAATATTATTCACGTAATGCAACTTGACCATGACCCCTGACCAATGGGTAATGCAGTTTGAATTAGCACCCACTTCTTTGCAGTAGACTGTATATACAGAACATCTTGAACTCTAAAGACTCTTGCAACAAAAGAAACCTAAGATGCTGGCTTTGTTTTTTGATGAGGAGTGAGGTTAGATGGGTCTCATCCATTCCTTATGGACGTGGAAAGACAATCGTTTTTTTTTTAATTAGTAGTCAGGCGTTGTTACCCTGCCCCTGGAGCAGCTTAACTCCGTAGTCTAGTATCATAGAGATATCTGCACTAAAAGTTAAAAACCCAAGTCTCATCTGGTCCAGAGTCCTGCTGATGTCGTTGTGAAAATTGTTTGTAAAATGTTGCCTTACCATTTCTAGTCAGTGTCACACTGTTTACATCAGGCGGCACGCTAGATTTCAACTTAAACTGCTGTGTTTGTGTGGCTGTGTTTGAAGTGGGGAGTGTTGCAGCAGGCATGGCATGATGAACATGAGGTCGTTTGGAACACTTGATTTAAAACAGACGCACGTTTTAGAGTTGCCTGTCGCTAGAGGGAGAGACTGAAGACGAACAGGCGACAGAGAGTAGGAGGGCAGATGTGGTCTTTGCAGTGGGGAACAGATGCGATTGCTGTGGTATTTGATGTAAAAGTAGGTGGAGGGAGGTTTCTGCCAATCTCCCCATCATCAACAGATGGCTGAAGTAGGACTCGAGGTTTAACAGCAAAATTTGCGGTGTGTTTTGAAGTCTCTCTTATGATGGCTTTGAACTTTGCTGCTCTCCTCCTACTCTCCTGTCTTTCACATGTTATCAGCTATACCAGTGTTTTCCATAAATTATCTTTACTGTGGCGGTCTGCCATATTCTAATTTGTCTTGCCACAGTAGATCTCTAACTTGGTGTTTTGCTCCATTGCTGCATTGTATAGCTGTGTGCATGCTCGTGCTATCATCCATAAAGTTGTTACCGTCCACACACAGTCATACGTTGTAGTTTCAGCTGCAGTTGCATCGATCTCTTCCTGGAGAGAACTTGTCTTTCATTCTTTAGTCTGTGCACCTGTCACTTGGAATCTGTTGCACCAAAGAGTTTTTGCCTGTGCACCCCAGCTGCTAGGGTTGGGTACCGTTCACATTTGAACCGGTCCCACTACCTGAAATTCGGTACCAGTACCCATCTGTACTTTTTTTCTGTACTTTACTCTCAATGTATAACAAAAAATGTCCGACCAGGGTTTTTCCTGCATAGATAATTGCAAGTTGGTCAGTACAGTGGAAACCACTTATAGTAATCACTATAAAGGAATTGTGTAGCTTCTGTAGGAATTGTGTAGCTTCTGGATGATACCTTTTCATGAACTTGAAGGAAAGATAACAGCGCCACACTCACACACACTGACTCTGCTGCTCACTGCTCACTCTCTCTCTCACGCAAATGATAGTGACAAAGAGAGGAGCAGTCAATTACTGACAGAGCCGGTAAAAACTGTAAAACATAATTTCTTTTACAGTCCAAACATGTTTGAATAGACTCAAATGAACACTGTAGGTGAAAAATAGTGGAGCTATGCATGGCTCACTGGGTGTCTGCCTTGGTGGAGCTGTGGCCGAGGCTGTGCACACTCCGATGGTCCCTGGGTCTGTGTCCTGGCTCCCTGGGTGTTTGCACCATTGACTCGCTATTGTTCAGACTGTGTGCACTGATCAAAACTTCACCACTCTCTGTGATGGAAAACTTGATCCCATGGATACTCACGTCGGTGTTTTCCGAAATGTTAAATGTTTTCTTTCTACCTGTGTTGAGTTTATTCTGCAGTTGCGGTTAATTTTTAATGGGAAATTGCTGTTTTCCTTCCTTTTTCCTGCCTTTGCCCTGTTTTTCGGTGTTCCTGATCTAATCCCTCAAGAAGTGCGTGCACCTGACGTATTAGCCGGTTGCTCTCAAATCATCGAGCACATAACCCCACTTTACTTGGCAGCTAGCCTGAAGTTGTTTTTCTTTAGCTGATGTAATGTTTTTAAGGCACGCTGAACTCTTGAGTGTCTGTTAGAGCTGTGGCATTTGAAAGTGGATTTGATGTGGTAAGGATACCTTTTTTCCTATTGAAGTTGACACTCCTTCTTTTTTATTTTTCCAGCAGATGTTTATAATTTCACCCTTGCAACATATAGTTGGCTGTTTGCCTTAACTCAAAAAAACATTATAGCTCTCAGCATCACCTTAAATAACCTGTTTAAACCCACCAGGCTGGCACAGGGCCATTGGTGTCTCTCTTGTTCAAGGAAGGAAATCAATGTAATTTCCTTTTTTGATAGCCTGAGAATCATCTAAATTTAAAATATCTTTACCTGCCTTTCCATTCCAAGAGCAAGCCATGGGTTCACTTAATAATTCAATAAAATGTGATTAACTTGCCTCTGGGCTGGATTGTGCTGAGCTGGCGCATGTCAAGCTGACAAGAAGGGTGCGTCACAACCGGTATTTATTTAGTCTGTTTTCAGGCAGAGGCTGCACACTTGGGGAGATGTTTGCTGGAGACTTGACTGAAAGGAGCTTAAGTCCTGTAAGATGTGAGCAGTGGCTGTTAATGAGATTAAACCAGCATTCAGTCCAGCGCAGAATGTGATTCAGAGAGCAACTCTGATATGGGTGTAACAATACAAAGCTTCACCTTGAACAGCTTGCTACAGTGTGATATGTCAGTTGTCTTGTGATATGTCAGTTGTCTTGAACTAAGTAGTTCTAGAGCTGTCTTAACACTGTTTGATCACAGTTTAACAGTTCAAATTTTACTTGATAGTTTTGGCAGTGTGTCTGTTTGGATAGCCCAGTTTTTATGTAATTCAAAAGAGAAGCCAGAGAAAACCTTCCCATGTCACTGCTTATTTGATAGCATAGTGGTTTCCCAGTGAATTGAAGTATCAATGGGAATTTAGTAGTACATTTTACAGAAGTTGAGTCAACCAAAATTGGGTAGCATCGTTTTCGTTGCTACATACATTTACATTGAAACTAATATTCAGATATTAACCCAATTGAGCCAAGAGTCTGAATAAACGGCATTTTCTGGTAACGTAAATAGTGACCTAAATAAAGGTCATACTTGGAATAACCAATAACCGAATGAAGACATGAGGAGTGTTTTCTTAGTTGCATTATGTAGACATGTATATGTCTTAATTGCATTATAAAGTTTTCACATCATTTTACAACATAGACATACGGCAGTTACCAACTGCTTGATGACATATGCCTTGGGTGTAAACAAGATGGAAACATAAAGGAGTTGTAACTTGCAGTATATCGTAGATTTCAGGTTGGGGTTTTAAAACGGACAGAATAACGTTGGACGTTATGGCCTAGTTGTGTATTGGCATGAGTCATAATCAGACTATTCTCTGTAAGCATATAAGATATGAGTGGAATATTCTATACACAATTTCTACATGTGCATAGTTTTGTTTTATACCATGTGTTTTAGTGATTTGCCTTTTTTACAACAAAACGACTAATGATAAAATCTTGGTTTTCCCCACTGCACCGAAAAACAAAACCGGGGCTGGGAGTTTGTGAGCCATAGCTTTCTTAAACACTGGTCTTAAAACTCAACATGTGCAGTTGCCAAAAGCACCTAAAACCGCCATAGCTTAAAAGCAGGCACCTCTTTTTCACCTCTCTGTAACAGCAAGTGCAATCTTGTTTGCATTTACATGTTTTTTTGCTATCTTTATGCAATATGATTCTCAGATGTCACTTTAGATATGACTTTCTGTTTTGCATTCCAGGAAATAGGAGTTTTCTGCATCAGGGTGTGAAAAGGGCTTGTCATGCTCAGTGGATTGCCAGAGCAATCTTGTTGTAATTTTCTTTCAGTGATTATGCGCAGGATAGGATCGTGTGCACAGTGAATGTGCAAGATCCTTTTCTGAGTTTCCAGTATGTTTGATTAGTTTACATGCTTATGAGAGAGTTTGTCAGACAGGGTTTGCAAGGTCATTCATTCTTTCATTTATCGCGTCTTTATTCAGTTAAATGTATCATCACTGTTCAACTGTACTTCGACTTGTCATCCACACAGTTATACATATCTCCGTTTTAAATGTTCTTCTTTGAATTAAAAAATATTTTATGTGTCACTTTTTCAACTTAGGGTAAAGAGTGTTGATTAAAACATAGAAAAACTTTCAAAATCGAAGCTTTATATTTCGGTGATACAATATATTGGTTTTGACAGTAGTTGTTCCTGCACTTAATCTTGCAAACACTGATGAATGTCCCTATTAGTGACTGTACCATCTGATCAAGGGCATGGCTGTTAGTGTGGTTTTCCTTTACCAGCCACAGCAGTAACATGCACATCTCTCGCTCTAATTGTAAATAGAGTTTTTGTTCTGTCACGATTGACACTGCCTGCCCTGGAGAGTTCTAACTGGTTTGAAAATAATATGACACAGCTTTCCACACCACTCAGATTTCTCTCTCTCTCTCTCCTCTCTTTTTCCAGCCGAGGATGATGGGCTGTGGGAGAACGGCCTTTCTTACGAGTGTCGCACGCTGCTGTTCAAAGCCATCCACAACCTGCTGGAGCGCTGCCTCATGAATCGCAGCTTCGTTCGCATCGGCAAGTGGTTCGTCAAACCTTACGAGAAGGATGAGAAGCCCATCAACAAGAGGTACGTTGACGCTCGCTTTTTATGTCAACTTCTTGTCCAGATTGTTTCTCTTTTACGGCGGTGCTCTGTGCATGTACCTGCACTGTGGAAAAGGAGTTTTTTAAAAAGTTCTTCTTTACTCTGGCCTTTTAGGTTTTTAGACATGTTTGTTGTTGCTGGCTGTGTTGTGGTCTGTTGCAGTTCAGTGGGCTGATCACTGCTCCCACAGACACAGGCTTACAGTTTTATGTGCAATTAAGTTTGTAGGCTATTGGACCAACACGTCCATAGGTTTCTAATTCCCTCTGGGAAACACTTGACACTAGTACACATTCATATGCCTGTTTTAGACAGAGGTAGATATTAAATAACATGTATTGTATCAGAGATCTCCTGCTCTTTTTTTGTTGCCAATTTCCAGTTCAAGGAGTTGATACTGATACTGTCAATTAGTGGCCTTTCACCAAAACTTGTCCTCCATTGAAAGTAAGCAGAAGTTTAAATCTTAAACTTATAATATAAGGCTCATAGATCCCAATAAATATGACCACATCTGATCATAATGGAATGATTTGCATTTTAAATGCATATCTCTTTGTTTGCAGCATAATAGACAACAGTACTTTAAGTTAACCATTAAGGAAACAGCTAGTAGCTGTTTATAGCAGGTGAATAATGTGATCAATTGGTACAATTTTAAATATTTTACTCCAGCACAATGTATAGATTTGCTGAGATGAGTATGACTGTTGACTGAATACAAATATAAACTTGCTCTAATTATGTCCTGGGACAAACTGGTCAGTCCTGAGAGGCAGCAAAGGGACAAATAGGAAAAGACTGTGACTTCAAAACCATGCCAGCCCCTGAATGATTGATGTATCAAGAAATGTCCTGTGGATCAGCTCGGGACATTCCTGCATTGTACACTACATAACAGCTGTGATATGAGAGTTTTAAAGAAGACTGATAGAGGTGCTATTGCCAACAAGTGCAGACACTGTCTGTCTCCTATCTCTCCTCTTGCTCTGAGTGTATTTGTGTATGACTGAGACATCCACCACCTCCTCTTTGCTATCTGCTGAGCTGGATTTCTGGCCGTCGGTGTCTGGGTTCATTGATAAGAGATGTAGACGTGGGTAGAGAGGAGGAGAAAATGACCGTAGCTGTTGTTGCCTTACATCCCCTCGAACTCCCTGACTCTTCCTACCTCACACTGACTCCACACATTACACGCTACCAGTGTTTGACAGCTTTAATCTTTTTCAAATTTGGTGTTTTTTTAAGATTACACTTGTAATGTGAGGTGTGACATATTTGATGCTTGTGTATGTGACACAAATGCGTGAAAGTTTCAGATGAGACTCTAAAACTTCAAAAAGCTCAAAAGACACAAGTCGTCTGTTATTTTGTTCCGTTAGCAGATATCAAACTTCCCACTCTACGATGTGTCTATTGTTTAGCATTTTTTTGCAGCATTGTTGCCGGGTTTCCCAGTCAGATGACCATCGGGGCCGTGCAGTGTTTGTTTGCAGGCTAGTTGTGTTTTCCAGGTTAGAAATGTTATTGCTCTGCTATCTGCTGTCAGCTTCTCTATATTCATTTCCACTGTGTGGAGTGGCAGATCAGAGTTGCCAGCTTTAATACATAACTCTTTCAGGGCCTTGTATCTGTCGACAGTGACTCACGTCTCTCAGGACGTGTATAATAGAGTTTCACTTAACAGGCAGACTAGTAGACAATAGACACAATAATATCGAAGAACTAATTTCTCTTTTAAGCTATCTATATTCATGTCTTGTTTGTAGCACTATTGCTTTACCCAGTACGCTAATCGCAGAGGGCCCCAGTAAAGGAAAAACAATGGTCCTTTCCTTGAGTCTGAAATTCACAGGCCACCCGCTGCCTGTGTGTCAGCTTCTCTCTCTCTCTCTCTCTCCCTCTTCTCTCAGTTTCTCTCTCTCTCTCACTTTCCCTCCGTCCCCCTCTGCTGTCACGGAGCAGACTGGGCAGGTTATAAATAGTGGTGCAACCACCCTGAATCTCAGTTGTCGTCAAGGATGTTTTTCCTCTCCCTTCGCTGTGTTCCGCTGTGCCCCAGCCACGCTGGGATTTAGACAAACAAAGCACAACAAACCTTTGACAGAAATTCACTTGGAATCGTTTTGTGTTTTGTGTTTTGTGTTTTTTATTTTTTTATGTTACTGCTCCCAGACCAGTTGATCTGACAGTGAAACATTTTTGGTTCTTTATTACTGATGTAGGGCTGTTGTGTTTGTAATCTATTAAATGGCTAAAGCGATGTTGGTTCTCATTTCTGCAGGACAAAGTAATGTTGGGTACTCTTGCTTGTGTGTGATCCGGAGCTCCTCTACCTTCTTTGTGTTTTATCACTGCTCAGGTTTGTCCTATCGGTACTGCCATAGCAAACTATAGAAGGGATGCAGTGTCAACAGACAGTGTTCACCCCTAGGGTCACAACATCCTCTTGGGTGGCATGATGATGGCCTTTATGTCCATGTTGACAACTTACCTCATTCTCAGTGACTAGGTGATTCCGCAGGGAGTAGAATGGAAACGTTGCAGGGAATTCCCACTCTTATTGTCCAGTGAATTTTGCATTGTTTCATTCCCATCATCCCTGGATACTTTTCCTTCCTTCCTTCCTTCCCTAAATACAGAAACACACACTAGACTAATTAGTTAACAAGGTTTGCTAACACCTCAGCTCATCTGGCTCCTCTAAGCACCTTATTCACCTTTCATCGAGTTAGTAGGTCAGGCACTATTTAGTATTGTCTCTACTTCTTAATCACAAGTGGATTTGTGGGAAGCAAAACTGTCTGTATAACCATATCTTCTTTCCAGTGTGACCGTACAATTCTCATAAAAGGTTTTGGAACATAGTCTGCATGGTTGTAGTAATACAAACATATGAACTGGGGAATATCAGTTTACTGAGAACTATGTGTTAATCGTATCACCAGGATCACTGATGCTAACTGTCATTATTGGGTCTCTGATGCACAGATATTGTAATCTTTCGAGGGTTCGAGTTTATTGGCTGTTGAAAAACTCAAAATTCATTACAAATTATTATTCATATTTTCATATTTAATCAATTAATCATCTTATCTATAAAATTGCTTTTCAGCAGTTTCGACCCCTAACAGTCTAAGGTGTTGGTTTTATTTAACAAACTGACAAAAACCCAAAGTTTATTGTCATATATGACAGGGGAAAATGGCAATATGTACAATTTCCTCCCTTTTTGGCTGTGTAGCATTTGCACACACTATATTTATGTAATAGGTAAGACACACCGAAAACCGATTAACCGCTCCATAGATATTTATACGAACAAGCCCATTAAATATACAAGAAAAAAATCTAATGAATACAGTAATTGGCCACTCCTGCACATAAGAGCAAAGGAAAGAATACAGGTGCAATATTTACTGTTGAAAAGGAGTTAGAAAGGATTGCAGAGTACTTTTGGTTAAACAACGAGGCTTGTCCTTTTAGCAAAGATGGGTTTTTGGTGCCTTAATGAGTCTGGAATTAGCCATTTATTGGTCGCAGACTCAAGGCTGCTGTAAGTAATATATTTAAAAGGTATTTCATGGCCCTCTCATCCTGGCCTTTGGATATTAGTCCCAGCAGTGCTGTCTGTCTCCACAATACACTTAGCTTAGCTTCTTCCAACACGGGCTGTCATTTATTAATTGTTTTCTAATCTCCGTTTGCCATTTGGATGATCAACTTTTCTATTGGGCAGGTTTTCCCCACTCTGTGTGTTGTCAGGAAAGTTGTTGGCTGTAAATTTTTCAAATGTTGTAAGATTGTCACCATTGAATCAGTGCTGCAGATAAGCCAGTTTAGGATCTTACCATATTCTTAAGATGATGTGTACATTGTTCGGCGTAAGGGTTTCCATAAATCCAATGCTTGTTAATCATGAGATTCGCTTCCAAAAAAGCTTCTGAAAGCTAAACCAAATGATTTTACCTACGCTGATTTTGTAGAAATGGGGGATATTTGTATGATTAGGTATTTAATATCGTATGTAGACCTTACAAACCACTACACTTAGTGGGATCCTTTGAATTTACATCTATCACCTCTGTTTCATTCACAGATCCCCATTCAGCTTTGATACGTCTGTAGGGTTGACATTTAGTGCAGTCTTTACCTTCTTTATTTATTACCACTCTTGGCTTTTATGTGATTTGGAAACTCTGCAAAGAATTCTCCTATTTCATTCAGTCTTGTGACAAAGGTGTAGATCTAGGATATTGCAACAAAACACAATTGAGAATAAATCGATAAATGATGGGCACATTAATTGTGGTAGCACTAATGGGTTATTAAATAATTGCTCATTCATTTTCTTTAGATTGATAATTGAGTAAATGTTACAGCTCTACATGTGGCACACTCATCAAATTTTCCCACATAAATACATTTATACATACAGACTTTTTAAAAGCTAAAAATAGTAAACACTGAAAGATAAATACATCTGCATATATGGACAACACTGGATTAGGTCTGTGATCATGGGATGACTCCTGTGCAGCATCTAGAGTCTCCAGTTGGTGGAGGCTGTTGCTAGCTCACAGTGTTCATAACCTCAGACCTCTGCCTGTGTTGAAATGCTTACATCATCTCTCCCCCTCCCTGCTTTCTCATTTTAGCCCGATGTGTGTGGTAAGCAGTAGGCAGCAAACTGAATTTTCTGACTCTTTAATAATGATAACCTCTTCTGGTGCCATCAGTTGCTCGTATTGTCTCCTTTCCATATCAAGCTATTATGGAGGATTACCTGTATCTTTTCTGAGGAGCCGTCATTTTATTGATTAAATAAGAAAAGCAAATATATGATATGAATATTAAAATAAAATGTTGAAAACACTCGAGCTGTTTTGATCATATTTCTGTTGATAAATCTGTGCACATTGATTGGTCGCAGCCTTTTGCTTTCAACGTGACCTGCAAAGGCAGCAGTATGTGTTGATACAGCTGACAGCAGTTCTCTTTGTCTGGAGGACAGGCGGCTCCAAGTTGTGCAGCCTGGTTGTTCCTGGGAACCTTTAGCTGCTAGGTAGACTTCAGGAAACACAGAGAGAGAGAGAGAGAGAGAGAGGGGGGGGAGGAGGATTGGTGGGAGTGAGGGGTCGAGCAAGGGAGAGCTCCTCTTGGTTGTCATGGCAGCAGGGAAATGCGCCCTGGGATCGTGTGTTTCCAAGGTGAAGCCGGATGCTTGTGCTCTATTGGTCAGCCAACGGGTTGACTTGCTTCTAATTGGCTGCGTTACCGAAATACAGAGCAACATTAAATCTTTGATGTGTCAATTTGATCAGGACAAAGGGGATATCATGCCTTCTCATCTGCTTGGTATGCACTCTGTATTTAACGCAGAATTCACAAGGTCTACAAAGCACTCTCCAGCTGCGCTGCAAAAAGAACATTAGATCTCTACTCCACTTTAAATATGTGTCGTCTGCTGTGCGTTTAGTTCTCGTCTGACTGAAAGCATCATTAACAAATCAAGCTGTTATGAAATGAGGCCAGGGTGCTGCAGCTTATGTTCCAAGAGTGATTGATAATGAATGAATGCAAAACATATACAATGACACTAATGCCGGCGTAAACTAATGCGGCTGTCTGTGCTTTTCTGCATTACTGTGTTGTGTTATGTGGCGGAGCACATTCTTCCTCTATTGTTTTGGCCCCGACGTTAGGAGGTGAATATGTGAGCCCTGGTGCGCTGTGGCAGGCAGAAGCAGAGAGCAGCACTCTGTTAAGTAGGACAGTGCAGGATAAAGGGCCACTGCCTCCAGTCTGGGGCTAAAGCGCTAAATTTATCCCTTCCCTGCTCCCAGCACAACTCAAACGCACAGGGACATGGACACATAAACACACGTCAACAATCGGCATGCAAGCCAGTCCACACCGAGGGCAGTTGGAGAGTTGGCACACTGGCTCTTCATTAGAATGATTGGTGTTAGACACAAGATACGCCGCCAGACAACTTCACATGTAGCAAACATACAGACTAGCAGCGCTGATATCGATATACAGGACAACACAGCAACTCTTTTCGATACCACAACCCTCCCTCAACACCACCCCTTATTCTTCGCTGTGCTTCATCAGTCTCTCTAGCAACAAGAGGTCCAGCGAGACTGGGCTGTGGGACCATGTGACCCAGCGCTCTGGATATATTATGTTGCTGGAGATATACTGTCCAGAAGATAAATATGGATCTGCAAGGAAAATGCCTGTATTTTTCCTCGGTATGCATCGCTTCCTTAATTGCTGCATAATTATGCATTATTGATAGTCAATTTACTGCTTAAAGGAAAGTTCTTTGCATCACTGACCTTAAAGAGTCCCTACAATTTACAGCAATCTGCAAATATATAAATTTTTAACTGCATCCCCTCATTTGAACCTTCATCATGAAGGCAAACCATATTATGTATCTTGGTGTGCACATGAAGTTATTGCCTAATGGAAATAGGTAAAGCCTTTCTCTAAAAGACTTGGCACCGCTCCATTTAAAGTAATTGATTGACTATAGCATGTCCAAGGGAATGAGACAGTAGAAGCGAATATAATTTTAACCAGCATATCTCATGACACTGTGTGCTCACGGAACAAAACGCCTGGAGTGTTTCAAACAGTGTAAAGAAACAAGACACCGTCAAACTTGTCGCACCTCGTTGTAAGATTATTCTACAAATTTTCGCTCCTGAATGCTTTCCTCATTTCTTCTAGTGCCAACTCGTGGCCTTGGGAGAACAAAGAATTCTCTCATTACTGAAGTAACAGGCATCATAGTCTTTTTATGTATTATAACAATGACAAAAACCAGACTGGTGTCAGAGACAATTTTTACTATTCATGGAGGGAATCCTGTGTCCTTACATGTCCTCGGCTCCCTCCCAGTTCTCCCTTTTCTTCGCAAATGCCCACCTCATCAGCCGCTGTACCCTGCATTCCTCCCATTCCTCCCATCTCGCCTTGTGACCAGAGGCTACGGGAGAGTACGGGGCCAAATGCAGATTTAAAGAAGTCCTCATAGTTAATCTGTCAGCCGTCACTCCCCCTTCCGTCTCCCTGCCCTCCCCTCTGTCTTTTTTCCAAGTAACTGTGGTCCTGTCTTTAATCCAGAGGTTTAGACAGATGGTCACATTTAAAGATAATCCCTAATATGGTGTTGGACATTTCACCTCATCGCTGTAACAGTACGGTCCCTTTGTAACCCGACCTGGCCTAAAATGTTAAAAGATTTACAGGAATCTCACCACAGGCAGAGACCGTGTCCAGAGAGAGCCTCAAACCTAGTAACTCCAAATAGATCTCTTCTAGACAGACGTGGGCTTCAGTTAAAATTCAGTGCGTCGGCTAATAATGCAACTAAAGAATTCTTGATGTAATTGAGGGTTACAGAATACGTAATCTTCATACAGAGCGCAGGATTAAAGGCCTGTAACTGAGCCTGTCATTAAGTGTCTTTTCTGCTGGATAGACATCACTCTGCAGCCATCAGCTAAAACAGCTCAGTCTTCAAAGCTCCATTCATTTAACACGTGATTCGTTTTACAGTGGAATGAGATTGATTCCATTTCCAGAAGTAATTTTGGGGGTTTCTTTTGAAGAAATTTCGGAACTGACAGGAAGTTTAACTGGAGGCAACATCTTTATTTTACATCCAGCCCATTGGAAGTACAACACAGGAATACATGACTTTGTAGCACATTAGTTCCAGAGCTAGACAACACTGGGGGATTTTAGATTTTTCTGCTTGTTTTTGTCATGCTGAACACACTGTTTGATTCTAAATCTATGGTGCCGCTCTGCTTAGCATTTGTTTCAACCCTGCTCAATGCCTAGCAATGTTTTAGTAGCTTTTTCATAGAATCAACAAGAAAACTTCCACTGCTGTGAACAGAGCATAAGAACGGCTCATGTCTCTACCAAGAACAGCTGTCAGTAGACACATCGGTAAGATTTAAACAGTGCTACTACTCTTACAACACTGATGATCAATCTGGCACTTAAATTGTACTTTGTTTCTTTTTAAGAGCTAAACAGAAACAAATTCAGAACAGTTGTATTGTCATATGTACTGTATATGAATAAACGATAAGGAAACTGTAACAACATTTTTAAGTTTTCACGAAATCACTTATAGACTATAATGGGTTTGTTGAAATATAGACACCTATGTTTTAAAGCAAAAGAAACAGCAATTTTTTGAAAAATATCACTGTGTTAGACTTCTAATAAGTGGTAGTTTGCCTACAGCCCCCAAATCACAAAATCAGCCCCCATGCTCTGAGTGATCTAAAACTCTACAGTGGATTTCTGAACGAGAGTTCTGATCATGTTCTGTTCAGACTCTCAGATTGAATTTATGTTCATATGCATAACAACCAGCTGGCTAATGGTTACTTTTAATCATCAACCCAAGTTCGTGTGATTCAGTTAACTCAGTGTGTGGGCTCCAGGCTCCTCACATTCATAACATACTCCGGGCAACGACAGATGATCAGCCAGACAGTTAAACTGTGCATTTCTCCGCCTGTATGTGCTGGATGTTTATTAGATGTTTTGACAGATTGCTCGTATTTCCGGCCCTTATGTGCAAATGACTTGTTGCACTGCATTGTCATCATTGACTCTGCTAAAGTATAACCACACTTCTGAATGCTAAGTTCTCTCTGGGATTGTCAGGGTCTGTATGGTTGTGGGTTGCCAAGTGCTGCAGTGTGTGATCGAGAGAGCTGCCCCCATCCGTAACACACAGGCTCTGGATTGGGAATAGTGAAATACATCATGAATACATGTTTTAATCAGAAACTGAGTAGCTGAGATAAAATGTCTCAGATAACTTTAATGGAGCAAAAATACAGTAAATAGGAAATCTTTCTTCTTTAATACTCTTCAATACTGTGTCAATACACATCCCTTGTCCTTTTCTGTGCACATATGTTTATCCACTATCGCTTATATTGCTGGCTAATACTGTTAAAATGTGTAGGGGATTATACACGCGTCCTGTCTCTGATTACTTAAATTGAGCTTTACATTGAGTTGGAGTAACGTGCTTCTAATTCTCGATAATTTTTCAACGTTTTTAGATATCAAAGTAAAGGTTTATCTTTTCCATGAGCTGTCAATCTTATATTGGAGTCAAATTTCACTATACACATTCACTAGGCATCTGATATAAATTTAGACAGTCTGCAAGTTCACTTGTTTATTTAGTTCAACAAAGACATGATGTCCTCCTGTAAACCTGTTCTCATTCCTTTGGATTACAGTGAGGAATGCCCACAAATGTTTGCCGAGGCAGTTAGTCACATTTCTGTACACAATGTGTCACAGCTGGCTGACAAGTTTTAAAACCACAACCCTAACATGATTTACAACAAGCGTTTCTGCTAAATCGAAAGAAAAAGGGCAGAAGTAGGCCTCGCCTTTGTGGGTTAACTGCAGACGCCCAGCTTTAATCCAGGATGAGGCTGACTAATTGGCCATGGCTCGGGGTAATTAAGCTTTATTATAACAATTGCACGACTTATTTTACTAATGGCATGGCCTAATGACTCAATGTGAGCATGTCTTAAAACAGGCAGAAGATACCACCTTTATTACATAGTATTAGAGCTGCAATAAACAATTAATTTGATAATCGATTAATCTGTCGATAATTCTTTTCAATTAATCTGATAAAAAGACAAAAGGCTCCATTTTAACTTTTCCAGCAGCTCTTCTTGTACAATGCTGTTTTTACATGTATTACAAACAGCTGCAAATTACTAATGATAATAATTCCAGTTTCAGATACCTGTTATTTATAGCAGACTTTTCATAATCCATGTTCAAGATGTCTTAAATTCATCTGAGTTCAAGTTAGTTTGAACTAGTATATCGTTTAATCTATGACTAGTCAGAATTAGTGTTTATCTGAAACTGGAATGAAAGATTATAGTATATTATAATATAATTCTACTGTAATGTAGATTTCTATAATTAAATAACACACACATGAATGACAAAAGTAGTTTGAATCTTACTAATTACATATGTTGAAAATTTGCGTTTTAGCAGTTACAACAGAATCAAAGATATTTACTATTTATAATGATGTTATATAAATCTTATATGAAAATCCGTACTCGTCACAGTGAAAGTATGACTATGAAAATCTCACTTAACACAGACTTAATGTTAAAACTCTGTCTCTGTGACTCACAGCTGAATTCATGTCTGTATTTACATAAAACTCTTCCAGTAAGTCGTTTTTGTGCTTTAGAACATAACCGCTGTGAAACAATCAGGAAATTACATTTAGTATCTTTGTTTCACTGCTTTGTGTCCGGCGCCGTGAATTATAACAGACCCGACTAATCGATGACTAAATTAGTAAGTATAATCGATTAATTCGATTAGTTGTTGCAGCCCTACATACCACCATAACATATGTCGTTCACAGGTGTGTAGGACAGGGTATGCTTCACAGTTAAAGAGTAGGTTTTGTTTGCAAGTGTACTTTCAATACAGTACTCTCGGTTTCCAATGATACACAAGTGCCTTTTTCTGACGAAGGAACAGATGTTGCATTATAATCAGGATGCAGCTGCAAAGTGATAATGTGAACATGGAAATGAGTGTAATTAATAAAACAACTTTTTTTTCCTGAAGATCTAAGTTATCTAGCTCATATTGAGAGAGTAGATTTTTAGCTGACAGCAGGTGTATCAGAGGAACAGAGTTTGTGTGTGTGTGTGTGTGTGTGTGTGTGTGTGTGTGTGTGTGTGTGTGTGTGTGTGTGTGTGTGTGTGTGTGTGTGTGTGTGTGTGTGTGTGTGTGTGTGTGTGTGTGGTGTAGCCTAAACTGTGAGGGAGCTGGAACCTGCCGTGATGTCGGGGTTATGTCAGTATTATCTTTAGTCTGCTCTGGCTGGATCCGTATGAGTCTGTGACACACTTGGAGAGGATCGGATTTCTCCTCTTTTTATGGACTTCAGGACATGTCGTTCCATCTCTTTCCATTTCTTTCTCTCCTCCAAGTTTAATCTGACATATAAAGAGGCTCACCCCCCTCTATTTGCGGCAGAGGGAAATCAATTCAAAGTAATAGAGCTCTGAGTATGTGTAAGTGAATGTGCTGGCCTTAAGAGTTTGAGTTCAGTGTTTTCTCCAGCACCGTGTCTCCCCTGTGAACTGCGTGCTAAAGCCAGAGCTGGTGTTTCTATCGTGTGCTTGTGTTACTCTGGCAGCAGACAGTGCTGTTTTTTCCCCGGTGGTCAGGTGGCTAGACAATAGTGAAGATTATATCACCCTGGAATAGTGGCCTCAAATTCTCTGCTGTCTACCTCCTTCGTTGTTCTTTCTTTCATTGTTGATTTTCATTTGCCACATTTTACTCTTGATGGAGGTTCCACCTGATTAATGTCCTTATTAATTATCCTTTACCTGTTCTCAGTTGGGTTTGATATCAAAGTGAAATATTCATATCCTTCTAATATCCTTCTGACAGATGATTGTGGTTATTGTGTAAACAAACTTCCTAGTACCACTGCATCTCTCAAGGAAAAAGATTGAATTACTAATAGGGATATCACCAGAACCGATGCCTCTGTACCAAAAAACGTCACAGTGCTCCTTTTTTTACAGTACCACTCTGTACATACCCAACAATACAGACCCGCCGCTGCAGGATGGTTGCTGCCGTTGCATCGGGATCATGGCAGGCGCACGCCTCATGTCCTCCCTCCCTCCACACTCCCCTGCCGACCTGTGCTCACTTTGCACGTTGACGGTGAATACTGTCACTGGTCAGAGGTTCTTGAGACCCGTGCAGTACTTGGGTGTTGCTTTGTATCTGTTTGGTTCGCTCTGAAGGTTATAAGACACGTATTTAAACAGAGCGACGGAGACGAGCAGACACACACACACGAGAAGTTCTTCCCGCATATTGTGAAGCAACGCAGTTTTTTAACTTCGTTGTTGCAGGAGCATTGAAGTGAATTCAGTGGGTTATTGTGGAGATCTGTTCTGTGTGTTCTTCTGCTAAAAAAGCATCCCAGAAACACTGATAATGTTAGCATTTTGAATGGTCTGTCACTACTACTGTAGTAACCTACTGCTTACAGCCTTGCACTTGAGTATATAGCTGTTGTTTTTTGTATGAGCAAATATTTTTAGTGTGTGTTGAAGTAAGTGGGATCTATTGTTTTGTTTTTTGCTGTGGTATCGAAATGGGTATCAAGAATCTTGGAAATTTTGTGGTATCGGAATCAAGTTCTAAATTTCCGGTAATGTGACATCCCTAATTACTAACCATGTTTTGTTGTTGTGTGTTGACGGGTCTCTCTTACGTCATTGTCCATATTTGTTAACGTAGTGGCTGATTGTTATTGTAAGCCTATATTCCAGAAGCATTGTTTATTGATGTTGTGTCAGGAACTGTGCCGAAGCCAGCACGTCCTGTCACTGCAGCGGCACATGACCAGTCAAAACAAGTTTACATGTCCCAAATTGTAATAACAAGCTCCTACAAATGGCAGATATCCATGACACCATGTATGCCCAGAGATGGAAGAGAGGGTGTCTCACTTGCTGGTGGTGCTGCTGCTGCTGTTGTTGTTGTGCTGAGGAAATGTACGTCAGCTAAACGGAAGCTCAGTTCAAAGTGCGCAACCATTCAAGCCCAACAAACATCTGTGGAATGTCACAGCTCAGCTCCTCTTTCCTTTTTCTCCACTCTCCCTCCTCATGTATTCCCATGAACTGTTCTGACCATGTCAGGCTCCATGGCCTCCAATCGACTTTCGTTTCACCTCAAATCAGGTTTCATATTTCGTAACTTAAAAGAAAAGCATGTTGCTCCTCAGCAGGAATATGTTCAGTAGCTAATGGATAGTGACAGACAAATTAAAACTCAAACAGTGATTAAATCAATATCAATCCAACATCACTTATTTTACACCACCACTTGAACCCTCAGAGGCCCTAAAAACACCTTTCTTTTAAAGCAAACAAGCGAAGAAGACTGTGGGCACAGTTTTGTTGGATAACAACCAAGAACAGAACCAAATAATAATGAAAAAAATTAACTCTCAATGAAAAGTATTTGGCAGCAATCCCATGACATAAAAACTTAAAAAGCACAAACCTTTTTAGCAGCTCAGGCTGTCTGTGAATGAATCTGGGTGCTCTGTCTTTTTTTAGGTCTTCGTGGTCTCCTACTGGTTTTGTTGCCAGTTGTCAACAAAACGCGTCACAAATTCATCTGCTGACGAGCCTGGACACAGACAACACACTCGATAATGAGATGTTGTTGTTGTTGTATTCCGAAACAACAATCTTGTGTCATCGTTTCAATGTTCTCTAGCACTGTTGTCAAATTGGTTTTCAAGGGATAAGAAAATATTGTAAGAACGGAAGTTTGAGAAGAAATAAGATCGTTCTTTAAAGCTTAAAAAATGTAACCGACCGTTTTATGTAGATAAAGTAATTAATTATTTAACAGTTTAACCGGTTTCATAATAGATTCATCGTTTGAGTTATAATCTGCTCTTCCATTGTGATGATTCGGCGTTAACATGATTGTAAACTGAATATCTGCGGGATTCGAATTGTGAATTAGACAAAACCAACAGTTTGAATCATCTTAGTTTGAGAGAAACTGCGATGGACATTTTCTTGATAACTAATTAAGATTTTATACAGTATATTAATAATTAATGGAAATAGTAATTAGTTACAACCGTAGAGAGTATGAGATTTGGAAAATTGTGAAATACGGTGCAATTTAGAAATAATAAAGACGTTGAAAACTCAGTCTGAAACGTGGGGCATGGGAGGACACTGCTTTGTCACACACAAAAGGTCAGGCCTGTTCTCCACACTGCTGAGAAACTGGCTATAATGCACATGCATTGTGTAAATAAAGGCCCTATCCAAACATCAGTTTGGTGATCGTCTCTCGGTGTGCCACACAGCAGACCACCCATGTGAGTGGGATAGAGGCTGCCAGTCGTACACGTCTCCCTCCCTCACTCCGATCTCCCCTTGCCGCCGTGCAGGTCGCCGCTGGCCTTTGGCACCTCTTTTCCATTGCGTGCCAGCTGAAGTCAAATATGCCCTCCTGCCCTCCTTTGTACGTTCCCCCGCTCCAATTCCTCACTGGATTCTCTTATTGTCCCCTAACAGAGCCAAAGGCCAACCAGCCATTTGCGTCTGAGAGGTGGAGCAGGGAGTGCCTCTGTGGACAATCAAGGCGGCGTGCGAGCGAGCGTATGCCGCGTGTGATGGCGAGGATTGGAAAAGGAGAGAGCAGATCAGAGAGCGGCCCAATCTATTTGCCAGTCAATAGATGAAGAGCAGAGCGGAGCAGAGGGGAGTGGGAGGAAAGGTGGACATGGAGAGAGAAAAGATGATTAAAAGATCTTGTGGCTTTTTGTCAGGTTACAACGGCGGCCCTCCCTCCTTCATACCCTCTCAACATGACTGACAGAAAGAGAGGCAGATAAAAACATGGGAAGTGAGATCCAACAAATCAGGTTAATGAACATAATATTCTGACAAGTATCTGCTTCTTTGAAGGCTGTTGAACTCAGTATTTTGGATACACTGCCACCTGCTATATCATATTTTCTGTCTGTATTTAAAATATGTATTGAATTCTGCTAATGAAAGAGCAAACAAACGAGATGAGAAATATTTAGCCGTTTTAAACGGGGATCTCTGTGGTCATTAGCTCATCGACACTGTGCTGCTGACAGGTGGTGTTTTCATCGCACAGGTGCACAGTTTTTCTCTGGTTCCCCACACTGGCCTTGCTGTTTGGTCCTCTCTTTATTGAAGCGCATGCAGTATCTCGCTGCAGGGGAGATGACATTCTAAAATCCCTGACAACCCAAGTCTTGAGTTGAGGTTCGACATACTTTAACAACACAGTTTGTAATGGAGAAGGGCCCCTGAGGGGTCCTTCAGGGGATTCCTGGGGACCCTGAGGCAATGTAAGAAATAGTTTTCGAATGAAATTATAATTTCATTATGATTCAATTTAGAGGTCAGGCAGAAGGGGAGTTTCAAGGATTTCTATCTTCATTTGAAGAAGATGTTCAGAAAGTCACTGCACCTAGACAAGTAAGGGTTTCGCACATAATCTCCCCCGAAACTGCAACATGTCTATTTTTTACAAACTAAACAAATTGGATCTTCAGAGGTGCTGATTCACAGATTCTGTTACTGTTGGACCATGCCAGGATGGCTGTAGATCCATTATATACCTTACAGTAATGAAGGTGTTATTCATTTTCTCCTCATAACTTTTGGCGAGAACACACATTTCCCAAAATGTTAAAGTATTTCTTTAAGCCTGCAGTAATTTTTGTCTTTACCCTTTAGCCTTTGTTGGACAGTCAATAGAGAAAAATGGCAGAAAAAGACAAAGGTCCACCAGCCAGGAATTGAACTGTGGTCAACCATTAGGTCAATGGATGTCTCCTAACTGTCTGTCTTTGTGAAAATCCTAAATCAGTTGTATGGCCTCTCCATGCCTACACATGACCTGCTCCCCCTCTTTCCAGCTTCCACACTTCCCACTAGTGCTGGGCAATATGACTTCAAATCAATATCACGATTATTTCAAACCCCCTAACCACCGGATCGCAATCTGCTCCCCCCCCGTACATGTCCTGATAACGTTTTGGTGTTCATTATTAACGTGTAAAGTGAGCGCAGGTCAGCAGCGGAGTGAGGAAGGAGGGCATGCTGCAGGGTAATACAGCACCGAACGTAGCTGAAACTCGACAGTTCGTGAATGCACACATTTGGGAAAGTATTAACCGAATTATCCAACCTGAGCAAGATTGTATGTTGTATGTTGGTTTCTATACATTTTCGGTGAATTGCCCAGCACTGCTTCCCACCATGTTAAACAGCTGATGTTTGCAGGTGTGTGTTTACCCCCACATGCTGAGGCATGTGCAGTCGTGTTTGCTGCACTCGTAGGCTGTGGATGTTTGCAGAAGGGCTGAATTTGATTCTGTGTTTGTGTGTCACGTGTGGATGGGTCGTGTGAACACCCCTGCACACACACACACACACAGATCCAGGAGACAGGAAGCAAGGGCACAGATAGATAGAGAGAGAGAGGGGTTTCAAATGCAATAAAAGTCCCCCTGCCTTGTACTGCAGTTTGTAAGCTTCACCAAACCTTGTTCATTTTGTGTACGTGTCAGTGAGAGACGCAGGGTTAGGCAACGTGTCATGTGCTCATGTGTTGATGTTTCTTTGCTCGCTTGGCCAACTGCTAACCGAGCACCTGTTAAGTTCAGTAAGGCTCATGTCTGTTGACCTGAAATACTACAAGTGCACTAGTAAAAAGTAAAAACATATTTTGTTGTTTATTAAGGTAGACAAAGAAGGATTACTAAATTATTAATATTTAGTTATATAAAGTGATAGTTTCAAATTGAATGAGCCATACTCTAATCTCTAATGTGATCTTTAGCCTGAGACAGCTGGCATGTCAGCTAATCTTCTTAACCAATAGGCTGAAGCTGACGGAGCAATCTGTACAGTCACATTTATGAAGAATTGATTTGAATCTGGTTTAATGCCGGCGCGTGTGCGTGTGTGAAAGTTGGGTTGTACTTCTGCCTGCTGAGCCACAGATGGCAGCCCTCTACCTCGAGCGCACAAGTGCCCCTGCAAACACAGATGTGTGTGTGTGTGTGTGTGGATGTGTAGCGTCAGGGTTTCTTTGCATGTGAGAGGAGAACGCTACACTGCAGTTCTGTTGATGTCTGCAGAACACAACACATGTTTGTAGTTCCTCTCTGTTGTCGTCGATCTCTCACTCGCTTTTCATTACCTCCCCCTCCTTGCTCTCCAGGCAATTTCCCCTCGTTTCCTACACGTACAGAAATATACCACAGTATTAGCAGCATGTACATTCTTGTAATGACAATTCCTTAATTTTCTAAATATTAGATTATTCCTTTTAAGCGAGCCTCAGATAGCTCCACCGGCCCTTTGCTAGCCTGCAGTCAATGGTTACTATTGCTTCCACTCTTTGTCTCCATGCTGTGCAAATAAGAACGGTCCGTGTCAGCTTGTCATTCCACTCCATTTTTAATTCTTTTCTTGCTTTTTCTCACTCACCCTCCAGGCGCTTTGGTGACAAACTCTATTGCCATTAAGAAGACCCCTCATTATGTTGGCTTTTAAGATGGAATAACAGCCATGACTTTGAACACAATAACGTGTCCCCTTTTACCCACAAGTCAGCTCTGGGACTACCTCTGTCCCTCCTTGCTTTCATGTTGGTATTTTTTATTTACAGAATGGCGATGTGGAATAAAGCCGCAACATTTCTGCCTTGAACAGGCTGTGTAAGAGAAGCCAAACCAGCCAAGTGTAATTTACTACTCCTGCACTGGAGCAGTCGTGACACACCTCCCAAACAAAAGCGTCTTTGCTCTCTGTGCCAGCATGTGGCCCAATTCCCTAGTTGTCTTTTCCCTCCCTCACCTGGCTGCTCACCAGTGTTTTCTTCTTGTGTTTATATTCATCCCCTGCTTCTCCTCAGTCGACCGCTGGTAGTAACTGTTGTTGTTTTACTTGCACAAGCATATTTTCTTGTATCAAGGGTTTTTCTGGAGGGCTTACACACTTGGGTGATTTTGGGGGATGTCCTGAAGGTATCAGTGGTTCTCTGCATCATACAAAATAACATTTCCCTAAATTGATTTGAACTGCCGTTTTTTTCATCCTCCCGCAGCCATCAGATAATTTAACAGAGTTTGACTGATTACCTAAATTTGTGGTTGGTTAGGTGTCTGCAGTGTTTTTGTATAACCCAGTTTTTACTGGGCTTGTCTGTCTCTATACCAATCCTCTCTGTTTCCACACCTGCCCAGAGACTACAGTCAAAATAAGCAAAGATGGCTTGAACTGACTCATTTACAGAATTGTTTATTGATGAGAAAATCCCATGTAATTTTAACCGAATAAATATACCTGTCATTCTGGATGGATGAGAGCGGGCTGCATGCAAGACGCTAAGAAGCCAACATGAATTGATTTCCTCTACAAAAGCCGAACATGTTACAGCAACATTCAAAAAGTTCTGCAGGTCAAACCTGACTAACTAAAGAGTTTTTCGTTGATTCAATCTGACAGACTCGCTATTGACGAACGTGGAAAGACACTCACAAGCCTGGCAAAACAGACTACAGATATTCCATGATGCATGATGATCTTTAAAAGTATAAATATAGTATCAGGAAAACATTGATACTTTCTCCAGTCAAAACGAATATTTTTTGTAATGAATGACAACCCTTATTTTTTCAAATCAAAGATTTAGAAAAAAGGGTAAACAATGGTATCCTCTTTCTAAAAAAACTTGTATCCCTGAACGTGCTGGCCTCATCTGAATGAAGCAGTGCTCATTTCGCCTGAGTGCAGCCATTGACAAATCAAGTAGCTGTTTGTCAAAGTGTTTCTTTCTAGTAGAAAATTACCCTTTTGCGTTCCTCTTTTTTGTGCGGCCTAACAAGGAAGGACTGTGAAAACACAGAAAGAATTTCATTCAAAAGAAAGACCACATTTGGAAGATAGACTACTTGATAATTTGTCAAGCCCAGATTCCTGAAGACTTACAGCAGCTTGAGAAAGCAGGTCTGGTTTCTGTCTGAATGCCATGTAACTCAGAAGGCTGAAGCTTTACATTAGCTTGGATGAACTTAAGAATTGTATTGTTTTTTTGTCCCACCATCACTACATTGAAGCCACGTTATGGAGGGATGGCTTCTCTACTGCTTTTGAGTTTACAGAGACCTATAATTAGGTCAGTATGTATAAGTCAGTGTACATATGCTGATATTTGAATTATATTTGACCCATCCTTTAATGGCAGTAGCAGTCCACTAGCTTAACACCAAAACATTGGTATTTAGCTAAAACTGCTGAGGATGTCTTTTCTCTCTCTTTGACTCACCTTCATTAGCCTACATTGCCTCCAGTCAGGACTGTTATCAACAGTAAATATCATACATTTACAGCCATTCATTAACAAGCACCACCTTATCTTAACCAATAAAACCAAAGTCGAAGATTAATGCCAAGCTCTGGGGGGCTTAGGGCATCTCTTCAGTACGTAGGTAGTATTATCTTATTGAAGTGCGCTTTCTCTCTCTCCATCTCTCTCTCCCTCTGCTCCTTTTCTTTAATCCTCTGCTGAGTAGGTGTGCCAGAGAGAGACGGGGCGAAAAGACTGATATTTGCTTAACCAAATCCTCTGAGGACGCAACCCTCTTTGATCCACTTCCAAATTCAACCCCTTCGTTTGGTCATCTGTCACTTGCGCTGTCTCCCGCTCTCTGTGATTGTGTAACGTGTGAGTGTGCGTGTCTGTGGGCGTGTATGTTGGATGAGAATAGAGAGAGGGAAGTCCACAGACAATGGTCTGCATTTTGCTCTGCCCCTCTTCCATCGGCCTCGTCCTTGCTTTGCATTTCTTCTTCAACTTGACACTTTTGTTGTGTGTACTGTTGAGGTCAGACTGGCACAGGCAGGCATCGAGCTTGTGTGAGTGTGTGAGTGAGTGTGTGAGTGAGTGAGTGAGAGAAGGTACTGTTGTTGCTGAGTGTGTTAGCTAGAGGGTTAGTGTTCCTTTGTATTACACACAGCTCTATCCACATTAGACCGACGAAGTACAAAACACACTAACACAAACCACCTGTGAGCACTGATTTGATGACATTCTTCCATCCTGAAGTCTGTAAAAGATGCTGCAGACGCTTCATTATCATCTACGATAAAGAGCTGTCCAGTTGTCTGAGCAACTTGATATAAGCATAAAAGGCATCTTTTATATGACCAAAGGGTGCACAGATTAGTACCTCCTTGCATCTACCTCTGGCTTCATTCTTCCTATCGAGTCTCTGTCACATTGAAGCAGAATATGAGTGAGAAGAGAGATTCCATTGCAGCCTTTGACAAAAAAAGACTGGTTTTTATTATCATATTTTCTCTCTCTACCCTTCCTTTCGCTGCCAACTCTTTTTTCCCCCCACTCTGTGAACGGGAGCATGAGCTAGTACATCTGATATGCTTCCCTTTTTTTCCACAGCAGTCACTCACTCTCCATCGGAGTTATTCATTGCAAGCTGCACCTCTTTTCAAAGGTACACATTAAAGTAGTGGGATCCCGAAATACCCATCTCTTTCTTTCTCTCTCCTTCCATACAGTGAGCACCTATCCTGCGCCTTTACTTTCTTCCTGCACGGCGAGAGCAACGTGTGCACCAGTGTGGAGATCAACCAGCACCAGCCCATCTACCACCTGACGGAGGAGCACCTTACTCTGGCTCAGCAGGCGTCCAGCCCCTTCCAAGGTGGGTGTCCAAATACACTTGGCTTCTTTGAACTCGCTCCAATGAATTCTAGGGCCAGTTAGAAACACAAAGCATATTTAACCTCATCCTGTTGAGTTCACTGTGGGGTCACATTCTGCCCCATGTTCTCTACAAATCTGATCAGCATCCCAGTAGCTGGATAAACAAATGAACAGTGTCATCCTCTAGTCACTTTGATATAACCCTTGAGTGCAGTGCCACACACAGTCATGATGACGACACATCGTTACCCTCGAGTTTTGTTCAAATCTGATCAGCGGCGTCTGAAATAATACATTCGACAGATGAACAAAGAGAGCCCATTAGACCAAGCCTTATTCAGTGGGAAAACATAAATACTGCTCCAATGTTTTGCTCAGTGTTTTCTCTTTGAACTTTTGGCTTCAAGGCTGCCTGGGAATTCCGCATTTCAAAGGAAAAGGCTGTAATCAGCTGACAGAGTCCAGTAGGACACACATATTTTCATGTGTGAACACATGCCTGCTTTTGCACTCAAGTTGAAAAAATATATATGGTAGCCTGTTCTTGCTATATTTAGGGCCCGAGCACCGACGGTGGGAGGCCCTATTGAAATTGTGTTTCACTTGAAACTTTATCTAAAAGGTACATTCAGCTGATGAGAATCTTCAGATAAAAATGAGCCTTGCGTGAGTAACATTTTGTAATAAATGGCATAAATGTCAATTTTCATAACACTACATATATTATATGGGTCTGAGCAAAAGTGAATGTTTGACTGGTTGGCACAGGCATTAAACCATGAGTCAGTAATTCTAGTCTTTGAATTAGAAGAATAAGTAAAAGTTTCATCCAAACTGCATATGATTAGTTTGAGAAAAAGCTTACTGCGTGTCCTAAAATACAGTTTTATCATTAGGATTCAAAGACGCCATTTAGCTCAAAGTATTTGAACTTGCTCTCAAAAGTATTTTTTTCATATCTTCTTGTAACATTAACAACTAAAACCTCACTCTTAGTCTAGGAGAGTATATTTTGAATGTAATTAATTAGTAAGCTTTATGTGTGCTGTGTTGGGAGCTGTTGTCAAGATGATACATACGCAATCCTTCTGTCAGGCTGTCTTTCATTACACTGGCACGCATCCAGTTTAAAAGAAAAGCCTCTGCAGTCACTTTGAATTACAGTGTAGCGCAGTTATAAGAATCTGTGGCCCTAATGATATTCCATCATTGGCTCTAAATTTACTGTCCCACCCCGAGCCAAAAACTGTAATCCCCAAACCATTGTTAGCTTGCATCTCCTCTCACATACAGTGACATTAATGTAATGACAGTAATATACATATTGTCTTATTTTGCCAGGGGAAGGAAATAGTTTGCCTCCTAATAACATGATTACATTAAAGTGATTTTAATACGAGTATCACACATATATCCTGATGTTTGTATCATAAGTGAGGCATGGAGAGCTGTACACAATCTTTTTTTCTGCATACTTAGCTGACGCCCCGTGATCATTCCCTCTGGTAGATTGTCACATAAAAGAACACACATTTTACATTATGAAACAAGTGCTTCATAGAAAATAGACAAAGCCTGACTAGAGTTAGCGTTTAGTTTGTCAATGACTTCATAAAACCTTAAAATTATTTAAGTTATTCTTTCAGTGATGGACACATGAACCCTGAGGAAATGTTTTCCTCCTTTCATCCCCTCTGTCTCTACAGCTCTCGTGAAATGAGGTGATGAGGTCCTTTCTGTTTTAAAAAAAAAATTAAACAGTTATTGGAACTTGGCGTATGATTTTAATTTGAGGTTTTGATAAGATCTTCTTGTTCAGTATGAGGATTCCAGTCACTAACTAGCAGTTACTTAGTTTTGACTCATTTTAATCTTCTAAGAAAGCCTATCTGCACTCTGTTAGCTTCCTTTCAATTTTCCCAGTCATGTAGTTCCAGACAAGTCATGTGAGTTTCCCCACAGACACACACTCTCCCTTTTTATTATGAGACAACATTGTCTCAATTAAATTAAATGAAGTGAAGTGTGCTGAATTCTTTCTATTTGTGTTGACACTGAACAATCAAAACTGAATTAATTACCTCCAGCTAGGAGGATCTGCATTTGTTCTTTTTTACTAGCAGGATTACAGAAAAACTACTTAACTGCTTTCATGTTGTGGATGTGTTGGGCATTAACCCATAAAATCTTGGGGCTGCTCTGGGTCAGGGGGCAGATCCAGGAATGTTTTTCAATTTGAAAGAGTTTGTTTTTTGACATTTTTACTGATTTCACATTGAATAATTCATGGTCCTTTATGGAACAAAACAGGCATGTGTAGGGGGCTGATATACAAGTGTGTGTAATTTGGTGCTAAAATCTGGGTCCTGTAATTGTAAATGTGGTTTCATTAGGGGACTGTTGTGCCTTGGTGGGGGTATGTGTTTTGAGTGCTATTTAAGTTCTTATTTTGAGGCAAATAAAAATACCTCCCAGTAACTCCATGTTGAGAGCATAGATTTTTTTTTATGTAGCCTGATGTGTATGACTTTTATGATCTCCCTGTTGTGTCTGTGCGCAGGTGTGTTTTCACCTCGGCAGTATATCTTTAGCTTCCTAACAACCCATCCTCTCTCTTCCCCCCTCACCTCTGCCAAGCTTGGTTTACTGTGCGGTAGAGCGCTCCGGCAGGCAGACCTCTCCAGGATGTGACCTCATAAAAGGGCGCAGAGTGAATGTAATGAACTCTCAGCCCATTACACTGATCTGAACACATTTGACATGTCTTCAGGGAGCCAGAGATAGACTCGCAGGCAGAGAGAGAGAGAGGGAAGCAGAAGTAATGGAGGGGTGGAGGGAGGGGAGGTGGTGATGGGGGGTAAAAACGGTGAACCATTTCATAATTGTGCTGAATTTGATCTCTTCTACAACTGACCTCAGGTCTTAAGAGTGTGCAGCCAGAAATGAAAGGGAAACAAGTTATATTTCATTGATATGATTGGCCAGTACTGGATGTTGTTGTGTTTCGCAACTTAAATAACAGTTAGTTCTTCTCTGTTGTGATGTTTTTGCTGAGGTAGGACTGTATGTGCTGTAGGTAAAGCATTATGTTGAGGGGGCATTCAGGATGTGCTTCATGTTAGAGCTTTAAAAAAGCAATGTAATGAATGCCACCCGGATTCCTTTCACAGTCAAAATATTATCTCTATAGGTGCCAAACTTTGCCTAATACTTAACAGAGCTGCTAATACCCCACCCTATCTGTCACCACCACCTGCCAACCACATCCTCAAAATATCCAGGAGTGTTGGGTCTGTACATTAGATTTTTTCTTCAAAGTAGTCATTTTCAAACCTTCATAGTGACACCCGTGGTTCCCATGGTAACAGCAAGCGCAAGAAAACACTCCTCGAGCACCGACTTTGGCAGAAATACAATAGCAGTGCAGAGTAAAGTTGCAGAAAAGGTGGACGTGTGCAGCCTGTCACCTGCAGCTCTTAATTTAACACTTCACTGTGGCTGCTCCTGTCGATCCCATTACTGTGACATTTAATCAGTCTCAAAACCCGAGCGGGGGTTGGGGGGGGGTGTTGTGTTGAAGCAGTAGCAAGTAGGGCTGGACTATATGGCTAAAAAGTATTCCAAGATCACAGAGAGATCACAATAGATTCAACATTATTATTCATTTTAAAGACAGATTTTTGCTCATCAGGGAAGGTTGTGCTTTTTAACTCCTCTTTTATTTCGAATGACAAACACTTGTTAAACAGTGAAACATTTTACATACATGTAGTCGTTAAACCCCTTACTGTGTTTGCACAATGCATTGGCAATACTATATATTGATATGAATTGAACCTTTATGCTATTGCTATTGATGAAAAGTATATTGCAATAATTAATGACATTTTTTAATTTCCCAGCCTTAGTTGCCGTCGTGTACAGAGGGTTGAGCTTGTGCTCATTGCAATGTTCTTGCTGGACCTTATTTTTGCATGTAGAGCGGAAGAGCTGTCTCGTAAGGATGGTTTTCTTTTTGCGTAAACTGTTCTGTGTGTGCATGGACTTTGTGTCACCATACATTATTCCCTCACAAAATAAAACAAATATTCACAGATTTATTCTTTGTTGAAGAGTGACTGGTCAGCACTGTACAAGTAGTTTGTTTCCTGTGTCTACTTCACAGTAAAAGCCTGTTGCCAATCAAAGGCTTTTAATGTGAAGCAGTAGCCGTAAAAAAGTTTTGTTTGTATTAGCAGTGACATCTGACGCTATGTAAAGAGAATAAAGAGCGAGGCTGATATCAGTGAAGTAAGATTACACTGGAGAATCTGAATCCTGCATGGGAAAAGTGAAATTCCACTACCAATACAAACTGCTATATAGACACACGTTAATATGCCCAAGGCCTACCTCAAATAAAATGCAAAACATAATTATGAAAATTGGCTTTTATTTTATTACAGGATTGTAACTTTATGAGTAGCAGTTGAGCCTCACCATCTGCAGGACATTTTGTCGGAAAATGCCCCCTCGACTGAAACACTGCTCATGCATCATGTCGTCCTTTTCCTACCATTTTCTCTGTCTCCCTCCATTTTCCCATCCTGGAAGCTCTTCTATGGTCCAGCCCCAGGATCAATACCTGGAGACAAAGGCCATCCAGTCTAGTAATGACATACTAGAAAAGCAGAGCAGATCAGGACATTAACAAATGCTCCCTCACACACCCAACCACCCAGCCAGTCTGTTCGTAGAACCATTTATACCCCCTCCTCACATTAAAATGTATTGCAGACGCAGAGACAGAAAATGGAAGCATTACGAGCTGAAGGGCTCATATATACATGTCAGGTTGATGTGCATACAGTATCTGTGCTCATAGGTATGAATTATGCATGTTAGTCCATGGTAGCGCTTTCATTCTCTGATGGATGTAGGTCTGTTCTGTAAGCCGACTGATGGGCTCACTGTGTGACTCCTATATGTCTGTGCAGTCAAATGTGTTTGCAGAGGAGTGGCCCTTTTTTATAAGCCTCTGTTTATGGGTTCTGGGAGGCCAGCGCTTGCCAATAATTGGCGTCTGGATTGCTCAGTAAGTATTTGGTGAGTCTGCCGGGACCAGCTGAGTCCAGCGGTGCTCCAGAAAGATTCTGCCGGAGATGAGGGAATCACAGGGAAAGGGATGCATTAGGGAGAAGTAAGAAAGGAAAGGTGATCAGTATAAAGAGAGACTTTAGATAGTTATGAGGGCGAAACTGGGAAGAAGATATAGGACATAGAATGGGAATGAAGGAAACTATGAAGTGAAGGCTGGAATAAGAACATGAGGAAGGGTAAGTGATGGAGCTGAAGAAAGAGAGTAAGAGTGGGGTAAGGATTCAATTCAAAAAAGGAAGAAAAGAGGTACGATGTGAGAATGGAATTCTGGGGAGAAGAGAGGTAAAGTAAGAAGTGATGGCTGAAAAAAGAATGAATAGTTTAAGAAGTGAGATAAGGGAAAAGAAGTAATAAAGGATTTTAGGATGTAAGATATAAGATGTAGAAAATGAATTAAACTGGAAACAGAAACATAGAAATGAGAAGAGAGAGTTAGTAAAACATGGAAGTTTTAAGGTTATGCAGAGGGGAATCTAGGGAGGAAATGGATTCAGAGGTGAAAGAAAGAAGATCTGCGGGGGATTAGTTGTGTCAGAGTGACGCACACTTGATTTTGCCACTGCTTCTCAGTATAAAGTAGAAGACGTACTTATGATGACTAACATTGTTCTGTTTTTCTCCCCTCTCCTCTCCACCCTACCCCTCTCTCTAGTCATCCTCAGTCCTTTCGGCCTGAACGGGACCCTGACGGGACAGTCTTACAAGATGTCAGACCCACCCACTCAGAAGCTGATTGAGGAGTGGAACCAGTTCTATCCCATCGGCCCCAGCACTAAGGGGGGTGTGTCGGAGGACAAGGTGGAGGACATGGATTGGGAAGATGACTCTCTGGCCTCTGTGGAGGTCCTCGTCGGTCAGTTATTTTTAAAAATATCCATCACTAAGCTATTTCTCCTTGTGTTTGTCTCATTAGAATGTAGATTGGAGTCTGAGGTTTAACCTGTTTGTTTTCTTTCTGTGTGTGTACAGGTGGTGTGCGGATGGTGTACCCAGCCTGCCTGGTTCTGGTGCCACAGTCAGACATCCCAGTTGTGGCCCCTGTGGGGTCCTCCCAATGCACTGCCGTCTACTCGGGTGGCCACCAAGTGCCTGCTTCCCAGCGAGAGCCCGCCATTTCTTTGGTGACCCTCACCCCTCCCACATCGCCCGAGGAGACGCAGACAGGTAGTGATATACATTGTGTGGATTTATATCACTGGAGAATAGAGACTGATTGTCATGGTTTGCTCTTAAAATGATCTATACCATTGAATTGGTAATTTTTTTGTCAAGTGGTCCATTGACCTTGTCCTCTCCCTCTCTAGTGGACTCTCACTCGGCCAAGAAGTGGGTTAGTATGCCCTCATCATCTGATGTGTTCAGCGTGGACAGAACAAGTCACCATGGAGGGAAAATTCCACGCCGACAAGCCACACAGGTGGTGGAGCGTGTATGGCAAGAGTGCAATATCAACCGAGCCCAGAACAAGTAAGTTACTGTGTCGAGAAGGCAGCACAATGTCATGTTTGAAATCAGTGTAGATTAAAAATATGATTTAAACATCAGAGGACAAAACCCATAACCGGCTATCTAATCTGTCCTCTATTTTTGTGTTACGATTGGTCATTTGGTAACAAAATAAAATCACAAACGGGACAGTGCCGCCATGTTCTTGGTTTCATGTTTGCAAGCTAGACGGAATAATAATTTGTTGCTCAGGTTGTGTCCTGGCATGAGTTCCCTGTGTGGTCTGTGTGGTCTCCATGGGCCTGGGCAAACTCCAACAACCTATCAGTAATAATTGTCACCGTGGATGGTTGTAAATTGGAGATATAATGGCGGGGGTGTAGTTTATTTAATTGAAGCACTCAATCAAACTAATAAGATGCCAAACCAACTCAGATAAATGTGTATCCTCATCTGTCTTCCTGCATGAGTTGTGTTCATCAACAAAATCAAATTGTGATGAAAGCCTTCACATGCAGTTTTTTCATCGGGTGCCTAAAAAGCGTTTGATTGGATGGAGTGAGGCTTTGAGCGGTAAACTGTTATACATCTTCCGCACACTGGTGATTTTTCAGGCTGCTGTTTTGGTGGTAACATTTTTTTTTCATTAAATACACACACAAAAAAACCGTCATTACAAAAAAAAACCGGATCACTCCACTTCTCAGCTCTATCATCGTTTTCAGGAGAGGCTGACAGGATGAGCTGTTTTCTCTGCTAATGCTCCACTAACGTTTTTTTATTTTATTTTATGAGCACTTTTATGAGATGTAGGCAGAGTAAAGTAGAGCACGCTTGTGTGGCAGCGTTCAAGTAGTTAAGTACTCCAAAAGTTGAGAATATCATTTTCATTTTAAAACTGCTCATCTAAGCCTTGTACTTCAGCTCTGCATTGGCCAGATTCAGTATTTTTTAATAAACCTTGATGAGTGTGTGATCACAGGTTTCTGTGTTCCTCTTTTAAAGATAAGCTGGTCAAAACTGAAAGGCCCTTCCCTCTGCCCAAAAGCACTGTTGCCTTTCAATGTTTTGTTTCCCAGCACTTCTCAACTCCAAATCTGCCATATACAGTTAACAGAACTTTTATGTCTTACATGTCAAACCATTTTCTCCTATATTTCTATTGCATTTTCTATCACACATAAACCAGTGAAAAATCTTTGAATAAAACGAGATGGAAATGACGATCACAAGTAATTAAAGTAAGAGTAAGCTTGCAGTATTGTCCCTTGGTCTTTTGTTTTATTCAGCATCAGTGAATCTGACACATTGGGAGCACCCTGGGATCTGTTGCCCCTTGACCAAGCACAGAATGTCGGCTGTAGTTAGCTGTTGGCTTGTCAGCCAAAATATTATTGCTCAGAGCAAGGCTATGAAATAAGCCTCAGCACAAAGCTTTTACCAATCGCCACTGAATAGCAAGGAAACATGAGCTATAGCAGTGCCCTTTTGAGGATTTATGTTACAGAACTTGAAAAAAAAAAAAAAAAGCACTGGTCTCTTCACATGAGTAACACCGGATGAAAAATAGCCGAGGAAGTGGTTGGACTCCAGTCACAATTTGCCCTCAGAAAATTTGTGTTTCAAAGTGTTGTTTTCCTCCCCAGGCGGAAGTTCTCAGCTGCAACCAACGGTACCTGTGAGGAGGAGTTGACGGAGAAAGTGGGAGCCTGGGATTTCGTGGAGCCTTCGCAGAGGTCGTACTGCAGCTGCTCGAGGTCAGTCACTTTCCGCGTGGAGGTACAGTGTGTGCAGGTATTGCTCACGTAGTATGTGAGCTCAGAGGCATTTCGAGGTTATACTGAGTGTGTGGAGCTCTTAATGCAGGCACACAGGGCCACAGTCAGCAAAATGTACTATATGTAAGATATTATTCTTCATATTTTTTTATTTATTACTTTTTTGTAAAAGTGACATCTGTGCCAAGGCGGAAACCTCCTCTGCACTCTGGGTTTCTGTAAGTCAGACATTTTTTATTTCTGCACTGATGGGGATAATTCGAGGGAGAAAGAATACATTAACCTCTAATAGAGCACTTAACGGATACTGTGGTAGTAAAAAGAGCATGTGTTGCATGATCTTAATGTTAACAACCATGAGCTCAGAACATGTTGAATTCATTAGTGTGTGTGAATGCTTAAATGTCTCTTTATGTCCTGCAACAACGGTCCAGAATGCAGGACATTAAGTTGTCATGTGTGACTCTGTAGCCACATTGTGGACATCACTCTACAGTACATGGTAGAAACTTGACAGGTACTCTACTGAGTAGGGGGGTGCTTGGCCATCCTCTATTGAGAGCGTGCTGCAGCTGTAGTCCGACTCAGTTTTGTTATACCCGGGGGATTCCTGCACATTGTACACCAGTTGAGATGGATATCCATAGGTAATAAAGATCTATCTGACTTAGTGTCGCCTTCTCACCTCGGCTGTGTGTCACCACGTGTCTCCACCTCCTGGATCGCTTGCCCTCTGCAAAGTCATTTGATTGCAACTCTGTGTACGCCCTGCAGTGGTGGGCCACTGCTCAAAATGTGAATACCTGAAACACTGGCCCAGGGAGGGGAGAGCAGGCTTGGACCACAGGCCACAGCAAAGTGGAATGGGCCAGTCAGCTGGAGCATGTTAATTTGTTGGAAGCCACCCAGCACTTTGGTGACACAGAAACAGGGAAGCTCCTCTCTTTGCCAGTTTTAATGGCCATTAGCTTTGTTTAGTAGATGGAAGCCTTCCATGTCTCTGCTTAGTTAGACATCTAATAGTCAGGACATGTGCGTACCCCAGTCATTACAAAGGCACAGTTTCTTCAACAATTCCCTCATTTGTATCCACAACAGTAGACTGAGTGGTGACCCAACACAGAGAGGCTTAAGAAACACTGAGGCTGACTTGAGAGACTCTGATGCACGTGCACAGTGGTGTAGATGAATTCTCAGTGTAGTGAGGGAAGGTGAGCCAGAATGATTTGGTTGGCTGTCAGCAGCGTGGATGGTTACAGATCGGGTTGTCAGCGTGGCCTATTTTTTGGTTTAAATTTTCTAAAATTGCCATTCTTGCAAATTTGCAAAATACAATGATAAACTCACACTTGAGTGTGGAAAAAGGTAAGCATCTTGCTAGTATACAAGACTATAGTTTAACTAATGTTTAATGATGTAGGATTGATTAAAGCTGCTTTCAGACATGCGCCGAACTCTGGATAATCTCCTGACATTGAGGGGCGCAAAGGTCAGAGTCAGTTGCTGTGGATATTCGCTGGTCCCATATTAAATACTCTTAACATCCGAGTAAGCCCATGTGAGAATACAACTAAAGATTCTCCGTGAGTGGGTGTACCTCCTGTGTGTGAATGCAGCACCACCCCTCAACTGAACACTCTATCGAGATTTCTTTGTCGTTGTGAACTCGTCTGACGGGAAACTTCTGCATCGTCTGTACTAAACATCCATGTTCCCTTACGTCTGCACAATATGATTTGTAAGCTGAGGCATGGCATTTTTTAGCAGCTTAATTTCTGATTGTATTTTCAGACAATATTGACCTTTTTTTAAAAAAAAAAAATCAAAAAAACGGAGTTCATGGGGTTTGGATAGTGCACTTGGCCATTTTGCGATTTCAGTTACCTTTCCATTAATTGTTAAGCCCTAGTGTGTATTATGGTTTCAAAGGTTATCTCTGACACTGCTGTCATTTTAACAACATTGTTTCACTGTATTTCCCTGCAGATATAAATCGGTGAAGCAGCGAACAGGCAGCACCCCAGGCCAAGCTCAGTCCGCAGGTCAGCCCTCCACGACTCCGACCAAGCACAAAGCTGGAGGAGAGAAGCCTGAGAAAGGTGACAAGCAGCAGAAAAGACCCCAAACACCCTTCCATCATCGCAGCCTGGCCAGCGACGAGACCTCACTAGAGACTGAGACAACTGCAGGGCAAAGGTTGACAATGAGGAGCCAGGATGGAGGAAGGTTTCCTAGTATTCGCTCTGCAGATGTGTCTGGCATCCAAAAAACCCACCAGCTTCACAGTGGGGGGGTCAGTGCGGGACCATCAGAACAGGCCAACTCCCCCCAACCCCCACCACTTAGCCCCCACCCCTGCGAACGCAGTGAGGAGTCGGGGGAGGGCATGAAGAACCCTTCAACCCCCAACAGCCAACACTTTTATCAGCCACCCTCAGAGCCTTGTCTAGTCCGGGTGAAGGGTGGCGGCGAGGAGCACGGAGGTTCAGAGGGTCTGAATCAGCACTTCCACTCGCATCAACCCCATCCTGGAGTATACTCCGACCCTCCTGAGCCCACTGTGTACGTGGGCTCAGCGGTCAACCTGGAGGAGGACAGCTCCCACGCTCCATGGCGGTTATTCAACCTACCCCGCAGGAAAGAAGCCGAGGTGCCCACACCACTGCTGCCGGGGGACAAACTAAGGGACGAGGCATTGGCGTCACAGGACAACCCGGTGTCAGTCACAGAGTGAGTGACATTTGCCAGCTAATATTCCCTTCCACCCTTTCCCTCTACTACAGAAAGGCCCCGGGGCCCCTTTGCAGCATTTTCACTAGTCCAGAAAAATTGTTTAGAAAGAGTAATGACTCAAAACCCACCGTGATGCTCTTCCTCATTCTATCCTTCTCTCTCTGAGTTCCCCCACCTCATTCCACCCCTTTCATCCCTCAGCTGCAGAATATTCAGTATAGTGCTTAGCGCACACAGCATGTTAATCTCTTGCTATGTGCCCTTTTGACATCATATATTTCCAATGTGCAGGGCCAGCACTACTCATTTATCCCAGCACAGAAACACACACAAACATGGGAGCTAGGAGATAGGAAGAGTAATGGAAGAGTTAGATAAAGATAAACCTCTGCTATTGAGACGTGCTGTCTGCTGGCGATCAGTTTGGCAGGTACTGAAGAGAGAGCTGCACCAACACGAAGCTGGAAGCAAGGTAGCGGGTCACAGATTGACAGAATGGGGGGGGGGGGGGTTGGAGCTGTCCAATGTGAAGACACAAAGGGCAACCAGCGGGCCGTAGGGTGGCCGTAGTGGGAATTATCATTGAGGTTATGCAATCCCAATGGGCCAGTCACTTGTATGGACAGTTCTAGTGAGCTGTAATCCTCCTGGCCACAGCTCTTGAATGGCTGCTAATCTCTGGCCCAGGCCACTGCACACCATCACCTCACATCAGAGCCGGACAGGCATGACGAGAGGACAGAAGTACAGAGAAATGTAGGAGGCAGCGAAGGGGGGAGATAACACATAAGCTGGGTCAGTCCCTCCTCCCTCCCCGCGCAGCCAGCGGTCCTCTTCTTTTCCCTCCCTCCATGTTCTTTCACCTATGAGAAACAACAGGGGCGCAGTGGTAGCGACATAAAGAGATTTTGATGAGCCGTGTCACAGCAACAGGTGATAAATGTGTCTCTAAGAGTTTGAGCAGTCAGTGCAGCAGTCACCATGTTTCCATCAGTCTGCCAGAGATGAGATTGTCTGACAACGAACGTGATGCATCAGTTGTGTTGCACGAAAGCTGTCAGATTTGTTTGCGATCGCTGCCATTTCTGTTAGTGCAGATAACAATGCAAGCAACACTGACATGATATCAGGCAGCATCAGGTCCGAGCAGTTTAAGAAATGTTCCAGTTGCCAAAATTTAATACAGAAAATCACGTTATGTTGTTTTTCTTTTTACGTGCAACTTCTTCTTATTGCCAATTTATCAGGTTGGTAAAACGTAGCTCTTGGCATTCACATTAAGAATGAGTAGGTGGTACCTAATTGTAAATCTTTCTGATCTTTCTGCATTGCTCTCTTCCCAGGATCATGTCCACATCCAATTGGCCACTGAAGGTGTCGGAGGAGCGCGTTCAGATGTATCGAGCCAGGAGAAACCAGTACTTATCTGCTGCCATAACTGACGGAGATCACGAGCCGGAGGTTGACCCCTATGCCTTCGAGGAAGGTGATGTCAAGTTCACATTCTCCAACAAGAAAGATAAGGCAGGCGGCGAGCGGGAGCCAGGCAAGAAACATAAGGTAAGACGAGCCAAGTGGAGGAGTGAGGAATGTTTTCGCTTGTCCAGGACCCCCTGACGTTTAGCTCTGTTGCCCGGGACAAGTGTATCAGATACACACAACAGAAAATGTAATGCCATAGTACAGACATTATATTTTGTCCTCTCTGCATTATTAAGTAATGGTATGGAACACAGATGAATAGAAAACACTTCAGGGCATCAGATTAACTTCACAACTGGTAGCACGCGTGCTATCAACTTTCTTAGTTGGGCACATAAGCACATGATTTGGTCACACCCTTCTCTGTTCAGTGATTACTCTCATCTAACCACTGAAGGTGAGGAGGGGGTCAGTGTTTCAGGTCATGCATCGGTCACTGGAGGGTTTGTGTTTCGTTTTGACCTGGTAACAAGTTTAGAGTAGCCTGCAAATGGTCCGGCCACATTGTCTACAATGCTCACCTAGTATAGAATTTCCCTCGTACCACAAGCATGGTACTGCGTCAGCTATTGTAGCTCAAATCAGTTCTCTTTCTTCTTCACTGGCTCAGTTGGTTTCCCCCCTGCCTACACCTGCACTCTCCCTGCAGCGCGCACGCTCATCATTGGCTGTGTCTTAGTCAGAACCGCTTGGATTTGGGGCACAGAGCCAGCAGGAAGAGTGCAGGTGAAGCAGAGTGAGTCAGTAAAGAAAAATGGCTCCAACCACAAAGGCTAAAAACAGATCCAAAGAAACCAAATCATCATTATGCAGCACTGTGAAATTTGGACTCATAAAGAATATGCAAACATGTTTAGTTACCTACACTTACATCATATATACACTTCTCTGTATAAATATAATTTTACTCTTTAACAGCATCTTTTATCAACGTTCCACACCAATTCGTCACACTGCTATATATGATTTACTTGAACACTACTCTGTTCTTTTATCGCACCGATACACTTAAAATTATTATGTGTGTGTGTGTGTGTGTGTGTGTGTGTGTGTGTGTGTGTGTGTGTGTGTGTGTGTGTGTGTGTGTGTGTGTGTGTGTGTGTGTGTGTGTGTGTGTGTGTGTGTGTGTGTGATCGTTTACTCTGATCTTGAAAAAAAGATCTATGTAAATTTATTTTTACAATTTACAACAGAATTCACACTTAAGACCACAAACACACTAATGAATGGGAGATTATCACAATAGTTTTAAGCTTAGATTAATCAGCAGTGCAAATCGTGTTATGTTTGGAAATGTATACAGCTCTGCTGCCACTTGTTACGCTGGTTTTGTTAAACTTCAATGTTCACTCCACCAAATGTATCATCACACATCACAAGGAAACTGTTCGGCCTGTGAAAACGGTCACTTCAGTGGCTCTGGAGGGAAGTTTTTAAAGTTAAAGAAAAAAAACAGCCCCCATGAGCTCATCATGATGATCTTAAAATGTGCTTGAGACCTGAAAATTGAAACACAGGAAGTTCCTAACAACCAATAGTGTCATTATGGGAAATGTTGGATCCAGTCATTTTGTTGCTGAACCCACACCCAGCACTAAAAGTTGGGGTGTTTTAGCCTGTGTTGGCGAAATTCAATTTTGACCATTCTTTTGTTTAAATCTGTCTCTCACAGTCCGTCAACTTTATGAAAATTAAGTACAAATGCACACTGGAGTTCACTGTGGTTAGTTAACCTGATCGAAATGCCATGCTGAACCTTTACCAGCATTGTAAAGTACTCCACACTGCTTAAAAATGAGCCACGCCCCAGTGCCTCTTCCAAGTTGGCTACTCTTAGTCTGGTTTGCTGCCACACCCCATTGCATATAACGCAAAGATTGAGGGTAACCCCTTGATCCATACCTTCTTGACTAGTTACCCAGGGTGAAATCAGGACACGAGGACTGACTCTTAAGATCAGGGAACAGGCATGGTAGAAAATAGGCTATCAGCATCCACAGCAGTACTGCACTAAAAATAACAGTGTGACCGCTTTCCGCATACATCCGTGTTCACTGCCCAGAACTAAATGAGCAGGAAGCCCTGAATCCCCATTGTTAGATGAAGCCAGAGGAACACCAAGTAGTTAGCTTGTCCAATTTCCCTTAGTTGTTATGTCCTTTTCTATTCGATCTGTCCTCTCCCTCCTTCCCCTTCTCACTGTATTGCTCGGCTTCAGCAGGGTGTCGGCTCTGGATCCAGACAGGGGCCACCTGTTAACCGTGGGTTGCCCCTAGCGTGCGATGCGTTTATGTGTGTACGTGTCTTGGTCTGAATGTTTGCAGAGGGCTTCACGGAGCCTGGAGTCGAACCACAGCAACAAACCTGACTCACTGAACCATTAAGCTGAAAAACTGCACTCAAATATTTTTCCACCCTTCTGTCTGGTGAAGACCTCGCTGCACGCCTCCGGTCTGTGTCGGGATGTAAGGATGAAGGCAACTCTCAGTGGAGTGGAGAGTCCCCAAAGAGCAGCCTGTGCAATGGAGCCCTACCACTGTCTGTCTGCTATAAGTGTGTGTGGGTGTGTGTGTGTGTGTGCACCATGGACATGTGGATTCCTCGCTGTGTTCGAGCGATTTTTCTCAAGAATGGTCGTCATTATTTGAGGCTGCACCACACTTACAGTTTAACCTGAGTGGTGTGAAATATTAATCAGGAACATATCTGGCAGCTTCCTTGGAGTCGAAGAAGCTCTGGCAATATGTAAAGACTCCTTACACACTTCCCCACCCAAAGCCAGGTTATTGATAAGGGGTTAAGGCGTCATTACCACCTATAGATTGTGGCCTTGGTGCGGATGTTGTGCTCTGCTCTAGATTGGTCCTTTAAGGGAGACGGATTAAATCCGGCGTTACTCAGAGAAAAGCCCTGGAGCGCAATGAAATCAATGGCCAAAACATAACATTCCTGTTCCCCAGCTACAACTGCTCAGAGCATTGTGCACACACAACTTGTCATAAGAACACACACACACACACACACACACACACACACACACACACACACACACACACACACACACACACACACACACACACACACACACACACACACACACACAGAAGGTCAGCCCATCCAGATATTGATGTCTGGGTGGGAGTGTAGAGGCCATTCCTTGGATCATGTTTTCACAGTGATCCACACTGGAAATCTCATTTGCCACAGCAGAAGCAAACCTCTCTCATTTATAGGGTCTTCTGTCCAATTTTATCTCCATTATACTTATATTCTTTTTTTATTCTCCTTCCAAATTGAGTCGAGCTAATTTTACTTATTTCTGACAAGATTTTCACCCACACACATTTTAACACAGGTTATCCAGCTATGGGGCTCTTATTAACAACCTGAAATGCTTCATCAACATGGGATTGTCTTTGGATAAACAGTTTACTTGTCTGGATTGAGCAATGTTTATTGAACTGGTTCATAAATCACTCTGGTTGCATTCATTCAGTCATTCAGTATGTGTGGTGTCTTCCTTCTTCTGACCTTCTCATCTTTCTTTTTTCCCCCACAGGGTGAAGATGGAGGATCAGGTCCATCAGACGGTAAGGAGTCTCTTCACTTCCTCATCGCTCTTTTATTCCTGTGTCTTCACTGCTATTACACAAACACATTCTTTTACTCCCACTCTTAGAGAATCTAGACAGTGACGTCAAAGTACTTTGTGGTCATTGAGGTCCAAAGACACTGAACATTGAAAATAACTTGTCACCTACACTATGTCTAACTACATTCCATTTAAATAAATCTTTTGTCCTAGCTTCATTGAATCCAGTAAATTGAAGTCTGTTGAAGTCCATCAGCATTAACAATCATTGCTCAAAGCAGGAATTTGAAGTCTGATTCCCATTAACTGTATATATGTATATATGTGTGTACAGAAGCTCAGCGGGCAGCTGCTACCAACCGCATGGCTTCCACCAGCCTCATCCATGAGACAGACCTGGTGGTGTCCATCAACGACCTGGACAACCTCTTCAACTCGGACGAAGACGATCTGGCGGTGAGCAGAGACCTTGGCTCACGCAGCAGCCAGTATTTCATTAAGCTGTGTGTGTGTGTGTGTGTGTGTGTGTGTGTGTGTGTGTGTGTGTGTGTGTGTGTGTGTGTGTGTGTGTGTGTGTGTGTGTGTGTGTGTGTGTGTGTGTGTGTGTGTGTGTGTGTGTGTGTGTGGCATTCATGTGCCAGAGCTGTCTCTACTCTGCCCATCATTCGCTGACAACTCTCACAGCAGTTCCTCCAACATGACGTTGTATGTTATACTGACTTGCAGGCCCCCCGGGTGTTGGAAATATAACAGGAGTAAATTCAGAGCAGTGTTATTAACTGACATTTTGAGTTACCTAAATCGTCAGGTGCTATAAAACATACTTTTTTGTTCACAGCCTGGTTCTCGGCGACCGGTGAATGGAACTGATGATAAATTTGGCAACAAGGAACCAAAGTCATCCTCTTTGGACCCTGTATCCTGCATCAGTATGTATCTCTACACCCGTCTACACTCATTTCATCATCTCCTTTAATCCACTCAATAAAATTAAGGCTTTTACTACACAAGCATCACTAATGCTCACGTTTGGCTTTTCCACCTAGTGGTGAAGAATATGGCTGTAATTAACTTGACAGTGCATCAGCGCTCAGCTCAGCTTCGAGTCATTCTGTAGCTGCTGTCTTATTGTCTCCTTGTCACTCCACTGCTGGCTCTGTTCTTACACAGTGTTGCCTTAAACTTGAATTGATTTGAACACAACTAAACAGTCCTTTGGGTGTTTTTTATTGTTAGGTTTGAGCTCAGGGACACTAATGTAGAAGTAGAGACAATTTAATGACACTGTTCAGTAGATTTTGCTGTAAAGTAAATTGGTCTCATATTAACAGTTTTTCCATTAGTTTTATGAACAAATAATTCCCAGACTCTGCTCTTTTACCATGAGCTGTTTCCTTGAAATATTACTAAAAGTGAGAGACTACATATTCCCTCCATTTTCTCAGTGAATATTTGCATTGAGGCTTTTCATTCTGGTGTTGATTTATCTTATGTCAATGGTTCACAAACTGAAGTGTATCCTCCCCACTGTGGGATGAATGATGAGGATGCCCAGAGGAAAACTATGAAGTGAAGCTCAGTTGTGTTGATGAGGTTCATTCAGGGAAAGTAAACTAGAGTTTTCTGATGCTAACCAATGCTGATCTTTATTTTTCTATTTTAGTTTGTTGTTTCCCCAGTTACTCTTAACGACTAATTAAACGAATGGGTATGTTTGAGAAAGTTTCAGAAACACTGTCTTTATGTAAACAAAAGCAGTTTAAAAAGGAAAACGCTCCTGCTTTTGAATATATAGCTCAGCGGAATTCTCTAAAGTCTTAGTTAAACAGGTTGTGAACATGAAAAGGCAATTGTGACAAACCATATTATCATTTCACCAGTTGTGGGTGAGATGCCTGTTTGACTTCAAGCGTGTCTAATAAGTTTTCAGCTGTGGTGCGTGGTAGCTGCCTGTCACAGCAACTGCTTGTCATATTTGGCTGCAGAACAATGGGACATTCATCAGAAAGCATGTTGGCAGTAGTTGTCGTAATGAACTTATTTTCCTCACATGGTAGAATCATCAGGATCATGTACATAATTAAGAAATGGCTTGGGTTGCAAAGTGTCAGATTTAGGGAAATTAAAATTGTGGGAACAAAATATATTTAAATGTATCTTATTAGCATGCAAGGCAGTATAAACTGTAAACTATAGGCAACAGTGTTCAATTAGACTTTTACATTCCTTTTACCTCTACAAACATATTCTAATTCTGATCCGACATATTCTAATATTGTTCCTCTCTCCGCTCAGGCGACCTGCACCAGATGTTTCCCACACCTCCCTCGCTGGAGCAGCACATTATGGGCTACTCACCCATGAACATGTGCAGCAAGGAGTACGGCAGCATGGATCCCAACCAAGGCATGACCTCATTGGATGGCACCTCATCTCTGGGAGGCCACTTTAAGATTGAGGTGGAGGAAAGCTTTTGCAGCCCTAAGCCATCTGAGATCAAGGTGGGTCTGGACTAAATCCTCCGGGTATCATAGCAGTGTCTATTACAACTGAACCAACAGGTGGAATTTATTGCCAGAACCAGCAGATGTCACAAGCCGAGCCTTTTTCAAACAGGCCACATGAGCATGAGAGTGCTACAGATCAGTAATCCAGGGTTCATTCCACATGTCAACAAGCATCTCCCCAGCTGAAGTGCCCAGAGTCCTGCACGGCGTGTAACTAAAGGGTAATCGATAAAAGAGTCGTGCAAATAATTCACAGGTACGGGAACAGATAAAAATGAACTAAATGCGAGTGAGAACTTAAGGATATCTGTTTCTCCGGAGAAATCTGAAATAAAACAAATGTGCAAGGGTTTTTAACATCTGAATCAGTTTATATGAAACCTAGTCAGCTTCAAGGATTTGTTTTATTGGGAAAGCCAAGACACCACCTATGACCAATTCCCTTCTGCTCAAATAACTGTCTCTACCGACAGCGAACTTGCTAGAACATCAAAATGGATCACATCATGACAAAAATAATCAGATGTGAAGATGTTCTCAGTGGATTTGCTGCTTGTATAAAGTGCCAAAAAGTATTAACTTTTGATAGCCACTGGCTAGACACATTGTTGGAAAAAAAGGGTCTGAGGAAAAACATTGACAGCTGCAGGAGCACAGCTGCTATGACAATTGACAAAAACTTCTCTAAGAACACAACTCCACCAAAACAGGAGGAAAAGGAGGCTGTAACCCATTTGATGTGAGTGACTTTGTATGAAGCATGTGTTTTTTACTCACAGGTGATGGGTTGGGCCGCGGGTCATATGTTAACGGGTCCAGATCTGAAGCTGAGTTAATTACAGGTAACGGGTCAGGTCTAATATGGAGCTTTGTCGGTGCCAGCAGGTCTCTACAAGTGCCCATGAGCGACACACTAAATCTTTATCAGTTTTAGTCCTGCAACAATAGACCTGAAAATAATGTGAGGTCACGGAAATGTTCAACTCTGCCTTGCATTATTTACTTCAGGGAAGAGGTTATTAACTGTGGTACGCATATTTTTAGATCCAGTGTAATGTTCAAGGATATCGGTGTATTCTCATTACTTTAGACATTTTTCTAACTTACTATGCCTTATTTTCTGTCCACCGTTTAGGACTATTCATTCGTGTTCAAGCCAGAGCTGTGTCAGGCGTTTGTTGGCTGCTCCATGTTTGCTCCTCTGAAGACATTGCCGAGCCAGTGTCTTCCACCTGTCAAAATACCAGAGGACTGCATCTACCGACCAAGCTGGACCATGGGCAGGGAGATGACCTTCCTCAACAAGGACAGGTACGGCTGATTATTATCTTTCTGAACTCTTTTTTTCAGCCTCTGAAATTCAAAAATGCCTTATTTATCCCGATGATGTAGGCAGAAGGTTACTGAGGTATTGAAATTTACATTTGCAGAAGACATGCCAAGGCTGTGCTGGGCTGGTTTGCGTTTTTGTGTGCACAGAAGCATGTACTCATACTCTGCTCTCTTTCTGTCCACACTCCCACCCTCTGGTCTCTCCACGGACACCCCCTTGGCATGCAGCTCAACTCCACCCATGCATGGCTGCCGCAGGCGGTGCAGGGAAATTAGTGTAAAAGGCATTCTTGGATGAGGATTATCACTGGAGTGGTGAGATGAGCCCCCACAGCGGCTCCATGCCACCTCGCTGCTCATAGCAGCTTGGAGTCTCTAGAAATACCTGTCACTGATTTCTTAACCACACGCATGGGAATTTCAGTTTATAAGCAAAATAGAAATACCTGGCTTTGCTCTATTGATTTTGTGGTTTTCTATCAGGGCAGTAGACCCTTATAACATTTGTATGGACTTAATATTTATCATACCCATGTGTTACGTTATATGTTTTGTTGACGCAGGAACATAAAATCTGGCAGGCGCACTAGACTTAAGGCGTTCACTGATCGGTTTATGCAATTCCGAGCAGAAACTTTCACTGTAAATCATTTCTTATTCAGGGTTGTAACAATGTCAACAACCTCACTTTGGGTCTTAAGCTGAATTTTGTTGCATGAAAACTGCAAACTGTTTAGTTTTGAACAGACGCCACCAAGCCTGTAAACTAACAAACTGGCATGGAGCAGATTCCAAAGAATGTCCTTTACATTGATCTTATATTAGAAGTGCTTCATTAAAATGACTATGTAGAGCAGAACAACAGTTAAAAATGTAATAACTTGTGATAATCATAGGGCTCATTATTTCTTTTTTTAAGTGCAAACTCAGGTGAAGGTAGACTGCAGGGAAAGAGAGGTGTCTGGCCATTTTCCAAAGAGTCACTGGTAAAGATCTTATAATGTGCTTGCGAACACATCCCATCTCAAACGTGCCCTGGCTGCAGGAGAGCGAATTGCGCCGGGACTTCCTCCTAATGGGTCTGTGCCAGGAGTTGTTCCCCACATACAGCTAGGGACATCGTGTGCTCACCCTCCCTCCCTCTCTCCTGCTCTCTCAAACACACTCTCCCTGCTTCCTCACAGTTGCTTGCCAGCCCCAAAAATAAACCATACCTCAGAGGGACGCTTGCTGAAATGTTTATTGAATGTCTTTCTATCTCTCTCGCTCTGCTTCTTTACACTTTTCCATTTTCTCTCTCTCTCTCTCTCTCTCTCTCTCTCTCTCTCTCTCTCTCTCTCTCTCCCCCCCCTCAATCTTCTTGTGTGCAGCCCACTCTAAATTCTTTTTGTAGTTGATTGTCGTTGTAGCCTTCTGCCTTAAACTATGTTGCATATGCAGAAAGACAGTTGGATAACGATATATTGTTACTTTAAGCAATGTGTAGACAATTGTTGTTTTCTTTCAAAGGAAAAAAATAACAATTATGCTCTAGTACAGGATGACTACCTTAATTTCATGCCACAATTAGACATAATTGTTTGTCCAATTCTTGTTTTTATTCCGTGCTGAACATGGGAAGTTACTGTTGTTGACATTGGAACCTGTGATTTTGATATTTTCAAATTATGGCTTTCATAAGATTTAGCACCGGCCCCATTCCAAACCGCTAAAAATGTCCATATATACGTTGTGTTAACAATCACTCCCTAATTACTTTGAAGTCCACTTTATAGGGAATTCAACATTTGTTTGTATTGTCCGAAAGTTAATTGAAGTTTTTTATACCCTATATCATATTGTGAAAGGTAGTGTACAACCGAGTAATATCTACCATCATGCATTGTGCTCGGAGTGTTGACTGGAAGAAAAATAGCAGAGAGCTGAGAGGGCAGCATGTCTCAGCCTTCCCTCTCTTCGATTGTACTCATCCTCATTCTTATCAAAAATGTCAGAAAAAAAGATAGATAATTTATATTTGCAGGCATATTCAAAGACTAAATTTAAAGTGCGCTCCTAATATTTCCGATTTGCGTATTTTGTTTTGTTTTTGTAACAGGCATGAGACAAATGTGTAAGTTGTGGCGGTAAATACGTAATAAGAGCAGAGCATCACAGCACGAACTGCAGCTAACAAGTATATGTCTTCATTTTAATCAGGGTCATTCAACATGCTTTTTACCTAAAAGTATTAACACTAATTTTAAAATAAACATTTAAGATTTCTCATGGGATTTTCCAGCGGCCAATGTTGTTTTCTGTCATAATCCTGCGACAGTGGCACCGAGTAGTGTCTGAAAGTGTTTCTTTTGCTGATGAGTAGGGGGTTAGGGAGACGGTGGCTGATTTCAGACACAGCCATAGTGTTTCCACTGTCAGACATACTGCAATACCTCTTATGGTTCTTGTGTCTTTTCTAATTAATGTCCTTAAATCTTTGTGCCCTCAGTAACATCCCCAGTGTGGGCAGCACCATGGACCAGGACTACACCCAGACGTACACTCCTCAGACCCACACGCCCTTCATGTCCAACAGCGCTCCACCAAGTAACAGTGGTGCTGGCATCCTGCCTTCACCGGCCACGCCGCGTTTCTCTGCCCCCACCCCACGTACGCCACGCACTCCACGCACACCTCGGGGTCCCTCCAGTGTCCAGGGCTCGCTCAAGTACGAGAACTCGGACCTTTACTCACCAGCGTCCACCCCCTCCACCTGCCGACCGCTGAATTCAGTGGAGCCGGCCACAGTACCTTCCATCCCCGAGGCCCACAGCCTCTACGTCACCCTCATCCTCTCTGAGTCAGTCATGAACCTCTTCAAGGACTGCAACTTTGACAGCTGCTGCATCTGTGTGTGCAACATGAACATAAAAGGAGCCGATGTGGGCGTTTATCTGAGCGACCCCATCGGCGAGGCCCAGGAACCCTGCAGCTGCGGCTTCAGCGCTGTGGTTAACCGACGCTACGGCAACGGCTCAGGTCTCTTTCTCGAGGATGAGCTGGATATCATCGGCCGCGGTTCAGATGTCAGCAGAGAGGCAGAGAAGCGCTTTGAGGAGCTGCGGCTTTCCTCGCTGGAGAGAACTGGATTTGGGAGGGGCGACCGTGTCCCCGACGATCTGATTCTCCTCCTGCAGGACCAGTGCACCAACCCCTTTTCACCCATTTCAATTCTGGAGCATGAAATCACGACACAAGGGCCAAGCGGGGCCCCTGTACCGCCCTGTGTGAGGGTGGAGGAGCGTGACTACCATAGCGACTGCTACATGGCCCTGGAGCATGGAAGGCAGTTCATGGACAACATGTCAGGTGGAAAAGTGGATGAGGCGCTGGTCAAGAGCACCTGTCTGCACCACTGGGGCAAAGAAAATGGTAAGATAATTTTGAGTTAACTGAGTTTCCTTCATCTGAAAAATGGAAACAAAAGCCTATTAAAAGTATTAAAAGTGGTGCTAATAGTCTGCCATAGATTTGCTTAAAGGTGACCTGTGTTTTTAGCTATGTTCAGTCATATTGTTCAAACTCAAACACCACTTATATTGTCAAAAGGACAGTTGAGGACATTTCTGCCTTTTTTTGTTGCAGCCAGCGTGTTTGTTCTCATGTTGTGATTAATCCTTAGTTTCCCCTTTTCTTGTCCGTTCTCCAGCAGTGGACGTGAGTACTCTATGCTCTCAGGACGTGTTGCGGGCGCTGATGTCCCTCCAGCCTGTACTACAGGACGCAATCCAGAAGAAGAGGACGGTGCGGTCGTGGGGGGTTCAGGGTCCTCTTACCTGGCAGCAGTTCCACAAGATGGCTGGACGTGGATCTTATGGTAAAACTGAGAACAAGCTGGGAAAGATTATCTGTTCAATACACAGCTCTTACTGATGCCCTGTGACAGTCCAGTGTAGCTATTTAAATCAGTTATCAGTGAGTCTAACAAAAGCACATGTTGTCATCTTGAGCACAGAAATCAGTTTTCTAAGAAGATTACTAGATAAATCCATGATATCAGCAGTGGTGGTTGGTGTTGGTGTGTGTGACATTTTCAGATGTGTGTGTCTTGAGGAAGAAAAAGCTGGATGTTGTCAGATCAATAGGAAGCGTGGTCCCTCTGCTGTGGTCCAGATGTCAGTGCTGTTGGGAGGAGCTGTCAGATTGTTTGGTGACCTCGCATTCTGACGCACAGTGAAGGGCGGAGGGTGAAAGGGAGGGGGTCTGACACCTTACCTGTTAACACCACTAACTTCCCTGTTCTTTCCGTCTTTGTGTTTCTGTCTACCTCCTTCCTCACTTTGTTTCCCCTTCCTCCTCCTCCTCCTCCTTCTTCTTCCAACTTTCTCCCACAGGCACAGACGAGTCCCCAGAGCCCCTGCCCATCCCCACCTTCCTGGTGGGTTATGAGTATGACTTTGTGGTACTGTCTCCGTTTGGTCTGCCCTACTGGGAGAAGCTGTTGTTGGATCCCTTCGGCTCCCATCGGGATGTCGGGTACCTGGTGGTTTGTCCTGACAACGAGGCCCTGCTGAGCGGCGCAAAGAGCTTCTTCCGAGACCTCACAGCTGTCTATGAGGTAGAGACTTTGAAGCCGAGAGCAAACCTGTCACTGATTTTGCTCTACAAATGTAACAGTGCTTTATTTGTCCCCGCTTTATTTGTCCCCATCTCTGGGTTGGCAAATGTTTATTACAATATTGAATAGTTAGGAATGATTTTTTAATGTATATCACTCAAGATTTGCACATGTGTTGCTTCCTTGCAGCTCTGTAAATGATAAGTCAGACTTAAAGTACAGTTTCTGCTGAAGAAAATATACGATGCATGGGGTGTAAGGACATTTAAAAGGCAGGAATTAATGCACTGAAAGTCCAGATTGGAAGTGGATATCAGAGGGTTAATTACACAACTAAATTATTTAGTGTCTCCGGATGGAAAAACATTTTTACTGGAAAACTATCTCAACATTTTGTTGTGTAAAAGAGGAAAACAGGAAAATGCAGCTGCACTCCAGCCTTCATTCTTTTGCTAATTTTCATACTAAATAAAATGTATCCACCATTTCTTAAGAATGATTGTCTTCACCGTTCAGCCTCTATCTCTGTTTGTCTACAGTCGTGTCGACTCGGCCAGCACCGGCCCATTTCCAAAGGCTACCCTGATGGCATTGTCCTCGTCGGGGGCAGTGGAGCAAAGAGCCTCGTGGATCAGCCAGTGAGCGACTGGTTCCTCAAGGCTGCCAGCGGCAACAGCGACGCCTTCACAAAGCTCAAACTCTATGCACAAGTGTGCCGCCACAACCTCGGTACGTATCATTTCCAGCCTGCAAGGTAACTGCAGCAGTCTTGATCCCAGTCCATGTCTCAGGTTCTTCTCTTGCTCAGTGCTTGGTTCAGTCAGCTCTTTGTTGCTGAATTTCCACCTCTAACACCACTTGGTCTTGTTATTATGAAAAGGCAAGCCAGAGAGACTTGACTGCTTGAAAGAGAGCAGATCTTTGAAATGCAAAAGGAGTGTAGGAGGAGGTCGAGTTGAAGTGGAATAAACTGAGTATCTTTATCTTCTCCTGGAGTGTTTCATGTTAATAATAAAGATCCAATGTTGGGTGTGTTTCTCCCTTTAGCTCCATACCTCGCATCACAGCCATTGGACAGTTCCCTCCTCACACAGCCCAGTCCCCCACCCTCATCCAGCCAGTCATCTTCCGCACAATTGTCCAGCTCCGCCTCCAGCTCAGTGGGCCAGCAGGGCTCTGTGAACGCTGTGGGCTCCTCGGTTCCCAACAACAACGGCAGTAGCAACAACAACACTGGGTCCGGAAATGGCTCTGCATCGTCCAACAGCCTGGTGACATCCACAGGCCAGTCTGGCAGCGCAATACCGTCTGCCAAACCCAACTCATTTCCCCCTTTTGGGACCGTGGGCAGTCAGGGCCAGGGAGGTGGCCCCCAGAGTGGACAGCTGGGACAGCAGGCTGGTACCCAGAATACTGGCACCTCAGGGGACAACTCCAGCAGCCAGGCCCAGGGACCCGCAGAGCCTCTTGAAAGGTACTGCACGAACCATAAGCCTGCACAGCATCAAGTCAAAATCTGAAGAATGGTTTTAACAGTTTAGTCGTAAGTGGCATAAATCACATAAAGCTTTAAGCTGTTATATTTGAACATTTTCAAATGCTTTGAAATCCCTGTTAAGCATTTTATTAAATAATTAATTCCTTTTACGAAGGGTTGGTAAACATAATAACACTAATAATAATTACACAATAAAGTAAATTTTCTCCAATGTAGAATACAGTGTTTGCTATAGTATTTAGATACAACTGTAGCAAACAGGTAACCAGGGGAGAGCTTATTTGTGATCTTTGTTACGTGAATAAATGAAGCTTGAAGTCTTGGATGTGTCCCAAATTATCATACACTAAGAATTATGCAGAGCACAAGATGAGTTCTATAACATCAGCTATGTGATCTTGTGCTTTCCCCAGCACTTTGGAACGAGAGAAGATCGGCGTGCCCACGGACGGGGAGTCCCACGCCATCACGTATCCACCTGCCATCGTTGTTTACATCGTGGACCCCTTTAGCTACGAGGAGGCCGACGGTGGCCCGGGCCCGGTGCCCGTCCACTCCAGTGTGTGGACGCTGGGTTTGCTACGCTGCTACCTTGAGATGCTTCAGTTCCTGCCCTCACACGTCCGCAATTCTATCTCTGTACAGGCAAGTAAAGTTCCAGTGCCACATGTTTTATTGCCGATCATATTGTTTTTCATTATCACAACATTAACTCCATGAGTGAAGAATGCATTCGTTGTGTATCCAGTTTCAGTGAGTCGGTTACTCTTCATGACACAAGGATTAAATATTGAATAGCATCATTACAGACACATCTATCATGATTAGTCACTCACAGTATAATGTGAGGGACCAAAAAATAGAAACGGCTTAATGTGCAGTACAATATCAACTAGAATGGCACTCAGTAGAGCGCATAACTCTGCCAAGACCCAACAGGCAACTTGTATTCATAAAGCTGTCCAAAATTCCACAAACTCAAACACATCAGTTCCCTAAATTTGTCAGATTTTTCATCAAGATTCATGAATTATTCTTGTGAGGGAAATTGGTGAAAATGCCACACTAATGCCTCTTTCTCATAATGCTAAAAAACCCTGGTTTCCCCCCCTCTGTCTGGATCCATGCCAAACTTTAATGGGTTCTTTCTTGGCCCATGTCCCATCCTTCCAAGTTGTGTAGAAATCCGACCAGTACTTTTTGAATAATCCTGCAGACAAACGAGCAAGTCAACAAACAAGGGGGCAAAAACATTAACCTCCCTGGTGATGGTAATAAATACCACCACACCAGCCTTGAAAATGACCACAAAGACAATCATCACCTGTCTCACCCTGTGTCTACAAGAATCAGAATTTTCACTTCAGATCAGAAGTGTCCATGTGTCTGAGTCATCAGGTTTGACAGACAGACAATGCAGCGTATAGAGCTTTTATAAATTGTTCACCTAGTGTTAATATGAATTATTACCACAAACAGTATATTTTTTTCAGATGGCTTATGCTTACTCAACACTTTTCTCTAATAACTCGTTTACACCAAAAATGGCGAGTGTGCAGGTTTTTTAAACAAAGGTAAATGCGCTAAAAGGGTGATTGACTCCTTTCCCATTGCCAGTCGATGCATCACGTTCACGTCACAAATGCACTGAAAAACTGCCATTTGACCTGGGAGTGAATGCAGATTGTATCATTTCCATTGCCGACAAAGGCCAAATGTTAGCAGGTGTTAGTGGGTTTTAAACCCTTGATGGAAAAGCGTTTAATTAGTAGATATTGCAGTTGTAGAGTTGTTGTAACCCCAGGTTGCCCACATCTAACAGCACATGTTTTTCTTTTTCTTACCCCAGATTGTCCCCTGCCAGTACCTGCTTCAGCCAGTACGAGGCGAAGACCGCCATATCTACGCCCAGCACCTCAAGTCTCTATCCTTCTCCGTGTTCGCTCAGTGCAGACGGCCGCTGCCCATCTCAACCAACGTCAAGTCTTTAACAGGCTTCGGCCCCGGCTTGGCCATTGACACAGCACTGAAGAGCCCAGAGGTAAATGCATACATAGACAGAATCTATATGTAAAAGCAGAAACAGTTGTTAATCTAGCATGCTTTTGCAGTTCAGCTCTGTAGCCGCACCCTGTTGGCATTGGGTGTCAGCATCAGCATGCCTGTGTTGTCCTCTGATCGATAGGCAAGCAAACGGAGGCTGACACCTCGGACCGGGCAGCAGCATTTTAGTAGCGTTCTGCTCTTCAGCCAGACAGGAAACTGACCTGGAGCGACACAGCCTTTTGCCCCGGCTGTGTTCAGTCTGCCAGTGAGAAGAAAGAAGCCAATGAGATATAGAGGTTTTAGGACTAAACATCCACATATTTTTTCTTCTGGAACAGAACCAAGGGAACTTGTAACCCTGTACTACTGGAGAGTTTTCTTTCCATTATCTGCTTGGCTGGCTCCCTGAGACCTCCATAATGGGATCTCGACTCCAGGTTTAGACAAAGGGGCGCTTTAGATCAGGACCTAATTCAGTTGACTTCCTTCCTTTCAGCCAGCGCTACCTCTAACACGCCAGCAAACCCAGTCCTGCTGGAGGAACTGGGACATGAATGGGACAATGGGTGCGACACCAGGGACACGCAGGTTTTGTTCAGATACTTAGAATGTGAAATCAGCAGGAATTAGGATTGAAAGACATCATTTCCTGTGGCTGTGAAAGTCCAGTAGCCAATCACGTGTGCTCAAAATAACCAAATCTGCAGCCTGTATAGTTTTTGATCCATTTGTCTTTTAAGGGCTGAACATTAATCATTACATCTTCACCTCCCAAATTGCAGAGGCCGGAGTGTCTGCGTCTGTATACACCTCCATTCATCTTGGCCCCGGTGAAGGACAAGCAGACGGAGCTCGGGGAGACATTCGGGGAGGCATCGCAAAAATACAACGTGCTGTTTGTAGGATACTGTCTTTCCCACGACCAACGCTGGCTCCTGGCCACATGCACTGACCTGTATGGGGAACTGCTGGAGACCTGCATCATCAACATTGATTTACCAAACAGGTAGGACTATACAATATTAAAACCTACTGTCTTCTTTTGCTGTTTACATCCAAAGGAAACACTTAAAGCCCCTGGGCCTCCGAACTGTTGTTTTGAGTTTTGGCTTTTTCTTAGGTTGAGGTATATCGGGAATTTACTCTGGTCATTAAACTCCATGTATTAATAAAAAAAAATTTGAAAACAGATTTAAAAAAAAGTAATGTAAGCTGCTTTCAGACATGCACTGAACTCTGGATAATCGTCTGACATTCTTTGGTTGGCCTGAATTTGAGCACACAAATGCCAGAGTGAGAGGCACCGGACTTTCTCCAGAGTTTCTCCGGACAGCCTTCTAGAAAAAACTGTGAAGAATGTCCGAAGGATCCCAATGTGAGAAAAAAGCAGGAGATTATACAAAGGATTCACAGTGAGCAAGTGTGTGGGTTGATGATGTTTTCTAACAGGCAACTGATGCAAAACTAAAAGAAAAAAAGCGACTACAAATGTATCGGGATGAAAAAGCGGTGTCATACACATAGGAGACATCATCGAAGATCTTCAGAGCCTTTAGTGATAAGTGCCAAAGCTATTATCAATGTACTGTAAACAGTGATTTCCTCAGCTGAATTAATACATTACATCTTGCCTCTGCCTGTGGCACCACCACTCACCTAAACACTTGTTATGTTAGCTGTGCATTAAGGTGTTTTAGGGCAACCTGGCATCATTCTCTACACTCTTGACTGGTTCATATTTCTCTGTGAACATCACACATTCAGTCACAGCTGGGCAACAAGTGTATATGACCTCACAAAAGGTGCACAGGAGCTTTTGCTACTATTCAAAATGTGTCTGCTTGATGTTAAAACTGTGTCATACTAGCTGTCAAATGAGACTCAGCTCACTAAAATATAAATTAGACCCGAGAGGAAAGGCACATTACTGTCAGTCAAGCATTGTCTGCATGGGCCCACACATTCCTGAGAGGAGGTTCACCTTCACCAATCTGAATAGCTGGGACTCATAATATATTCATAATGATATGCTGTATAATATATCATACATTAATAATATATAATATAATATACTAAATTTTAACCCACCTCTGATTAGTAGCTAGGCACTCTGTATTTACACTAGACAATGAAAGGAGGTTTTGACATTTGCGTCTGTGCATGTTCCACAGGGCGCGGAGGAAAAAGGGCTCAGTGCGGCGGCTCGGCCTACAGAAGCTGTGGGACTGGTGCTTAGGATTGGTGCAGATGACATCTGTCCCCTGGAGGGTGGTGATTGGCCGACTAGGCAGGATAGGGCACGGAGAATTAAAAGGTGAGGAGGACTTTCATGCTAAAAAGCTTTTTCATGACTTAAAAAAAGACATTGAGTGTTTTCCACACCAGTTTATCACTTTGATTCATCCCCGTCACTCTCCCCGTCTCATGTTCCAGACTGGAGTATTCTGCTGAGCAGGAGAAACCTCCAGTCGCTAAGTCGCCGTCTGAAGGAAATGTGTCGAATGTGTGGCATCTCCGCCTCAGATACTCCCAGCATCCTCAGCGTGTGCTTGGTCGCCATGGAACCCCAGGGATCCTTTATCGTTATGCCAGGTACAGTATGTGCACACTCGTAAAATTTTAAATACACTTGTTATCTCTTTTTAATGTACACTTCTCGTGTCAGTTGCATTACTCTACCAAGTAAGGCAGCGCCGTTGCTTGTTTGTGTGTGTGTGTGTGTATGTGTCAGTGCCATGATGGATGGCAGCAGCATATCACCACCGTGTCCCCTCCTTGTCCAGAGCAGATTGATGGCAGGGAAGATCATGTACCTTTCGCTCATAAAGCACTATCTCTCAGATTCCCATTGATCTCAATGCAGTGTGATGGAGAGCTTGATCAATGGGTTTATTTTGGGAAACGAGTGGGGGGATTGTCAGTGCATCATAGCAGGATTGTGTTGAGCGATGCTTGGCCGAGGACCTCTCTTTCGTCAAAAGCTCTTCAAGCTGAAGAGATTAGAAAGGCTGTGTTAGCCACAGATGTACAAACATGTCTAACTATGTCTGAGGGCTTTAACTAGAGATATGTTGCATCGCCGCTTATATGGTATAAATGTAGTTTCCGGAGTGAGTTTTAAAACTTATCAATATCCTAAAACAACAAAATCATTTAACTGATTTTAGCATTTATACTATAGGGAAAGGTTGCCGTGTTGATCACAGTTGTGACAGTGTGAAGCTGAAGGTGCAGGATTTGCTTGAAAATAGGTTGCAGTTATTTTTGTTTGGCTCTGAAAGTCTGTGAAAAAACTAATCGCAGTGCTGTTGCCTCAACCTTTATGCTCACATAGTGTATGGCCCAATACTAGTCATGGTGTCACATGTTATAAAGAGAGAAAACCAAATGCTTTGGAATCTGTCATCCACAAAAATGTTGTGATAATGTCAGATTCTCAAAATCATGTTTTACAAAATATGTAATGGAGCCTCTTGCAGCAACATATATACTGTAGGACCAATCTGTTTCTCCACATCATTCATATTATCCATGATTTATATTTGTTGGTCCGTGTAAAATCATTACACTTATTTATTCCCACCACGAAAAATGTCAAGCTGCTCTGGTCAGCATGTGTCTCTGATCATAATAAACGGAGATGTAGGTGAACAAGTAGTAAGGAATTAGTGATGCAATAATGCTGTTAGTTTTTATATTGGGGATAAGTAAAATGTTTTGATAAATATGGAGTTGGTAAACGATATGAAAACAATTTCTCTGTGACCTATATTTAATGAGTTATGACTCAGGTCCCCCCCCAAAAAAGTTCAAACTGGGTTAGTCCTTGTGCTTTTCCTTGTCACTGAGTAATTTCTCCTTCTTCACAAAATGAATGTTCATTCTTCATTTTCTACTTCCTCATTTTTCATGTATAAAATTCATTAAAAAACGCACTAATTAAGATCAGTGTGTTTTTTTTAAATATAAATAAATATACGATGCATTAGAATGTATAAGAGACACAAACTTTTATGGCCAAGTGTTTTCTCCTGGCTACCTTTCCCCATCATATCCTTGCAGAAAGCCCTGTTGATGTACGGTTTCTGATGAATCCTGTTTCAGTGGTGCTTTGATTCTGTTAGTCAGAGTTTAGGTGATGTTTTCTTGCTCAAACACAATTTTCTCAGTCAGACACGAGTTAAAGGATTTTTCCCACAGAAGATAAAATGATTGTGACAAGGATCCCTGTCTCGGTTCATTCTGCTCAGCCGCAGTGTTTATTGACCCGGCGCTCTCTCCTTCCTTTGTGCGTCCCATCAGACTCTGTGTCGACCGGCTCAGTGTTTGGCCGCAGCACCACCCTGAACATGCAGACGTCGCAGCTGAGCACCCCACAAGACACCTCCTGCACCCACATCCTGGTCTTCCCCACCTCTGCCTTCGTCCAAGTGGCCAGCTCCAATTACACCAACATCGACACCAACATCGACATTCTCAACGCCACCACCGGTCAGCAGCTCTCCTTCATCAATCTCGTAGTCCTCTTCAGTTACTAATCCAGTCTGACTCAGGCTGTTTGCTGGAGCTTAAACAAACTCACGGATGTTTAAGCAAAATGCAGCAATTACTGAGGTTTCCCCTCTGAACTGAACTGTTTGTTTCCAAACACTTCCTGTTAACTTTTCCAGTCTATAAAGAGTCTGGTTTAACAGTGTATGCTTACATACTTCTACAGCTCCCTCAAGTGTCTTCCCTTGTTTTCCCTGTGCAAATGTATGTGTTGCCAGAAGTATGAATCATGGTCGCTCACATTCCATACTCACTAAATAAATTATCCACATACTGCAATTGAAAGTTAAAACCAGTGCCCACATTATATTTTCTGTACAATATGTACAATATGCAAGTTATTGCCACAAAGAAATTGTCTTATAACATACAGATAAGAAAAAAGGGACATTTTTCCTTCAGAGGATTTTTCAGCGACTCATTGATAAAACATGTTACCACTTCATCACTTCTAGAACAATTGAATTATTCTCCTGTTATCCACAGATGGGTCTGATGCTATGGGGATCATTGACCTGCTGGACCAGGAGAACGAGCTGGTGGACCCAGACATCATCAACATCTCGCCCAACACCTCGCCAGTACACTCCCCTGGCTCTCATTACCACCACGGAGGTGACGGCATTAAGGTGAGACACGTGCACGCACACAGAGAAAGACCTTTAAGTGCCATGTGTTAAATAACGGACAGTGAGCTAAGCTTGAGTTCCTGCCTTGTTTCCAGGGCCAGAGTACGGACCGCATGGAGTCTCATGAAGAGGTCCCCAATCTCCTGCAGCAGCCTTTGGCCCTCGGCTACTTTGTCTCCACGGCTAAAGCCGGCCCACTACCCGACTGGTTCTGGTCAGCCTGTCCCCAGGCTCAGAACCAGTGTCCACTCTTCCTCAAGGTACCAGGCTCTGGCCTCCCTCATCACTATTTGTTCGGCTATTATAGAGTTGTATCTTTACACGAGCAGGGTGAAATTGTTTTTTTTCATTTGTGGTTTTTGTGGTGAAAGAGCAAGACAAGCTAGTGAAACAATTAGATGCTGGGTGAGGACACATTAGGGATAAAAAGAGATACAAATGAAATAAACTTTAATAAGGCAACTACAGTAAACAAATTAGTCTTGGGATACTCTCCTTTTATTACTTTTCCATTAAAATGCAGTTTAGACGTAAACCGTGTGCTAGTCCCTAATGGAAGATGGAAGAATTTTTAGACATCATCATTAATCAACTGCATATCTGTTCTGTAGCATTTTTGTTGCTTATGTGACCCTCCATCAGCAAGTGGTCTTGTGTTAATTGAACCCTTGGGTGTAATTAAATGGCACATACAAGAAAATGGCTTCACTAGCTTTGATTTGCAGCCATATCCCTACCTTCAGGATTTAGCTACAGACTCTGCGCTGCTGTCACTCTGCTTCTAATAGAGCAGTGATTATTTAGATGAGATGTAATAAAAGGTTAATAACTTCATTATGACACTGAACCCTCTCCTTGTGCCCCCCCCCCCCCCCCCCCCCCCCCCCCCCCCTCCCCCAGGCCTCTTTGCACCTCCACGTGTCTTCAGTGCAATCAGATGAACTGCTGCACAGCAAACACTCCCACCCCCTCGACTCCAATCAGACCTCAGATGTTCTCAGGTAAACAACAGCAGAACACGCTCCACCACAGGTCAACTGCACCAAATACTACTGGCACCATGTCAACTGTGTTTCCTGGGTGATATTTGTAGTTCTTATTCACACTGATTTACTGGTTTAAGCTCAACATAAATTTGAAATGTTTTTTTTAAAGATGAAAATGGTTTCCGTACACTCAGTTTCTTATTTGTATTGGTAAACAATAATCATGTATTGGATAGTTTTCCTTTTATTTATACTTTCATTTTTATTTAAGTCAAATTCTACAGGGCAAATAACAATTTAGTCAATATTTTGTCATTCAGAAGAGTTCAAGATGATGTCTTTATGAAATACTTTCCAAAGCCAAGTGTGTCAACCTATGAACATCTCCAAATAAAAAAAACAACTGCTTCCCTCTTTATATGCCTGGACAGATATGTTCTGGAGCAGTACAACGCCCTCTCCTGGCTGACGTGTGACCCGGCCACACAGGACCGACGATCATGTCTACCCATTCACTTTGTGGTGCTCAACCAGATGTACAACTTCATCATGAACATGTTGTAACCAACCGCCTGTTACAGGAGGGATGTAGGCCAAACATTTCACAGAAGAGGAAAAGCGCCAACTTTCGTCAGAAAGTTTTGTCACGACTGAAGAAAACTGCAAGAACCAGACCCGAGTACGGAGCTGGATCCTGCACTGAGATAGGATCAGACAGCTGTTAAAAGCTGAGACGGTCCTGTCCCCCACGGCTGTCAGGACAGTCCTGTCCCTGTGATTTAAAGACATGCACATAGAGACAAGGGGAAAAAGAAGAGGGGAAACCAGAAGTTGAGTTGCAATTAATGAACGTGAGAGAATGACAGATTGGTTGTTATGGTATGTAGCATGGCAGCACAGTCACTGGCCAGTCTGTATGAAGAGACGAGTCTATCTGTAAAGTTATTGGAAGAAAAGGGACATATTTTAATCAAGGAAAAAACTCAAGAATGGATCTTTGGTTTTAAGACATGAAATTCCTTTTTATTCCTTTGGATGAAATAGTATCCAAATGAATGCCTGCATCCATTTTATTTATTGTTTTTAAATGTATAATTTGTCTTATTTCTTAACCTTTTTTATATATAAAATGGTGAAGGTTTATATCACCTTCCTGCTTTAAATCAATTGGTCTAAGATATATGTAATCGTCTTAAAAAAAAAACAACCAGGAAAAAAACCCCATAAAAATTCAATGAATTCCCAGTAGGTTGCTTTTAGAGTATTATTTTTTGTAATGGAGACAGAATATTTGTATGTTCACAATGTACAGAAGTTCAGAGTGGAAAATTATGTTCCATGCCTTTGAGCATGGAGGACTTACAGCAAAGCTGTAGCTACAGAGTTCTTGTACAGCAATGCACTTCACTGTGTTCAAATAAAGAGGTACATTGTTGTATATAGTATTTTATACCACACATTTAGACACAAAAACCAAACGGCAATATATATAAATAATTATATATGAATGCCATGCCAGCAGTTGGTGGTGTGGCTTCTGTTTTAGGAATAAAGTGCGTCAACTTATTTTTCTGTGCTTGTGTGTATTGCTTTGGGGGAGGGGACTGTGATGTGCAATTGGACAAGGACACCAATAGAGGAGTGGAAGAACTATTGGCATCTCTTGGAAGTAGCTGACCTCAGGTTTGATTTAGTTTTTAATTATAAATGAGCAAAAGAATGTGAGAACGGTTGTTTTAATGGCAGACATGCAGTGTCCTTTTCAGCTCATCCCTTTAGTTTACTGTACCTCTCCCTACTCTGATTGGCTGAGGCTCTTTTAGCACCACTTCTGATTTGGTTATGGAAGCATCTAGACAATCCCATTTTACATCATTGTTAAAGGTCCAGTGTGTAAGATTTAGGTGAAAGGGATCTATTGGCAGAAATTGAATATAAAATAATCCCAGTGATGTTTTCACTGGTGTTTCATCTAAATTGTACGAATGGTCGTTTTCTTTACCCTAGAATGGGCACTTTATATTTAAATATTTTATATTTATCAGGAGTGGATCCTTTCTATGGAGGCTGCCATGTTTTTTTTACAGTAACCCAAACTGTACAAACTAAACACCTTTTGAGTTTTCTATGACAACTGATGGTTACCACAGGTTCTCTTTCATGTTTGGAAGGGGAGGGTGAGGTGAGGGGTGTTCACTGCAACATGCAACTTCACCACTAGATGTCACTAAAGTCTACACACTGAACCTTTAAAGTAAATGTGTGGTGTAAATGAGCTTTAACTATCCGTGGATGGGTGCCTGTTTTATATATGCAGTGTTTGTGCTCAAAGGAGGAGGATCTACTTTCTGGATTTCTCCTGTTCAGAGAGAAACTGTACTTTTGATGGAAATCCATTGGAATTGCTCTGTACCTTGCTTATTTGCCAAAATATGTTGGCCTGGAAAATTTGACCATCAAAATGTAAATGGTCTCTTTTTGAGTGTAGATAGATACATTCAATATTTAATAAAAACCCTGAAAAATATATTTTCGGTCCGGTGCCATGTTTTCTTTTTGGGAAATCATGGTTGTTTTTAGTAATTCATCTGCTTCTGTGATACAGTTGCTCTGCAAGCTTGTTACCTCGCTAGCAAACTGGGGGAAAGGCATAGAAATGAGCCTGCAGAATTGCCCTGGAGTCATGTAGTAGCAGCTGGCAATTCATTCATTTGAGAGTTCTCTGCATTTCTTCTTGCAGTCAGCAGCCTTTGAATACACAGAGGTCCTGCTCTGTTTAACTCCATCCCTCAGCAATTGCCGTCGGTGTGCCCTTGAAAATGGAGTGGCGTTTACTCTAATAGCATCTCAATGACTGGGGAGGTGGAATTCTACAGCATTTAAGACAGGGGTCTAAACAGTTAGAAGTCAACAGACACTTAAGGTGTTTGTTTGCTTAAAGCCTCTCACAACAAACCAAGTTAAATATTGATATGCTCTTTTTAGGCACATTAATAATGGTCATAGTTTATCGTGCTCTTCAAACGTATCAATTCTATTTTGCACGTGCATTTCTGCACCTTGACTACGTCCGTTTTTGTTTGCGAATGATGCTTAAATTCACACTCTTGAGGTCTATTATTTATCCAAGGTGCTAATCAGGTAATATTTCCCTTGTCTTTCGCTATTCCCCCTCATAGATTTAAGTTGCCCTGATATGCGAAGGCAAATAACTTGAGAGTGATGCTGACACTGCTTCTTTCCTCAGCAAATTAAATTAGATTTTATATTGTACCTTGGACAGCGACACAACTAATTCAAGGGGGTGAACCAATATATTGCATGAAGCGTTTAGGATACACAGCCATTTTTATATATACAGTAATTCAAATATTTTGCAGAGGCTCTGTTGTAATTAGATAATTTGCTGACCTGCTCTCTTTAATTGATTACAAATTAAGCAGATAAAAAGTGAAGAGTTTATGCTAAGTGTAGAATTTACTTTGGCAGGTGTTCATGGGAACAATATGCAACCCAAAGAAGTGATGCTACAAGTGAAGGAAAAAAAATATTGAGTTATAGTACAAAGTTTGGGAAATTAACAGTTTGTTGCATCATTAAAAAGAAGGTGAGCTCATCCACACACTCAACAAGGCCTGGGGGACCACTGAAGACAATTAAAGTGGATAATCACAGAATTGTTTCCTTGGTGAAGATAAACCTTTTTACAAAATTCAGCCAGTTCACAAACACTTGGAGGGAGGTTGACATATCGGGTCTACAATTAGGAGACACCTAAATACAGAGGCTTTAAGGTGCAAACATCTAGCAACACTAGGCAAGTTTACAGTGTGATAGGAAAACATCTCAAACAATGCCTAAGATTCTTTGGACGGATGAAACCAAGATTAATTCACCACATCACGTGTCAAACATGGAGGAGGTATGTAATGTCATGGCCATGTGGCAGCAAATGGACCTGAGTGAATGGTGTGTATTGATGATGTGACTGCTGGTCGGAGTAGCAGGATGACATCTAACGTGTTCAGGGCTATCTGCTCAGATTTAGCCAAATACTGCAAAGTGATAGGACGATGCTTCACCGTGGATAATGACTGCTTCTCACTTCTGGAGATGAAAAGACACAGGATTTTATCCAAGTACTGAAAATAACTCTTATATAGAGGTATACAGTTTTTTTATTTTTGGTCTGTTAATAAGCAGCGTTACACAAAAATTGCTGGACGGATTTTTCTCTAAACCAGATGGTAGGATGCGATATGGGTCAGGAGACCACCATTCACATTTTGGTGCAGATATGGATCAGGGGGTGGATGCAGGATTCTTTTCTTTCTTTAACATTGTGTGAAAGTTGAATGTGTTTTTCAGCATTTTCCTTGATTTCTCAGAATAATTGGATGGATCTTGGTGAAAAAATTAGGCAGGTTTGAAGGACTTATATTTGAGTGTGTGAATTTGGGTGCAGATCCAAATAAAAATTTGGATCTAGAGATTGTAAATGTGTTTTCATTAAGGGGATGCTTCATAAGGGCAGTCTAATAATAATAATATATAATAATAATAATAATTATATTAGTAGTAGTAGTCATAGTGGTATTAGTTTTAACAGTTACATTTGAGCCTTTAAAAATGGAGAGGCTATGTATTAACAGTTAATTCAATATTTTTGTTAAACCTTTTGAATCAAAGGATTTATTCGTATCAAAGTTATGTGACTGTTCAAATACTAATGGATCAGACTGTGAGTAGACAACATGATCTCAGCCCTGTGTGATTGTGTGTCTGCGCGCGCGCGCGCGCGTGTAGTGTGGGCTGGACTGGAGCATTGTGCTGTCAGTGCTGTCAGTGCTACACACTGTGCAGACTGGGTCAGTCCCGTCACTGACACACTGACACAGATAAACTGTAGATAAAGACCAGATCTAAGTGGACATGCGGAAACTACACGAGACAGGACGTGAAAGACATAAAAGCTAAAGACATCTCCATAAACCTACCTACAGGCAGATGTGTGGGCAGGCGCTCTCCCTCTTGTGGTTGGCGCAGGACTCTCCTGTGCAGCCCGGTGGTACGAAACCGAGTCCGAGGTCCCAAGGCCTTGGTGGTGAACGTTCTTCTTAGAGGACGTTGTCATAACACGTGAGGTACGATTGTTGTTGTTGAATTGTTGTATTACATTAACGTCCATGTTTTTAAACGACCGAGACAGCAGAAAGCACAAGCGTCAGTTTGATTGTTTTGTTAGCCTAGCCTAGCCTAGCATAGCCTAGCCTTAGCGGTGACCAGTGGGTACAAGTGTGTTAGCTGAGTTACTCCAGGCTAGCGAGCAGCTAGAGGTAATAAATCGTCTAGTTTGAATTAGCGGATATCTTACAATATTACTCGCGATTTAAAATATACATGTTACTATTTCAAAGTCGCAAAACATGGTTATTTTTGACTTGGGGACAACGAATTACACACTAGGTAAAGTTGACGGTATTAAATAGTTAAAGTATTAACGCTAACAGAAGCTAACGCCTCTGTTGGCGATACCCAACCGTATATCAAACGGCTATCATTAGCTTGTTTTGTGAGCCATGTTATCTTGATGGTGACTTAATAATGTAGTTGAAAATATCTACGAATATACACGTATAACCGAATCAATGACAGTCACAGTAAAGGCCAGAGAAAGTTGTTGAAAGTTGAGAAATGAAATTCATGTGTGTGCTGCTACATGTAGCTTGTGCTAGCTGAGGTCTCCTCGCCGGGCACGGTACGGTTCAGAAAAGTTTCTGTCCTGAGTTTCTGCGATGTTTGCTCAACACGTCCCTTCCCTCAAGACCCAAAGACTGTGCGGTTTATTTGCTTCAGTTTCAAATCTGTGTTTTGCTTGTTCCCTCAGGGTGCAGCTGCAGAGAGATGGCAGACAGTGCAGGGCTGCAGTCTGTCAGCGCCTTTGCTTTTGAAGCCATGCAGAAGGTGGATGTAGTGCGCCTAGCTGCCCTCAGTGATCCAGAGCTCCGGCTGCTGCTGCCCTGCCTGGTGAGGATGGCTCTGTGTGCTCCAGCTGATCAGAGCCAGACCTGGGCTCAGGACAAGAAGCTCATCCTCCGCCTGCTCTCAGGAGTGGAGGCTGTCAATTCCATTGTTGCTCTGTTGTCTGTTGACTTTCACGCCTTGGAGCAGGATGCACGAAAGGAGCAGCAGCTCAGGTATAACAGACACACACATTGTAACATGATTGATTCCACAGTCTGATGTGGGGAACGGGGAATTCATTTCAGTCTCTTCTGCCAGGCATAAGGCTGGTGGCTCTAACGCAGAGAGCATCCTGGTGTCACAGCTTCAGCATGGCCTGACCCTGGAGTTTGAACACAGTGATCCCCTGAGGAGGCTCCGTCTGACACTCAGTGAACTGTTGGCCATCATGAATAAGGTACAGTCAGAGGTCCATAGGTAATTCAGGAAACCATTGGAAATTGATAATATTAATTACCTTGGCTTTGTAATTTTCTTCCGAAGTAAATAACAAAAACTAGAAACTCAATGACAAGAAACGACTAAAAGCTTGTTAGCAGTATGTTTAAAAGAAGGTATTGAGTATGCCACCCTGAATTAGCCAGATAAGTGTCATCATTGATAGGTGAACCTTTGGTAAATTGATGACGCTCCTAACGCATGACAAATGGAAAAAACTTAAAGAAAGCAAAAATCTCCAGTAGAAAATGCGATGTCACACACAGAGAAGACACAGACGAAGATTGCAAGAGAGTTTGTGGTGATAAGAGCTGACGCCGGTGTGTTTGTTGTCAAAAAAAGTCATGTGATCTCCGCAGTGTAGTTAATACGTCACTTCCTGCCTCTGCCTGCTGCACCCGGCTCCTCTTGCCTGCACAATGTGGAGGGTTTGTTGCTGTTGTGAACGCATCTGTGCAGAGAACCTCCTGTTGCATTCTGCATGTGTGAAAGGCAAACTAGTTATGTCTGAAAACGGCTATATGCAAATGTAGCAGTGGCAAACCTTTACCTCCTATTCACGTCCAAACTCAGTGAGCACGGAGGCACATAAATCATTTGCTTCACTTATAGTTCATCTTTGTAAAAGAGACATCTGATTGATTTCTCAATATAGAGACAGTGGTCTGACCTTTAGGAAATAAGTAATAAATGAGTGAGTTCAAATTAATGAATAATTAAAATATCCTTATAGAAATGGTTTCACCTGAAAGAAATAAGATTGTTCATCAAAGCCTAATTTGGCATCAGAAAAGGTGTCTCATATTTCTCTTGCTTACTTTTAACTTCCCTGAACAGGGTGAGTTGAATGCTTGATCCACACAATCCATTTCCTTTTTTGTTTTTCAGGTGACGGACTCAAATGGAGAATTTTTCTTAAAGTCTTCTGAACTCTTTGAAAGCCTGGTTTACTTGGAAGAGGTCGCAGATGTCCTCTGTATTTTACAAGCAGGTGCTCAACTTCTTTTATTATTTTAATTGTCTGAGTTAGAAGTGCTTTGAAAGTGAGATGATGTTGAATACAGCAGCTTTTGTACACGTGAGGTCCCTGCAGGGATGAGAACTGGAGGATCCAGAAGGCTATACCAAAGGGTTCATGTGAAAGATTAGCTCATGTATAAAAATCTGTGACATGATGCTAAATTAATATGGAGGCCCATAAATGAAGCCCTCCTTTTATTGACTATATATTTTTGCAGATAGTTATGGTTTTACATCTCAAGAAATTGATAAGACAGGTCAGGAAAAAAATGCTTTTGTAGATATTTATGAGCTGCAAGAAAAATGCTTTTTCTCAGATGTTCACATTTGGTTGTTTGAGCCATGTGACTTAAACTTTTGTTTAGCATGTTCCCTGCCTCAGTTTTTCTCATTCTCAGTTGCATTGAATAATTAATCTTGTCATGTGATCAATCATCAGCAGCGTGATATTATTAAACGTATTGGTGGGAGTCGTATTAAAAGGATAGTTCACCCAAAAATGAAAATTCTCTCATTACCTACTCACCTCTATGTCGATGGAGGGGTGGAGTTTCAGGAGTAAAGGAAAGCAATAGGAAAGCAGGGTATCACAGTGATGTTGAGATGAAAATGCAAAATTAGCAGTACATTAAAGAAATATCTAATAGTTAATACTGTGCTTATTTCCTCTGTTTATTAGAGCTGCCGTCCTTGCTACCCATTGTGGATGTAGCCGAAGCTTTGCTACATGTACGCAATGGTGATTGGTTTCTGTGTCTGTTGGTTGCCAATGTCCCTGACAGCTTCAATGAAGGTAATTCACCTGTGTCACAACACTGCACATAATCTCTTCTGATCATATGAGAGTAAGTTGCTGGTTAACTGCCTGTACTTGCTTCATATAGTTTAGAGTGGGCCTGCTCTGGCAGAAATAGACCTTTTTATTAAGAAATAACTCCACAAGGTCTCCTTGATAGTTTCATTATAATAATGGGCAGATTGTAATTGAGTTGCCATTGCATGGTTTTATTCAGAATTGAGCTCTTTCCTTCCCATAATTATAGCCATGCTACAGGCATGAGTGTGTGTGTATGTGTGTATTTGTCTTTGATTGATGATGAACATTATTGTCCTGCTCTGGCTCATAGAGAGCGCAGTGTGTCCTGTCCAGTGAGAGACTCATAAAATGCTGGCTCTCTCCAGTGGCTGTTTGTCACACAGAGGGTCAGAGCGAAGTTGATGGCTTTTTTGTGTGTGCTACATGGCAGTCAATGTCAAGGAATAATGTTTCCTTTGTTACTGGACAAGAACTAGCTCAAATGAATCGAAAATGAAATTAATTGATCTGAGGGTCAAGTGTGGCAAAGGACTCTGTCTAGAAGCATTCAAGGTCTGTCACATGGAACACAAGCTGACCAGACCTAATTCCATTGGCTCTTTGAAATAATGCAGAAGTGACTGAGATGGCAGCTAATGTTATGTCAGTGCATGTCATAGTCTCAACCATAAATTGTTTGCCTTTTAAACCATCAGCTATGGGGAAGCACAATGAAAATGAGATAAAGCCTTGGAAATGATGTCCTGTGATGGCTGTTACATTGTATTTACTGGCAAATAAATGAGTTGTGATTCTATGTATTAATGACAGAACATGCCTTAATCCCCCTGGCTCTACAAGACCAATATTAGTAAGCTTTGTTAAAGTAGTAAATAAAAATGTTCACTTAATTTAACTTCATACAATTTGGTCACAGTCTGGCAGTGATCAAACAATATGCATCTTCTGCAGAGAACAACAAAACAAAGAGGAAAAAAGAAACTGGTTCCAACAAAATTATATTTTGGAGTTTATTTTTAATGGTGCTTCTTTACTTAAATGTGCTTGTGTGTATGTGCAGTTTGCAGAGGTTTGATCAAGAATGGAGAACGTCAGGATGAGGAGAGTCTTGGAGGTCGACGCAGGACTGAAGCACTCCGGCAGTTATGTCAGATGAACCCCTCACAAGCCCTCAACATCAGAGCCATGGTGGTCAGTTACATTATTATCATAAGATGAGAAGAAAATGAATCCTTTTCAATTTCTGGAATTTGCAATTTGGAAACTGCAGTTTGGAATCAATAAGCACAGCTCTATAATGACGCAACAGCACAAAACACTCCATTAGAGATGTTTTCATGTTGTAATGAGAAGTATAAAAAATAGTTTTGGTTCATTATACTGTAAAACTGAAATTAGACGGGCCACTGTACAACTGCATGTTGTGCTGAAGTCAGAGCATATTAGAGAGGAATCTGCCGTAGTTGTCGGCAGCTGGTATTTCTTATGGATCAGCTGTTACTTTGAAGTAGACTTTACTATTATAAATGGTATTTTGAACCAAAGGTTTGTTGAAATAGCTAAAACAACATATATTACATCACTTCAAATTCTGAATACACTCACACCAACATTTCTGAATTTACAGAGTGAATAATTCGTAAAGATGCTGTCAGTTTTTTTTTTTTTTTTAAACGTATACATACTCAAAATAATGACATTGCCACTATGATGTACTGTATGTCTGATACTTCTATGTGTCCTCAGATGGAGGAGTGCCACCTGCCTGGCCTGGGTGTGGCCCTGACTCTTGACTATAAACCAGACACACCAGATGAAGCTGTCAGTCCTCTGGTCTCTTATGTGAGCGGACTGCTGCTGGGTACCAACAGCAAAGTCCGTACCTGGTTCAGCATGTTTATTCGCAATGGACAACAGGTGAGGGGTCAGGACTTTAGCAAATATGAGCATTTTGTCTCATCATGGTGAGTGAAGGACAGAAGTACTGTTATCTGAGGTGACAACATAATGTTGTGCGCTTAAGTGGCACCATGTTAAAGCACATGTTTGTAGTAGTGGTGCTAATATTCAGTATTCAATACTTAGTGTCACATTCTCACAGAAGCAAACAAACAAACCAATATACAAAGTATGCCCTCAACAATCAACTTCAATTCCTGTTTTCTGTCTCTCCCATTCTTTCCTGTAATTAATCATCGTCATCTCATGAATTGAATTGCCCAAAATATAAGTTAATGATTCAAATGTAAACAAAGATATGAAGGGAATCGGGTATCTTTCCATGTGCTGGCATTTATGGATGACAGTTAATTTGTCAGTTAAAAGGCATAATTTGTTTATGTTTCCCTTTATAAAACGTTTTATATTTTCTTTCATAGACAATAAAACTCTCTGAGCTGTGTGAAAAAGCCTCTGCAGAATTAGGGAAATGTGTTGAAATGTATTGCACCTAGATTTATTTCATTATTTTGTGCACTGTAATTGGCATCAAAGCGTTTCAGTAGATTAGTCTGTTAATTGATGCACAGAAAATGAAACAACCTTGTTAATCAATAAACTGTTTAAATAAGAAAAGCTGAACATTTGCTGTTCGCAGCAGCTGAATGTAAACATCTAGATGGAAGCACAGTGGTTCATTTATGTCTTTCTTTCTCTTTCTCTCTGTATTGACAGCGAAAGAGAGAAAGCAGCTCGGTCCTGTGGCAGATGCGCAGACAGCTGCTGCTGGAGCTGGTCGCCATCCTGCCGCGGTCACGCAGCACTCACATGCCCAATGACGGTGACATGGAAGGGGAGGGCAGCTCAGGGTACTCTGGCCTGAGAGAGGAGCATGTGGTGAAGGCCAGTGCTCTGCTCCGACTCTACTGTGCCCTCATGGGCATCGCAGGCCTCAGGTAGTTTGAAGTTTGCACTTTCCCTCCAGATATTTGATACTTGCGCAATAGGGCTTTTAAAGTTTGATAGCATGGGTGTTTAATTGTTCTTACATAACTCAATGATTTTAGTACAAAACAAAAATTGAAAATGCTCCACAGTCAATTAATTTGTTTAAAGTTTTGGTTACCTGAAAAAGCTCATGTCCTAAAGAAAATAATAAACTTACTGTGACCCTTCTCAGACCGACAGATGAAGAGGCAGAGCAGCTACTACAGCTCATGACCAGTCGGCCTCCAGCAACTCCTGCTGGCGTTCGCTTTGTTTCCCTGTCCTTCTGCAAGCTGCTCGCCTTCCCCACTCTGGTCAGGTACACAGAGTCTTGTCTTTTCATATGTTGGAATCACAAATCCGTTTCAGCTAACAGTTGGTTTTGCATTTAGATTTTCTGCCAAAGCATGCTGCTTGACTAAAGTCTTTTAGCAGTTAATAAGGTCCTTTTGTTATATGGAGTGTGAACCCTGTATTCTGTGTGTGTGTGCGTGCGTCCAGCACTCCAGAGCAGGAGCAGCTGATGGTCATGTGGCTCAGCTGGATGATCAAAGAGGAGGAATACTTTGAGAGGTAAGAAAACTATTTATGATCATGAGGCATTATTTTATAGTTATACTGTGGTTCTTAGTTTTTATGTATGTTTGAAGAGGCTTTATGTTATTGTGACTCATTGGGAGTTTAACATTTTCAGTTTTCAGATTTATGTGGTTTTTTAAAATTATTTTATCTTGTTTGTCCTCAGCAAATATCTGATCATAAGATTCTGATAAGGACACCATCTTCTCTATTGTTTCACTTTAATCTCAATGCTTCCCCTCCCTGATCAGTAGTCTGTAGTCAGTGGATTTAATAGTGAGCTAAATATGGTAAATCCAATATCTGTATTCAGATTCTGTTTGTTGCTTGTCTGTTCTCACTTCGGAGGCATTTGATGTCTCGTGTAAATGTTTGGTGTCCATGGGAACAGCCAGTGATAAACTGTAACTGCAGCAGTGCATGTGCTTGTGTGTTCATGGGTCTAGTCCATAAAAAACAATTCATCAGTCTTAAATGACTTTAGGGGAGACTAAACTGATGCGGGCTGATGGTAAAACATGTGTATGTGAGCATATGTGTAGGTTGATACTAGTGGCATAATCAGTTGATTAAAATTCTGTCCTATAAGTTGCAGGATTAATGACAAGTCTTTTCTCACTCGCCTCGCTTGCATATGTGTGTCTTCCTTCTTACAGTGCTGCGGGCGTATCTGCTTCTTTTGGAGAGATGCTATTACTGGTTGCCATGTATTTCCATAGCAACCAGCTCAGCTCCATTATTGAGTTGGTGTGCTCTACTTTGGGGATGAAGGTAAGGTGGTAGGTGGGAGGGAGGCACTGATCAATACATCAGTCTGGCTGACCAGCTCCTGGCTGCACTCCTCCACTGCAGCAGTGGCACATATGAGGACTATATCACTGAAACACTAGCAATTCACACATATCTACCAAGACACTCTATACCCTGTGGCCAATTTTCTGTTTTATTACTTATTAGGTGCACAATTGTTTCCTGTCTGTGTGTTAAGTAGTTTCCCTGTCTCAGTGTATTTTCCACTAAGATGTGAAATGTAATTGGATTTAGAGCCTGTTTGTTTCCACCCTCAGGGCAATCATCTCAATTCAGTGTTGTGATGTTGTGCCTGCCATGTAGAATTTTTCTTATGAAATATGAAAGGAGGGAATTACAAAATACCAGCACTGTTGCCTGCAGGTTGTTTTCACTCAGAGTGAACCTTTTCTTTCTTTTTCTTTTGTGCAAACTGTCCACAGATTGCCATCAAGCCGAGCTCTCTGAGCAAGATGAAGACGATCTTCACGCAGGAAATCTTTACAGAACAGGTACACATATAAATAAATATACATTTATACACATCCGCCTGCAGTGATGACCTAGTTCTTTCTACATGGTATATCATGGTTACTTTCACGCCTTTTTTGAATGAATGGCAGCCTAATTTAATAATGTTAAAACCTCTATATTGGGAGATATAGCAGGTTCCTTGGTAAACTACATTCAAACAAAATTGTGTGCATTTTCACTACAATGTGATGGAAATCTTTAAAGAATCTGAAAGTGTTCTTTGCCAAATGTTCCATTGTTGCTGTACTGAAAACGTTGACATTGTTTCTGGTGTGCAGGTCGTCACAGCCCATGCGGTTCGGGTCGCTGTGACCAATAACTTAAGTGCAAACATCACAGGATTCCTCCCAATTCACTGCATCTACCAGCTGCTTCGGAGCCGAGCCTTCACCAAGCACAAAGTGTCCATCAAGGTATGGTGTTAAAACTGGATGGCTCATAATGATGCTGCATGATTAAGTTCAACAAATGTTCCCAAAATGATTTTATCCTTTGGTTTATCTTTCAGGATTGGATTTATCGCCAGCTCTGTGAGACCAACACCCCCATCCACACCCAACTGATCCCTCTAATTGATGCCTATATCAACTCCATCCTCACTCCAGCATCCAAGGCCAACCCAGAGGCCACCAACCAGCCTATCACTGAGCAGGAGATCCTCAGTGTCTTCCAGAGCGCTGCAGGGGTGAGTGACAATTAGAGAAAATGTATTTGATCAATTAAAGTGTGCAATAGCGCCTCCCTCAGTTTTATTTAATGTTTCCTCTCTGAGGATGCACTTTAATTATAGCTGTCCCTGAAAATACAAACAGACTTCTTTCCTTTCTGTCTGAAGTACAAAACATATAAAGCTATTTTGTCATGAAAACAAGTCTCTAAATTTGTTTTCATAACATACACTTTTGAATTAATGGCTTAAGTAATTTTTGCGGGTTAAAAAGATTAGTTTTTCGGTAATTATTTACCTCAAGCATATCAGGTTTTTATTTTGCTGACGAACCATTGGAAATGATCCATCCCCACATTCATTGATAATTAAGAGCCCTATTGTGCTGCCTGTCCTCTGGACATCTTTCCAAAAATTAGTTCAAATTTCTCCTCCATGTTCCAGCAAATGTTTGACATTGAAAGGGACCGCGGTACTGTCCCCAGTCCATAGAAGTTATTTTTGTTTCTCTCTGTCTCTGTTGTTTAGCAAGGGGAGGGTGGTCGAGGGGGACGACAGCGCTACTCCATCACCACCCAACTGCTTATCCTCTACTACATCCTGTCATATGAGGAGAATCTGTTGGCTAGCACCAAACAACTAGGTATGTACATGGTAACAATGAATATACAGCACAGCAGTGTGGCTCGCTTCCCTCTGGGCTGTTTGCTCACTTCCTTTCTATTTCTTCTTTTCTTTTTGCCCCTCTGAAGTGTGCATAATGTCATCTCCTTCACTGAAGACAGCATTGTATGTGAGAGGGGAATTTGTCAGGTAGCGAGAGGAGAAAAGCAGCCTTTATCCTCTGTTAAGTTGTAGGAAACACTCTCACTCTGAATGTGCAGTCATTCATCCTTCTCTCTCTCGACACTGACTGTTGGTCGCTTCATACAGAATAAATGGAGGGCTGAAAAAGAGCCAAGTACAATTGGAGCTAAGCTAACTAGGACAGCTGTAGGTTAGATTGAGCATTAGCAGTTAGCATAGTCAGTGTTTATTTTCTCCCAGGACAAGCTCTCCTCTTGCCCTTCATTAGGCCAGATTTATGTGCGAGTTTATGCCCATCTCTTTAATTGCCGTGTTTACCCAAGTGCTCCCGCAGCCTTCAAAGAAGGAGTAATGATGCCCATCAGCAGTGGTAATGAACCCACGTCAATGAAAAATCACCTCAGCTCCTCTAACACATCGGCACAGTGGCTCTGGCGTCCTTACACAGCCAAATAAAACACTTATGCTCTGTCTTGTCCTCTCTTGCTTTATGTTCTCACCCTATCTATTTACTGTCCTACACTTTCTTTGCTTCACTCACCTTTTTTCTCCTTTTTTAAAGCCCTGATGCAGAGGAAACCAAAGTCGTACTCAGCAGCCTTGATGGACCATATCCCTATTAAGTACTTGGTTACCCAGGCCCAGGGACTGCAGCAGGAGCTTGGGGGTGAGTTTTGGACTTAATGTTTTGCTGTGTATAATTTTTTTTACTTTAAGCTACTGTTACTTTTAATATTTTTACTTAAGCAGAAGTATAATTACTTGAGTTAAAATGTACTTACATATTTTTAACTCAAGTTAATGAAATGACAGATTTAAAAAAAAATACTACAAATACACAACTAGTGTTACAGGCTTGAGCACACAAGTTACTGACCAGGATTAGAGTTATAACTATGCATAACTTGACACTTCAGTCAATTTTACTACCCCAGAAAATCTACCAAACTTCCCCCAACTACAATCCTGACCATAACCCCAACCATATTTTTCTAGGCATTGATAAAGATCCTGAGTAAGCAGTTATCCCATGTTGGAAATGAAAAAGACTATTCTATTGGGGGGGGAAAAAAACACGCTCATGCAAAAGCTCAAAAACCCATAACTCTTGTGGGCAATAAATGTTCAAGCAGCCTTGGTTTTCTCTTTCCCTTTTCCCAGGCCTGCACTCTGCCCTGCTGAGGCTGCTGGCCACCAACTTCCCCCACCTGTGTCTAGTGGAGGACTGGGTGTGTGAGGAGGAGGTGACTGGTACCCTGCCCCTGCTGAGGAGAATGATGCTCCCCAGCAACACCTGCAGATACACTCAGAGCCAGCTCCACCAGGGTGAGCAGGGGTGGAATGTGGGATGAAAGAAATGGGATTAGGGCTTGTAGTTAGGGAAGTGATACTAATATTGTGTAACACGTTGACAGGTGCCAGCCTTTATCCAACTGAAATCTTATCTCAGTGGTTAATCCTTCAGGCTTTAGAGGGATTATGCTGTAATTGGCTTTTCATTGATAGAAATTCTTAACAAAAGGCAAAGGTGTAACAGATCATCAGTTTCATGCAGGTTAATATACAGTACACTGTATGTACCTTTACAGAGGGGTATTTTCTGCATGGAGCAGTCCAACAGACTGAGGCAACAGACTTGTTGACGTTCAGAAGTTTTTGTATCCAGTAAAGTAGATGAGCTGCTAAGTACTCTAACATGTCGTAAAAGTAGTTTTTTGTCGTTTGTTTGTTTTCTCATAGAGAATAGTACTGCACATAGCTGCACTGTATGAATGTGTTTGTGTGAATGGATGATTGTAAAACTGTACTGTAAAGCGCTTTGAGTGGTCATCAAGACTAGTAAAGCATTCACCTTTTACCATATCACATTAATCACTCTAAGGAGATGTTTGAGACTGCCTCTCTTTGGTGAGACGTCTGATGAGAGATGGTAGTTGTGATGATGCTAGTCATAGCTGGTTTTAGCCAAAACAACCTTTCTTACCTCACGGACCATGAATGTTTTTCAAAAACAGTGATTCCTCCCTCGTATTAAACTTGGCAGTGATCCTACAGACAGAAAAGTCAAATTGGGCTGAAGGCCAAAGTGAAAAACAGACAAATTTCATCCCCTGTATATTTAAGTGTTTGCCAGATCTTGCCTGTGTCTTGCACTACAGATTTGTCTGATTCCAGAAGTTTAAATTAATTTTAGTGTGTACACATCACTGAAGGGAACACAACAATGCACCGCAGCTCGAGACTTACAAAACTAATTCAATAGTTTTCCACCCACAGCCTTCCAGAAGTTGCCGTCCAGCAGTCCCAGGTTGATGCGGATCCTGGAGCACTTAACGCTGCTTTCACCTGGAGACCTGATCCCTTATGCAGAAGCACTCACAGCCAGCATGGCTCTGCTGCTGGAGCCCGACGTGCCTCGTCGCATATTGCAGACCCTCAACAAGCTCTGGATGGGCCTCAACACTGTGATGCCCCGCAGGTACACAATCACATGTTGTGAGGACAGAAAAGTTTAGATTCATATAAGTACCCGATAATTAATATTTCTGGATGCGGATGTGCCTTAGTTCTATTTGTATGCCCTAAATTCATGGCATCACTTGAATACTGTGGAGAATAAAAATACCTAACTAACTGGGCTCAGTGTAAGAAAATGTCAATAAATTAAAAAAAATCTGAATTCAAGGCCAAAAGAAAAGATCTGTAACTGCTTGTCTTTTCAGTTAAAGGTTAATGATAGTACTTGGCTTGGCATCATCTTTCCCAAGGCTCTGTAAAGTTGCTGTGAGGCTCTGTAAATGGATTAAAGGAGAACATGTGGAAAACGAGTTGTGACCCTTGACTCCAGGCCGTTTGTTCAGTGATTACTGTGTGAATAGATCAGAGGTATTGAACCAAGCAACTCTGTCAGCCTGTGTGAACACTCGGGACAGAGGAGGGTGACCCTCACTCTGCCCTGGGCCCTCAGGAGCACAGTTATCGGAGCTCTGAGCAGACATTCTATTGATCCAAAAGGGGTCTCTAACAAGAAGAGCTCAGGGCAGGAAAACTGAAAGAGACGCTCCACGAGGGAGATGTAAGGGATTGCTGCCCCCTCCCTCTTCTCTTCCTCACTTCCTGTTGTAGTATTGAATGTTGCAGGGGGCTAAACCAGGGGCTTTGGTGAATCAAGAAGCAGGGCAGCAGTGTCAGATTTCACACAGATCAACTGATTGATGTGGCTGTGCGAGCTGTTGGAATACTCGGAGCTCTAGTAGTACCCTTCTGTTTGTGGTTAAATATTGGTCTGAGAAGAGACTGAGGCTACATCCACACTAATACATTTTAGTTTTAGAAATAAATCGATCTCAGTCCAGATGAGCGTTTTAGCATCCTATCAGAAATAGTCTCCATCCATACTTACACATGTGAAGACACATATCACATGACCGTACAGGTACACAGTGCTGGTGCTAATAGGAATCAATTTGCAGTTGGTTGTTTAGTAACAGAAATACTGCCAACAAGGTTCAACAATGGTGAAAAGTAAGAGCAGGGATTTATTTTTGTAGACAGATGATGAGGTGGAACTTACACCCCTTTCAGACCTGGTGTTAGCATCCATCCTGAGTGAACTGATCACAAGTGGTCACTTCCAAGTTCATGCACCCAAATTTCACAATGAATTAAACTTATGTTTTACTATACTCAGTGGCCAATTATTGATTTGTGACCAGCACCACATTGACAACCTCATAATGACTGATACTCTTCTTCAATTGGTAAAAGCTGCAAGAGATTCATTCAGCCCCTCCTGACTCCTCCCTCTCTTCCTCTTGCTTGCTCATACTGACACACATCCACATAGGACATCTCTGTAAACTCAAACTGGGTAAAAAAGACATCAATTGGTGTTTGTGAACAGAAATTATGTGTTTATTTGCACATAGAGTGGGGAAGTGAGATCCGGACAAAGATCCAGACGCATTCAGGAAGCATTTTGATCTATAGGTGTGAACAGACGAGCTTAACAGTGACCAATTGTGATCGAATCTCCCAGTACGAATGTTATTACCAGGTCTGAACAGGTTTAGAACAAGTATTAATCAGGAAGTGAATGTGGGTGACTGCGTCATCTTTTCCTAGTGAATCTACCTGCCAATCCAGACTGAAATGCAGCCCCAGAGTTTTAAACTAACACCCAGCAGCAGTTCTCTGTTTTAGGGTTTATGGATATCTCCTGAGGGTGAAATGCCGTTTCAAGCTGTTTTGTGAATAATCAAATCGCTGAAGTCATTTAACCCCTCCAGAAGTGTGTTACATTGTGTTATTTTAGTGGCATATAAATATCTTTATTCCAGCAAACAAATCATACAGTTCTATGCAAAAGTTTTAGACTTAACAGTTTCAAATCTTTTGACAAATGTTCAGGAGATTTGAATTTCATAAAGGAATTATTTGAGTTATATATAATGTTGCAAGTCAGGTACTGTATTTCTTCCACTTTGTAATACTTTGTGCATTATAAATAGATATTAAAACTATGACAAATGTGTTTGTGTTTCAGGTTGTGGGTGATGACAGTAAACGCACTCCAAGCCTCAGCGAAGCTGCTTAGGCAGCAAACATACACTCAAAACGATCTGATGGTGGATCCGCTCATTGTGCTGCGCTGTGATCAGAGGGTGTACAGGTGATCACAGAGATTACTCTTATTCGAAAAAATAGATTTGTCTTTTTAGTTTATTCAAAGTGTGTTTACACCAAGCTTATGTATTAGATCTCTGGACCATTTACTTGTTAAATTTGTTTTGCTTTGGCAGATGCCGTCAAAGCCTGTCAATATTTGTGATTGTACCTTTTTGTAATTTTCTCTCAAAGGTTTTGTGGATGTGACCATACTTACCAAATTAGACTAGTTTACCACAATCAGGCATTTAGTCTTACGTCAATAAACAAACAGGTCTGAGTGTTTTTATTCCCTTTCAGGTGTCCTCCCGTGATGGACATAGTTCTTCACATGCTGAATGGCTACCTGCTAGCCTCAAAAGCCTACCTACAGTGCCACCTGAAAGAGACAGCTGACTTTGAACGGCAGAGCCAGACAGTCACAAGCCTGGGGGTCCCTGGACAGCCAGATACACCTGAGGTCACCAGGGAGGAACTGAAGAACGCACTTCTTGCTGCACAGGTATTTAAACTCCAAAGTGACACACTACCACACAATTATTTCTCCTTACATTCTCAGATCTCACTTTTGGAGGAATACACTTGTTTTAAGTCGTGTCATGGGATATTGTTAAAGCATGAATGTAGAAGTAATATGGCATCAAATTACACAAAAATACTTAGGAGGTGGACTTTCACACCCAGCTATTGTAACCACCTGTTTCTGTTAAACTCCAGGATAGCGCAGCAGTCCAGCTTCTCCTTGAGGTGTGTCTGCCAACTTCCGAGGAGCAGCAGCTGGGGGCCAACACAGAGAGCCTGCTGAAGAGCATCAAGGGTCCCATGCCAGGGAAATTGAAAGAGGGAAGCCCGGGGCCGAGGGCCAGCAGAGTCCTGGAGGAAGCTGAGCCAGAGGGAGGCCTGCTCAGTGACTTGAGGGAGGTGCAATGTCTCATCTGTTGTCTGCTACATCAGATGTTCATCGCTGACCCCAACATTGCCAAGTTGGTTCACTTTCAGGTAATAAGATAGGAAAAGCAGGTACATTTGCAGCCGGAAACACAGAGGAGAGACTGAATTAAAGGCTACATCCACACTAATAAATTTGAGTTTTAAATGGCACCACTTTTGTCACTTTTATGCTTCCCTTCCACACTACTGCAGAGTTTATGAGCCCCTAAAACTGAGACTTTTTAAGACGCTGCATGCCCGTTTCAGTTTTACAACTCTGAGGTTCCTTTTTAGTCGGACGGGCAGAAACTGAGACCTTTGGAAATTAAGACACAATCACCCACATTTGTTTCCCGATTGGATGTTTTCAGTCACAACTCGACTACTAGCAGTGAATGCAAAGTGTTGCTAACACTGTCAGTAATAGTTTCACCTTGTCGTCAGTGTCCAAGAAAAGAAATCCGTAGTCTTAGAAAAGAGCAGCATCAGCCTCAAAAAATGAAATACAGGTGTTGCTGACCTTGGCTCTGCTAGCTGCACGTGTGGAGTTGAATTCTGCTTTTTATATTGCTGCATGTGTACAGACGAGATATTATGTAGGTGATCTGTAACAATCCCCTTGGCCATGCACTTGCCTTGTTTTCAGGGTCTGTATGAACTGCTCTTGTGTTGACAGATATTGTTTTTAGTTTTAAGATGAATAGTGTGGATGCAGCCAAAGCTATAAAATTCCTTGCTTTCCTCCATTTTATATCATTAGTTAGTAATTGAATTATTAGTGCTGAATAATACAAAAATCACATGTTATTTTGAAATAGTGATTGATATACGAGTCCCAATTTCCACTGAAAAGAATATTCATATTTTTTTTACTGGTGTCTGTTATTTCCATTAATGTTCAGCCCTAGTTATGGTGCAAACAGCCTTTGTGTGAGTCTACCAGACTGTTGAAAATACATTAATTTTTCAAGAAGGTGATGTTGACCCCATTAGCCGTCACATTCAGCCATGGCTTTATAGTTAAGTGACTGCAGCACTCCCACAATGAGCAAACCACCATATGGTGGACTTCAGCAAACCAGTCCATCCTCTTTGATGTTAAACCCACCCTTGTCCACACTGCTGATTAAAAGCTGCTGTGTGCATCCATGCGCACATGCTTTTGAATGTAAATGACAAGTTCATTAAATTGACTGTGTATTCTCAACTCCTCTCTTATCACTTTAGGTTCATGATAAGTTTTACATTTCCTGTGCTCTCCCTCTGTGTCTCTCTCACTCTTCCTCTCAGGGTTACCCTCAAGCTCTGTTGCCTTTAACTGTGGCAGGCATCCCCTCCATCCATATCTGTTTGGACTTCATCCCAGAGCTGCTGGCCCAGCCCCAGCTGGAAAAGCAGGTGAGGCGTCCCAACCTTTACCCCCCACATCTCCCCTCTTTTTTTCTGGCTTTAAATCTTAGAGTTGCCCTGGCCTTGTGCCAGACCCTCCCTCACACAGTTGTCTCTGTTTTTTTAATGAAATAACTCTATAGAGCTCTTCAGCCTCGTTCCTGAAGTAAAAATCTCATTCATTTTCTCAGTAGAGATTTTGATTATCAGCCATACTCATATTGTAGCCATCCAAGTTAGACTTCCCACAAATTTCACGACGGTGAAGTAATGTTCTATTCTCCAGCCAGAAGTCTTTATGATATCAAGCGTGTTTTAAGAAAACGTGTTTTATTCACAATTTCTAGGAGAAGTACCACAAAACCCCACAATCCTCAGGTGTAACAGCAAGGTCTCTAAATGGGGGTACTCTATGTTTACCACAACTGCAAAAATCATTATCGGCTACAAATAATTCACCATTGAATCACGTTTACCACAGAGCAACAACAATTTCACTTTCTAACATGCTGCTGATTTTTCAACAAGTGGGACGTGTGTGACTGTGTGTGTTTCCTCACAGATCTTTGCAATCCAATTGCTGTCATACTTGTGTACCCAGTACGCTCTCCCCAAGTCCCTCAGTGTGGCCAGGTTGGCCGTCAGTGTGATGGGGACCCTCCTCACAGGTCAGTGAGCAGCTTTTCTCTCCTCATCTCCTCAGCCGTTTACAGACATGCACTCTAGGGGGACTCTGGAGAATTGGGTCCGGACTTTCTCCAGAGGTTTCCTTTCACACATGAACAACGCAGTGGGATGTTTTCCGCTAATATGCGTTCACAACAGCAACAAATCCTTTGGAGGATTCAGGTGACGGGTGGTGCAGAGACAGAATATAACCTATTAATTCCATTGGGCAGATCAAGTGATTTTGTTTGAGTCATATCGATACAATACAGAGATGCTTGGTTGTTTTTGCGTTCACACATGCACGTCCCTCAGAGAAACTCTGGAGGATCCCTGGAGTTCTGTGCATGTCTGAAAGAAGCTATAGAGTCACAAGTTTGGTTGTAGCGTTTTAATCTTCTTATAATCTACTCTTGCATCATCACCATTGAACTGGCTCTCAGCTGACTCACTGTTTACAGTGCATTACAGTGCATTTTGTATCAATTGGCTCATGTCATCGAATATGTCTTAAACAACATTTGGCTGCCACCGTCTGGCCTTTTGCTGTTAGTGCAGCATTATCTGTCAGTTACTTAAGTTTAAGATATGTGCCAACAGATTAGCCACTGTATTCAATGCGTTCACAGATCTTGTGCTTACTAAGTGTGTGTTTTTTTTTCTTTTAGTGCTGACTCATGCCAAGCGTTTCTCCTTCTTCATGCCCACACTGCCATGCCTGGTGGCCTTCTGCCAGGCCTTCCCCCCACTCTACGATGAAGTGGCAGCTCTGCTGGTACAAGTGGGCCAAGTTTGTGCCTCTGATGTAGCCACCAAAGCCAGGGACGTTGACCCTCTCATTGCCCGTACGTGCACTACTCATTATCTGAGTTAAAAAGATAAAATCTAATCATTGACAAATAATATTCTGTAATTTCCTCTGTATTGTTGAGGTATCGGTTGACCATTTCAAAAATCAGCTGCACCCTGTACTTGATGAAGAGATTTTTTGCAGGTGATGATATCATTGAACAGATCAAGCTGTGTTCAAAAAATGAAATTCCTATTTTTCTGACCATAGGCCTGCAGTATCTGAAAGAGAAGCCTCAGGAAGCTGTGGTTCAAGGAGGAGGCGGCTCCTCGAAGCTGACTTTACCTCAGAAGACAGCAGAGGAACTGGGTGGAACTGACCCTGATGTTCAACTGTGTTACTGTGTCGAAGCCACATTCATGGACATCATCAGCACCACCCTTCATGGACTATAGGCCACACGCACATTCTGGAGGGAGAGGAGGGACAGCGCTTCAACCGACAACTCTTAACACAGACCCCGACAGACAGTCACACTCCTGAGTTGAGGGCTGCACGGTATTAGGATAACATACGATATGAGATAACGATGTTGAATATCGCGATGAATTGAATTATGAATTACATTTTTAACATTTTATCTATTTTGTATGAGCTGCATTTCTTGTATGAAAGGTACGACAGAAATCAAGTTTATTATTAAATTATATCAATCAATATCGCTAATTGAAATGTTACATTATTATTCATTTTAGGTTTAAAGACACAGAGTTTTGCTCCTTAAAACATTAAACAAAAAACGTAGGTAGATCTATGAAGTATGTTACCTCCTCACTGTGTTTGAACAATGCATTCGCCAAATAATTGATATATATATTGCATTACTTTTGTTATATTGAAGTCGATGAAATGCATCTTTTGATATTTATTGATATTGTTGGACTGCCCAGCTCTATAGTGTTATTTTGAGTCTTTTCATACAGGTTTGGACTGTGAAGTTATTATTTCGCAGGTTTTACCATCAGTAATTTACTTCTGTGTCTCCAGCATTCGCGCTGCGCACTGCGGCCACTATCGCGCATGTTGATATCGCGAAGATGATACATTTTCGATATATCGTGCAGCCCCACTGAGAAGGGCTTATGTCAACACACATCCACTCATCTTCAACAAATGGACTCGTATCGATGTTGACTTGATCAAGGGCTTTCAGAGGTTGTGGGTTGCCTTCATTATTTTCACATATTGGGATTTGCACTCTCTATCCACTCTGGTCTCTTTGGTCAGTCATGTTGTGAAAAAGACATTCTTTACCAGCAGGCTCCTTCTTGACATGTTATAAATAAACAACGATTCCCAATGTATGTAGAGAATGTGTGTTATGTGCTCTGTGACCGTTTTTAGAAAGTAGAATACTGAAAATGTCAAATGGATACATTTTCTTGACCTCAGCTGGCATATTTTTCTAAGCTGCAAGTGTTATAACTTTTCTCATCAACTGAAATGTATGTAGAGCTTTTTTATTGTATTTGTAATAAAACAATGATTTTATTGATGAGGTGTGTTTGTAACAAATGGAAGATTTAGTTCCTTATTGCCACATTAAACTTGAATCTGAGTTCATGATTGGTTCCTTTGGTTAGAAATGAAGACTCCTTGTTAACATCGTATGATGTGCAGCAGTTAGAATAAAACCATGAATGTAAAATAAAAAGGTGGTCAAATTAAAGTATGCTTACAAATAGTACACAGCTGATGAAATGTAAATGGTTGTCTTGAAATATAAACTGGTAGCTGTCCCCAACCTTTTAACTGCCTCAAATGTGAATATGTTGACGGAGGAAGTTTCACTACAGCACAGTGTTGTTGGGACCCTCAATTTTCCAACTTGAAACCTTCTCCAAAATTGTTTTGGTCTGGTCATGGACAGTTGCAAAGGTGACTGTGGTTAATATCATTCTGATCCTTGGGGAATTTCACAGTCATAAAGTACACGAGAAGGAAACTGTTTCATAATGAATGTCTGTCTTATAAACCAAGCACCTTAAATTCATGAATTACTCTCAATATAAATAATACGGTTTAGAAAACAAGCTCTAACCCTTTTCATTTGAACTATATTTTATTTATTGCTAATTACTTATTGTGCCTTACAATATTTAAGATTCATAATGCACATATTTCTTATTTGTTCACAGTATCTTGATCATATTGTTTTTGCATTTGAAAGAAAAAGGGTTAACTAACCCTAACCCTATTTCCGGTCTGGCAGCAATGTAACAAGAGTCCAATATATCAATTATATTTAATTATTTTTATAATGAATTGTTCAAACACAGTGAGGAGGTAACGTACTTGATCATTTATATTAAATGTTTGAAGGAGCAAAAATCTGTGTCTTTAAACCTAAAATGAATAATAATGTAACATTTTAATTGGCATTGACATGAGATTGACATGATATCATTTAATGATAATAAACTTTATCTGTATAGTACAAGAAATGAAACTGATTTTGAGGAACATGAGAGGTTAAAATGACATTTCAAAGAAAAGGAAATGAACTTTTTTTAATTTGACATAATTTTTGGACATATCACCAAGTCCTATAATAATTTACATGTTTTTCAAATACTTTTTAAACAGGATAAAGTGCAGGCGTTTAAATACTGTATTATTTGTGATGCATAAGTACGGACATTTTAAATACACTCAGTTTAAGGGTGTTTTCATACCTCCACCTTGTTTGAGATATATTTTAATAAATTGACATGAGGCTGGCAGTGGTCAGCACTGCTGGAAACATGGATGGTTATTAGTCTTTATGTGATAGACTGGCAACCTCTCACCCAATGTCATTAAATGAATTGGTATTCCATTGTTTTAGGTGTGTTGGGAACTCCTGTTGTTTAAACATCAACACACAGACTGAAGCCTGGACAGATGTGCATCTCTTTCTGATGCTCAGTGACAGTATTATATGTGCCAGTAGCTCCAAACTCTCTCTCTGTACCTGGATAATGTCTGTCACTGCTGAAGGACTCAGTAAGTGATGTCTCATGTCTGTCTTGTCCCAGGTTGCAGCAGTACCTTACAGTCCTTGCTGGTCTGAGCACTGACAAAGATCCACGCTGACTGTAAGTGACTGTCTGTGGTCAGCTGTCATCAATGAGTTGAGATGTTGTCCATTTAACGGGAGAATTGATTCTCAAAATTTTGGAATTGGAAGTATTGCTATTTCAGGATCGATTCACCAACCACTCGCATGTTAGAAACTTGCTTACAGTTGTAGTCTGTAATAGCAGTAGTAGTAGTTGTTGTTGTCATAGTAGCAGTAGTAATTATTGGTGTTTTTGTTGTTGCAATATTTGTAGTTGTAACAGTAATTGTTGTAGTAATATTTGTAGTTGTAGCAGAAGTATTAGTCGTAATTGTTGTTTTATGGATGTAGTAGGAAGTATTTGTAGTAATTGGTATTGTAATAGTTGTAGTTGTAGTAGTAATTGTTGGTGTTGTAGGTGTAGCTGTAGCAGTGTGCCAGAGAATGAAGGGCTGTGGTTGACTTGTCATTTTGGCTTAGAAGATGATGTGGCAGCCGTGATAAGAGCTGGTCAAATTCTCTATATACAAAGGAAACGTGCCCGAGCACTTCCTTTCTTATCTTCTTTTATAGGCTACACTGGACCATAGCCACGTCAATGACATCTACCATCGCATAAAGGTGTAGCCTGTTATAAGTGCTGCTGGATTGTCTCAGCACCACAGTTATCTTTTCATTAGTCCTCATGAATCAAAGTGACATTGACAAATCTTCCCTCTCTCCATCAAGGTCAAAGAAGAGTAGCTAGGGAAGAACTAGGGCTGCAACCAACAACTTTTTCGATAATCAATAAATCTCACATCATTATTTAAATTAATCAAATATTAATCAGATAAAAAGGCAAAAGCTACATTTGAACCATTCTAGCAATTTCGAAAAACAACTAACTCGTGGGTACAATGCTCTTTATATATGCTGTACAGATATCTGCCTCCGCTGTATCGTAGTATTCGCCTCCACCATTTTCCTAAAATTTACTCCAGAGATGAGACGGCCTTGTCACGTTAGCTACACATCCCACGCCATTGGCTGTCTTACTAACCCACCTCAGGAGTTACCACATCACTTGACTTGGGTCAACGATATGATAACTGTCATATCATTGACTCAATTAATCAATGGGGAAATTTGTTGCCAACTATTTCTTTTATAAATCCATGTTAATAGATTGGATAAGTTACTTGTCGGAGCCCTAGAAAGAACATGGGATGTAATTTACCGACTATACATCCAAGGTCTCACTTGGACTAGCAACAGGAAACTAGGCACATTCTCCCTGACCAGTAAACAGTGTGAACATGCTCACATGGTTTGTCGTAACACATGCACTGGTGTGACAAGTAATAGTCATATCATCATATCTTATATATACAAGTCCTCATTGGCATATTCTGCTGTGAGTAAGTACTGCAGCCTGTGTAAAAATCATTTTCTCAATTCTCTGGACTTTATAACCCATTGTAATATCAGTTTGTTAATCGCATAAACCACTGTCTTTATCATTTCAAATATTACTGTCTCTTGAGTCGTATCCTAAAAGACATTTCCTGTTAATTCACCAGAGGGCAGTCTTGCCACACTGAAAACAACAGATCCTTCCTGTCAGACTTAACCCATTAATTAAGTAAACTATCAAGAGTCAGCAGTGAAGAACCTAAGTCGTTTTCAAGGTTCGCACATTATGCTGAAATATACTCTTACAGAAGTTGAAGGGTAAAATAGACCATGATTTACAGTGTTTATGGACAATAAGATGTGAGTGGAAATCCATATTTTATTTTACATTCACATTTTTGGTGTCTCCTGGTATTTTACATGTTAACTCACTACGCAGTATCAGCAACCAGAAGAACCCTTTATATCAGAAGGAATTGCCAGGGAATTCATTGCTTACACCGAAAGATGCACATTTATAATAATCTTCTTTCTAAAAATGTCATTTCATATGAAATGTGACAATGCACAGAATTTTTTTTTATGTGCAGAGGTTGTAGTGGCTTGCATCCCTGAAGTCAATGCATCCCTCCGTGTGTTGTGGAGGCATTTATGGAACATTCTGCAGCAGGTTGTTGAGCTGCTGTGAGAGATGCTGCCTGGAGCAAGAGAGGGTGAAATCACAGAGCAGTTGTGTTTTCACTGCCGTAGCTTTTAATACCTCAGCACCCAGAATACAACTTGCTGTAAACTGCCGGGTGTTGTGAAGGTTACAGAGGGAACTTAAAGAGATGCTCTTACTTTCTGTTCAGTCTGAAGACACTACAAGAGAAGCAAAAATAACAATTTCTACAGTTTAATCCATGGAAGCTAAACATGTTGGTCTCATTATGTGATGGCTTTAACAATAAATTCCTTCATTGGCCCCAAAATGCCCAAACCCAATGTTTTTAATTTAGTAATTTAGGCTCTGGTTCTGTAAAGTCAAAAGTCAAAAAATATATATGTATTTAAATATCAAACCAGCAGCTGATTAAGTTGTGAATACAAGACACAACATATTCGCTCTATTCACCCTATGTAATATGTAGATCCATGAATAGATAGTTGGCAGTAAATAGACACACCTAACTACTACTACTAGTCCTGCAGTAAATCATATCTTCAAGAAGGTTCTAATGTTTTTACTTGAGTTGTGTTGTGGATTCAACTGTATAAACATTGTAGATGTGTGTTGTTGTGGAACTGTATTTATTTCTACAGAGAGATGTTTCTGTTGTTAAGCGAACTTCATTGATATAATGAGGTGAACAATACAGTCAGTACAACACAATACAACAAGAAGTCCCACAAACTACAGCTTTTAAAGTGGTAATAGTTTTGATTCGGCACCTGTAAAAACAATTTCATCACAAACAGAATATTTGAACTCTTAGGATCTATTGTAGGAGGAGACAATATTTAAGATGGGTGTCCCTAATAAAGTGCCAGCTGAGTGTACGTCAGACTGGGGTGGATCTGTTCAGAGAATTCTGCCAATTTGACACAAAACTCACCCTCGAGTTAACGCTGACAAAGAGCTTCCTCTTATCTATTAACTCGATTGATAAGAAGATGATGATTTGCTTTAAAGCTCCTGATCGCTAAAGTAAGACATGATGTCAGCACTACCTCGATTACGATTAATGAACAATTATTTTATGCCACACCCCACCCCCCCATCCCCGGATGGTGATCTGAACACTGACTTTCACATTTATTTCGTTATTAATCGATGGTGTCGGAGCATGAATCCGGATCGTTCCGGGCACTTTAACCCAGATGTCCTGGCTGCGTGCGTCACTTTACATCTTGTGTTGTGTGTGGCAGGTGAACTGCCTGCACGCATAATGTTACACCTTTTTTTCATTATGTGTAAATATGTATCTCATCAACACTAGAGTGATTGGAACAAACACAAAGTAAACTTCAAAGTACTGTATGGTTCCTAATAACTTCAGATTCATGTTGGTGTTTATTGTTAATGTGTAAAGTGAGCGCAGGTCAGTGGGGGTGTGAGGAGGGAGGACATGTGGCTGGGTAGTGCAGCACAGTACAAGGATACTGGGCATGTGCTATGTGTCTGCCCTGATCCTGAAAATGAACCTTTAGCAGAAACCCGACAGTTTGTGAATGCACGCAAAGGGAAACGTTTTCACCCAATTTACCGACATGAGCAAGATGAAGTTGGTGAGAGGTAATAAATGTCTGTTTCATACATTTACTTTCGGTTAATTGCCCAGCCCTGGTCAGCACTTTGGCAAAGACTCTCTTGTACGATCACTCAAGTTGATTCAGACCCTGTTGGTACCTGGCATTATCACTAATCCTGGCGGAGCTTTAAATACGTGTGTACAAGTTTGTGTAGCAGTTTGTAAATCAATGTGTCCCGGGGGACATTGGGGGACTGCCTACTCAACTGACCTCTCTGCTGAAGTCAAGTTGTACACATTGCATGAAGCTGGCTTTGACAATGATGGCTGCACTTTTCCAAATAAGCCCATAGAGATATAGAGACATGCTTGGTTTGCCTGGAACATGCCCCAGTCTGTACTGTTCCTGGTTTTATTTTTCATTGCCAACTTTGGTTCCTATGATGGCTTTGCAAACAGAAATTATGTACATGTTTATTTGTGTTTAGCATGTGAGGGTGAGATCCGATCACGAATGGTTTATGAGAACACATGTGGCGACACTCTCTGATGTCACATTGTGATTGGATCAGCCAAAACACATGTCTGTTTCTCTCTCCTGCTTACTTTCACAGGTTAATCTCTTTGGAGGAAACGTAAAAGACAAATATGCCAAATTCATCCAAAATGGAAAACAGTAAATTGTAAAGAGAAGAAAGAAGGAAGGGTTATTTAGATTTCTGTTTATACATGATGGTAATTGGGATTCGGTGCAATGGAGTGCACAGTGTGTTTACTTTGAGCTCTTTGTGCTCTCTTATTTGTGTTGTGTCTTTTTCTTTCTCAGGCCTTGCACATTATCCAAGGATGTGTAAACAATAACCTTATTGAAAACAGTTTCACAGCACTACTTCTACCTCTTTAGAAATCTTGCCCAGAACGCCGGAGGGAAGAACTCAAACGGTGTTCTTAACGCACTTAGCCTACTATACCCTACCTCCAGCCTTTTCAGCTCACGTCACAGGTCTATTTGCTTCTGTTTACTTGCAAGTAATAAAAAGCGAGCCCTTAAGAGGCGGCAGAGAATCCCACTTCAGCTTGTTGAAAGAGTCATTGAGGTTAGCAGAGCATTCTTTCCCTGTTGGCCTTGGCGGCTCTTTGAGAGAAAGGCACTTTTGGAACAATGCAGTAAAACACCCACGTAGTGCTGTGACTACTGCCAAGCCGTCCTCAAGGAAGGACAGCGTATATATGTGTGTCTAGTGCTGTATGTCTTTTCAAAGTGGGAGTCTGAATGTGGAAGAAATGTCCCTCACTAGTTTTAACAGTAGGCAAAAATTACTTTTAAATTGTTTCATATAATATAATATAATTGCACAGATTTTTTTTTGTACCCATATTGTTTTAGGGAAGAGTTTTTAAAACATACACAGTGGGGTCTGTTTAGTCCAGAGACCACTTTTCAATCCAAGTGAATGTGAAAGTGAGTGAGTTCAAACTGAACATCCCAACAGCTATTGCATAGACTGGCATGACATTTTGAACTGATGTCTACTTTCCCCAGGGGATAAATACTTTGGTGGGAGGTAGTGCGTGTCTTACAACACTTAGTGTGGCAGTGCTCTGTGTGTCTATGTGAAGATACGCAGGATTGAGAGTTATAGTTGAATTAAAACCTTATCCTAATTATGTACTTAAGGGCATTTAATCCATTAACATTGGTTGGAATGGTGACTGGCCTTACAGTGCTCACTCACTCGAGGTCAATGATTAGTGACCTTTTAATTAGCCGCTACATCCCCGACTGAATGACTCTCTGCCTGCACGGATGTCGCGGATTTCTTTTTGTCTACTTTTCCTTGATGTGATGTGTTTTGCATGATCAAAGAACAAGTAGTTTTTTATTTTTTTTTCAGATCTTCCCTCCACCCTGTCTTCTTTGGCTGGAAGAAGCTGAGGGAATTGATTACACGGAGCAGGAGCACTTTGTCAGGCCTGAATGTATTTTTCACAATGTGTTGCTAGGAACAAAGGGAGACTATTAAAGCTTCCGTAACACCCGCTAAAACTTTTGATTTCCCTCTCGGTTGAGCAGAAGGTGTCAGGAAGACGGCGATTGAAAATTAATTGGCAGTGTGTCAATGGCGTATTTACATTTTGTTCTTATAAAGATGCAATTAATTACAAGAGATGAAGAAATCTGCAGAGAGATGGGATGTGTTGCGTTGGTTGCCCTCCTCCCTGCAGAGTGTCTTCTGCTCTGATGGAATGTAGACAGGCTTGCCAATTAGCCATAGACTATAAAAGACCCAAAGCTCTCATGTTTCAGCAGGTAAAAAAGGCCCAAATTTAAATTGCCAGGCAGGAGATGTAACAGACAGTAGCGTGTGGTTAGCATACTCTTGTGCTTCAAGCTACACTAGGAAGATGTAACAAAATCTCTCTCTTTCAAGAGTTTTGTAACTCCAGGAAACTATTGCAAATGAGGTGCCAGGAAGCCATAAACTGCAAGTGCAGTATGCAAGACGTTAAGGGCTCCTATTGCTTCTGGTTTCATTGCCAAATGAGCTCTGCTTCGATGTATGAGTAATAGGACTCAACCAGAAAAACATTTCTGTAGTTACCCTTGCATGAAGTCCGCCTGGCATTCATCATCATCATCGTCATCATCAAGGGAGCAGTTACATCGACATCCCACAGTCGTCCCTGTCTAGACCCTTTGACTTTTTGTATGATCTGAATTTGCGAAAACACAGAACACATTGAAACAGGAAAAGAAATGAGGCAATCGATAATTGTTGTTTGGTAAAATGTCCTTATTGATCGAGGAGGAGGCTTAGAGATCCAGATGTCAATCGCAAAAACCTTCCAACATCTCTTTTGAAGACTTTAGATAAATGTGGTTCCATTTTTTCTTTGGGATGCCCCAAGTAAATCAGTTACAAGCCTCTGGCCGCCCCACACTTTGGGAGAGGAACGCAATGCCAGTGAGAGACCTATGTCACAATAAAGCCAGGGTTAGGCTTTCTTTTCCTTTTCCTTTTAATGCTGAAAAAAAGTGATTCTGTCAGAAATGCCCTGAGGCAATTTATTGAGTACTTTTCTTTTTCTTGCCTCTTTCCCCCCCAGCGACCACAAACACAGCGACAGCACCCAGGAGTTGCAGTGGAGCTTCTTTAAAAGGAACATATGCTTTTGTACTGGAAATACTTTAGTCATAGGGGTAAGGAAAAGGAGGAAGGGGGGGGGGGGGGCAATGGAAGTTTAGCAATAACATCTCAAATGCCCCACATTTCCACTCTGGCAGTAAGTACGGAAAAGTTTGAGAAGAAAGAGAAAGTTTGATGTAAGCACATAAAAAGGAATAATGCTAGATACCTCGGGAGCTTGCTCGCTTCGTGCTTTCCTGTGAAGACCAAAGAAGGCCTTTTAAAAAGCTTGTATAATTGATTCCACCCAGAGGTAACCCAAGGCAATCACCTACCTCACCAAACGCGAACACTAAAGCCTTGTGTAAAGAGCGCCTGTCTTTGTGCCACGCTATTGCTTTCCAGTCCCTGCCATCTTTTTTATTCGAGCTTTCATCTGTGAGTGTGAATAACTGCGAGGAGAGGCAAAGCTGAATAAACATTGTCTGAATAAGTGATTGATGGATCAATTTAGGTCCCTCGTTTCCCAGCGCTGGTGGCGGCATTCACATTGATTATGTTACCTGTGGTTGCCAGCCAAAACACAGTCCTTGAAATGACTGTCTGTTGGAAAACATCCAGCGTTGCCTCAGCCAAACAGATGGCTCCCCATGCTGCAGTCATATCCATATTAATGGCATGATTACAATTCATTACAATCGAGAGATCTTGTCATTAACGTTGTGATTTAAAAAGCAATTATGGAGTTTGATTATCCTCTGCTGCTGCTGTAAGGTGTGTGTGTGTGTGTGTGTGTGTGTGTGTGTGTGTGTGTGTGTGTGTGTGTGTGTTGCTTCCCGATGGACCTATAGAGATGGCAGATTGATTCCTCTGCTAAGGACTGTGTTTAGCCATCTGACTGACTGACATCTAATGAGCTGGAATAGCTTCTGCATAACAATGAAGGGGAGCACACTCCAAGGGTGACAGTGGGAAATATGAAGATGATGATAGGGGCATTAGTGTTGGTTTGAATAGATGTGCAGGTTTGAGTGCGCATGTGCTGGGCAGACTGAAGTTTCAGTTTAGCAAGTTCTGTCCCAGGAGATAGATGGATATCCAGAGGAAAACATAGAAGGCATCACTCAAACATTTTTCCGGCAGTAAAAAATCTTTACAAGTGTACTGGTAGTCACCGATACCGATGGTGCTGAGAGGATTAAAGCTTAGGACCTTAATGAGGCCACCAGTCGATAAAAGTTCTCCCTGATCCCGTGAAATATCTCAACATGGACAAGATGGATTGGCACAGACATTCATGGTTTTCCAAATGCTGAATCCTTAAGACTTTGATGATCCCCTGACTTTTACTGTAGCACAACAGTGAGCGGAATATCTCAACTATTGGATGGATTCCCATGAGATTTAGTAAAAGCATCCAGTACCCATCAGGATGAATCCAGTGCAGAGTTTGTATAACTGGCATCTCCCATTGGAAAATATGAAATCACTTTTTTAAAGTTAATAGGAAATTATACTCAGACTGACTCATGCATAATAATAATAATAATAATGGCTTGCATTTATATAGCGCCTTTCACAGGACCGAAGGACGTCTAGACACAAGGACGCTTGGGTCTGCATGAACCCTAACCCTAACCCATTGGACACTGCAGCGCTGAGAGGGATATAACAGGTTAACAACTTTATGTACGGATGTAAAACACATAATTAACCAAGTATTTTTTCTTAAAAATTCTTGTTTGTTATTGGTTAATTATGATCTGACATGCAATGTTGATACACAAAAATTAGATGGTTGACATAACAAACATTATACCTGTCAGTGTTTTTTTAGTAGTAGAAGTAGTTTTATGAATAATATCGCAATAACGTCATTTGTATGAAAAAGAGACACCTCAGAAAAACTAGGAACTCAGGCTGGTTCACTTCAGTCCTGGAAAATATAGAAAATAAAATTTAAATCCTGGTACACAAGGCAGATCAGAGGAAAGTAAAATCCAGAAATCACAATACATCATCACATGATGACTTAACAGTTTGTAGGAGATTACAAAAAGCAATGTTCAATTCAGTTCAGTCGTTAGAGTGACAGTAATACTTGTGAATCTGTGCGTTGTACAAGGTAATTGTACTGGATAAATAAGGGCTACAGGGAAAAAATGAGCACAAGCGGAGTTAAGTGAATGTAAGACACTGTGTTGCTCTTTTAAAATACGTGCTTGTAAAGGGCAACAGCGTCTCCTCTGATGAAGAGAAACAGACAGGTAGCAGTGTAAAAATTTGATCCCATCTTCTATCTCTTCTCTGTTATTACCTTAGGTGTGAAATCCTTCCCTGCTCACGCTGGAGAACCAAGCGGGCGTGCTCAGCTGTGAAATTGCATCTTTTCCGCTCTCTGCCCCCTCCCACCAGCTCCCTTCCTTGTCCTCCAAAAAGATTGTAAAATGCTATTTTCCTTGCCTTTAAAAATGTGGTGCTTCCTGCTGTGACGTGAAGTTGAATAATAAGGTGGCTTTTCTTGCAGCTAATAATGAAAGTCTCAGCAAACCCTTGACATGGCAGCAGTACAATGGTTTGTCATGAGTTGAGACGGCTGGCTTCTCACATTGCCACCAGACTGGGCTAATGTCGTCATGTAAGAATACTCAGAAGACTTGAATCCCACACAGAGCTGCAAAGCTCCATCTGGGGACATTTGAACTGAGATGTAATGAAAGAACAGCAAAAAGTGTTATCTGTTAACATTACAAGGTATGTTGAGCACATTCATAAGTGCACAATGCAATGATGAGTTGGTGCTGCCAGGCAGCTTGGGGCCTGCTTGTTTAATCCTACACAGTTTCTCTGTGGCTTCTCCCATGTCTTGACAGTGATACCCTTTTTCTCTATTTCTTTCCCTGTAAGAACAGATTGCTCTTCCACAACTCTCAGTGCTAAGAGCAGAGGAGTTTGCTTTAGGCTTTATGGCTCATCGTCTTGGCCAGAAAGATGTAACAATGCTGGGATACGTAACCCAGGAGGTTCCTCCTCAGATACCAGAGACCTCATTTGTTTTGACTCATTGAGAATAGAATAGGTCCAAATCACATCTACCTATTACAATCAGAAATTCCTGTCTGTATCCTGTATTCCTGTCTGTCCTCTTATCAATTTCACATTTGGGATGTATCAAACTGAATTACAGAGCTTGAAAAGTTGTGAACTTATGTCTGAAGATTGTGGTGATTGCTTAACAGACCTCTGAAATAGCTGACATGCGATGGATGAGAACACAAACCGTGACCAGTAATGAAGCAAATTCAATTACATTTTATGAAAAAACATTGACTGAAGTAGGCTGCGGAACGCATCAGAGAAGCAGTCATTCTGAAAATTGTAATAGAATAGCATTTAATCTACCTACTAATTCCTCAAATGTCTGCGTCTATGGAAGGCATCTCTTGAGAATTGTTCATTGTATCACACTTTATCATTAATTTCTTTATTATAGACATCTTTTGTTGATTCAATGTTATCAGTGCCAACCTCAGGGACAACTAAGAGGACAGCTCAGAATCAGAATCAGAAATACTTTATTGATCCCAGGGGGAAATTGTCCTTGTTACAATAGCTCCATGCAAGAGTAGAAATATAAGCTTATAAAGATGGTGCATTTTGGTGGTCTCAGTCTTGCACTGAAAGAGCTCCTGAGTTTGACCAGCACGTTATGGAGAGGGTGGGAGACATGTAACTTAGACAGCCTCGTCCTGTCTGACACCGCTGTCAGAGAGTCCAGCTCCACCCCCACAGCGTCGCTGGCCTTGTGGATCAGTTTATTGAGTCTGTTGATGTCCGCAACCCTCAGTCTGCTGCCCCAGCACACAACAGCAAACAGGAGAGCACTGGCCACCACAGTCTCATAAAACATCCCAAGCATAGTCTGGCAGATGTTGAAGGACCTCAGTCTTCTCAGGAAATAGAGGCGGCTCGTGAATTTAGAGAAGTAAAGTCTATGGTTTGCAATATCATTAACGTGATGCAGCTTTCATATAGAAATATATAGAGTTAACGGTAAACATTGGGTCTGAAATCTCAATGAGATAAACAGTAACGCTGGATTAGATGGTATCTGCACCGTATCCTCTGAATCCCTTCTATATTGGAAAGATATCTGAATCTTGTTCAGGCAGACCCTGTCATTGATGACTATACTTTACAGAAAAATAACTACTGCTGGCAAAGACCTGATGTTTTCATGGCTGTTTGTTGGTCTGTCTTTTTTAGCCAATATGTTTGGGGAGATAGGCCGTTAGCCTTGGCGGAGGTATGCACTCTCTGAACACCAGTCTAGTTACAGAACATCATTTTTTACTACTTGGAATCATTTTCAAAGTCTGATCTCATCCCAGTACCTTTGGCATGTATGACTTCCCTCCCTCTGCTGAACAAATGTATGCATATTGTTTGCTATGTTTATGTTGCATAGGAAAAAATGTTAGGCTTTGATAATTTGTATATTATAGCATTAAAAAAAAAAAGATTCTGATTGGGTACAGGCCGCACATAAATTGTTATACAAGTAAAGAGGAAAGAGCTTCAATTAGTGATAATGCTAATTGGAAACTGGGAAACTGGGAAATAGCAGCACATTTGAAATACATCTCTGCTGAAACGACCCATGGAATAAATTCTCATTTTTTGACAGTCCAGCACACCCTTGCCAATAACTATATGTTTGGAAACCTTTCAACAGGCAACATGAGCTCCATACCCTTTATAAAAAGAATGGTGTTTCTCTTGCTGCAGCCCTCAGTGGAGTGATGCTGTCTGTAGGAACGCCTGCAGAATAATTTAACAGGACTGTGGGGAGAGCCAGAGAAAAGACAAAGCCCTCCAATATGATCTCTGAGGACCCTGCAGCAATCCACTGTTCTCCTCCTGCCATCACCATTACTGACACTATTGATTATGGCCCCGGAGTGATGATAGCATTCGGCTCTCCCCCTCCAGCGGAAGCCACAATCACGCTGCCATGTTGCCCAAATGATAGACTGTCTCGGAAATGAAAGAGGAGGTGAGGGCTGGAGAAAGGGAGATAAGGGTGATTGAGAGAGATAGGAGAGGGGGGCGTTGGGAATGGAGGCCAGTGGGGGGGGGGGGGGGCATTAATGTGGCTTGGTTAGTTTCTCATAGCATCTGAGGAATGGAATGTTCCTGTCGGCCGCATTAAAACACAGGAGCACGGTGTCAGAGCTGTGTCAGGGGCAGCGCGGCCTCGGTGGAAACATGAAAATGGCATAATTGCCTCTTTGCCTGTTTGAATTGCTAACAAGGGAGCCTGACATTTTCAAATGGTCATGATTATGAAGAGCTCAGGACACCCAGGCAGTCCAGGCTCTTGTGTTAACAGTTGCTTTGAAAGAGACAATAGACAGCCTGCTGGTGCATATGGACAAAGTAAAACTGTAATATAATCTGGAATGTCTACATAAACAGAAATGGACTTCATCTCTGGTAGGACGGACACACACACACACACACACACACACACACACACACACACACACACACACACACACACACACACACACACTGCACGTCATACGCCAGGTGGCTCCTTGATTTAATTAGCACACTGGAGTTTAAATTAGCTGTGATGGTAAATCAGATGGTGCTTTTCATCATTGCACTGAGCTGATAGGCCCAGTAGGTCTGTATTCTCTGCCCCCCCCCCCCCCCCCCCCAGGGAGGACAGTGGATTACATGCTGCCTTGAGTGAAGGATTATTGAGAGATTATAAGAAGACGTTACTACTTCAAGACACTTCTTTTGGGACTCGGGGCACTTTCTTACATCCATTAGGAAGTGGCACCAAGCTCAATGCAAATGTATTGGCTATGGCAATCCACCAAGGTGTAAGCATGCCTATCTTGACTCCAGAACACACCCATGATTAATTAACTAAATCAGCCCTTTTGAACCATACAAAGCGACCCTTTTGTTCGGTATTAAGTAGCAAAAGTGAATTTGGACATGCACCTAATGCACTTGCCTTGTGCTTTGATCCTTAAAATGGAGCCCTCCATCATAGTCAGGAGTTTGCAAGAATTTTCATCGCCTTTGGTTGGTTGGTTTTACTGAGGATACAGTTGTTTGGTAAATTGAGTAATGGTCCCTGCCTTCACATGAAATGGTGGTGTTGTTTCAATCATGGATACTGAAGCTCCTGCCACATGTCATTACGTAAACTTGTCTGCTTGACTTTCAGATTTCTTTGTGTAACCTTTTTGAACAATCCCGTTACATGTTTACATGATTTTGTTCTATTCTGAGTACCATGGCCTCAGACTCTGATACTCTAATAGATGGCGACCACTTCTTCAAACGTAAAAAAACACATCGTTCTGCTGCAAGTTCTCGCTTGTGCAGTGTGTGCGTGTGAAAGTGAACTAGGAGGATAACAGCAGATATTTAGGCTAAAACATGGTGTAAATGGCGTCGTTTCCACTTGAATTTGACGTTTGAAGAATTGTTCACCATTTACTTCAATTGAACCCCTGAAACTACAAAAGTGTTTTGTGGAAACACTTCACCCACCCCTCCATCAGCATAGTGGTGAGTAGATAATGAGTGAATTAACATTTTTCAGTGAACTATCCTGTTAAGTTCTTCATCATTTCAAGTGGTTGGACAGATTAGCGATGTTACTTCTGCCAGTAATGGTTGGTTGAACTATCCCTTTAACTGATTTGATTTTGATAGCCAAAGGTCAAGGTGGCCTCACAAAAAACGTTTATCTTGAATATGATAAGACTACTTTGAGGGAATTTCTTCAACTTTTTCTCAGTTGTCACTTCGACTCAAAGATTACAGTGATCATTTCAGTCTGGAAGAATAAATTATGTCGACGGAAACTACACTGGTTGGCTGAGACATTCAAGGTGCGGTATTTCCCTATTCCTTTAGAAAAATACCAAATTTGAAGCTCAGTCACAATGTTTCAATTAAATATTCACATTAAGTGCACATATGAACAGATGTATTTGCTATACACCTTCTGTAGAGAGAGTTAGGCCCATCAAAGGATGACATGAAAGGCTGACCCAGAAAGCTCGATTCAGCTCTCCTGACATATGCTGCTGTAGCCACTGAGAAGGCCAAGCAGATGGAGGACGGCCTGAAAAGGTAGGATCACCGGTGTGTGTGATGGTGGGCGGGAAGCAAAGTCAGAGCTCGATCCTGAGGACTTCAGCTTGACTTAAACCTCCCTCTCTCTGTTTTATATGTGCATTTTTATTCACACCTGTCACACTGCGCTGGCTGAACTGCTGTGGGTTTCCAGATGTCCTGCTTTGCATGTGTGAGACACACTAATGAGGGCCGCTACTTTTATGTAAGTTACAGTGGTTGAATGGAGAAATTAAGTGTTTGTTATGCTCTGCTACCAGTCACAAATTAATGAAATAATACATCCAAAAGTAAAGGATGAATAGATAAATGAACTATGTGAGCGGGTAAAATAGCAGGAATTGGTATTTTCTACATTACTGACGAGAAAAGCATGTTTTAATCCCATTTTTCAGTAGAGTGTGATAGAAGACTAGCTTAATACCATAACAATTTAAACCAGCAAGTTCTCCAATATAAAAGACAAATAAGTATTTTGTCATTTCCCACTCAAATTGACCCCCATGCGCATTTTCTGATCCAACACCTGTATCACTAGATGCTGTTTGATTCAGTGTCAACAAACAAAGGTGGCATAACAAGGGATATTCTCAGTGGCAATATAGTTTGTTATGGTATGATGTGCTAATTAGCTTGACATAGAATAGTTGTTAGTTAGTATATCTTTGGTGATATAGCTAAAACAAAATGTCAGGTCAGTCTGGTCAAGAGACATTATTCATGCAATGAATAGTTTCTGATTCTACAAGGGTTCCTGATCTGAGGCTATTTTTAAGGATAGAGCTGTAAGATAAAATGATTAAGGTGAAGTGGAAGAGCCTTGTGGGGCAACCAGTGTTTAACCTCACCAAATGTAATGCAGATGTAAGGCCCGGTCCTTGCTCGGGTGATGATTGGATTCAAAGGCAGCTTAAAGGTGCATTAGGTCAGGGCTAGAGAATTTGGTGTCACATCTCAGGGGGTTTTGTAGATTTATGGCATCACAGTCTGATACCCACTGCAAAGCCCAGTGATACGCCAGTCAAAACATCAAAAAGACAGGACTTGGCACCATGTGCCTTCGTAGCAGTGCCTTCAAAGACCATTGTACGACTTTAACAAACAAGGTTCATATGAAGTGATGTGGTTATGGCTAGAAAATGACTGTGGACATGGTTAAAAGAAGTAAACACTGACTGTTGGTAGTTTACAGAATATGAAGCACGGTCTCTTTTTTTTCATGCTTATTTACTTGTATATTAATTTGTTTATTTGTAAGGACAATGACAATTGATCAACATTTCAGTTAATCTTATCACAATAGTTTAGTTCATATCAGTCAATATCGATATATATCACGATATAAATAAAATCACTATTTGTCATTTCTGCTACAGATGGTAAGTAGGATTAGTGGTATTATCTGTCTTTGTGGTAATAGGCTTTCGACACAATTGCAGTGCACGCTCAAGTTTGAGTTAACATTTTCTGTCGTCATTTTCTCTTTTATCTCGCTCCCTCTTCTGATGTAATAGTGTGCACGGCTGCAGTATCCCAAACATTAGCCTGGTGCTGCTGCCGGCTGCTACTCCTACGCTCTGTGCAGTGTGTCAACCTCACCTGACTTGGCTATAACTCTATTCCCGCCTCCTGATTGGTTCAGGGCTGCGCTGTTCGGTTGTTTGTGTTGTCTGTCAAAACATGGATGGAATGAGTTCTATCAACGCTGTATCGGCCATGTCTTGTATTTCTATAGAGGAAAAGTAATTTCGCGATAATTATCTTTTTTGTTTTATCGCCCTGCTAGAATTTCAGTATTAAAATGTACTTGGCTTGTTTTCGACCACAGTCCTTTGGCAAGATGTTCAGAAACCAATGACATGCAATGGTAATAATTTACTGACCTAAGACTACAAGAACTGGTCTCAGGTCACATAACCACACATAAATGTTAACATGCTGTTGGTCTTTTCATTCATCAGACAACCGATGCTGAATTTTTATGTTGAGGATAGTCACAAATTGCCATTGCCCTGATTTAAGTCCAGTTCAAAGTTCAAAGATGTTGGCAAACTTTTTATGAAACTTTTCGAAAACCTGCATGAATCTAAAATTTTAATGACAAAATGAGAGTCGGTCAGGTTGTAAAAAGTGATGTGATTTCTCTGATAATACACATTAATATGAATGATGGTTGGTCAGTGTCATTAAATGTCCATCTGACAGGAGAGGGTGGGAGGAAATGGAAGATGTGAGGAGATTAGATGGAGTGACAAATGGGCCATTATGAGAAATACTTTTATCATGTAAAGTAGCAGACTGACAAAGATGGATTTCCCATAGTTCCTTGCTGTCCAATATATCACCAGGTGCTGGCTTTGTCCTTCGCTGTAAACCCTAATAGGTACAGTCTACCTCAGAGTTTCTACAAAAAGTTAAACAATGTCACTCAACTGACATTGTACTAAATACCCTACTATGCATTTAGTTATATGAAATAGTTTACATTTCTATAAATAAATAAATAATTACATTTCTTGATTTTTATATTTTTCTAGGTTTAGCCTTTATGTGAAGAAATCTATCAAACAAATGTGTGTTTATGATTCACACAATCTCAGCTGAATCTTAAACTCTGCAGAAAGATATTTTCCATTTAATTTATGCATTCAAAAAAATCTACATCTACAATTTTTTCCCCTTAAAGCTGTTTTTATGAAAACCAATACTATTTTGATTAACCATTGTTGCATGCTCAAGTGTGGCTCAGTGATTACATGTACACTTTTTTCTTGTGGCAGGAATCAGGAATGTGTTTATTAACCACACATTGACCTTTTCAAATTCTTCCAGTCCACTTTTATTGAGTTGAACCTTTTTGTCAGTTAAACCCTATGATTTTGTTACGAGGTGTTTTACTTTATTTGGCAAGTTTGTCTCCTCAAATTACATTTTTAATCAAAACAATTACTGCGACTTTATCTTGATCTTGAAATGGTAGTGGAACTGATTTCCTAGAGAGCGGCAACCACCCTTTGAGTTATCTTTCTATTTTGTTATCTGTACTCTGTAACATCTTAACTCAGGTAAAACCAGACACAGCGACTACTTGCTTCCATTCAGCTGAATATGAATATGCTCCAGGCATATAGAGATTAAGATGCTAGATGACAACAGCTGAACACACCGAGGCAGAAAAACTTTCAGACGACCAGACAAGGCTGCGATAATCACATCTGTGGCTATTACCATTTACATAGCTATCCATCTTTGATAGCAGAACTGCAGCTTTGTTCTGACCAGAAGGAGTGGGAAAGCTTCTCTATCAAACACAACTGTTGCACTCTAAACACAACCAATTAGGATGATGGATGACTTGCGCCTTGGCAAGCATCCCACGAGAGACATGAACATACAACTTGAATAACAACACAAACAAAGGAAAACAGAGAACGACATCACAGAGCAAAGTGGAGTATTTTTCATCCTGGGAATTTTGGTGCTTTGATTCCCTCCCCCTGGTCGATTGTTCTTCATCACGTCTGACACACTGTTCTATTTGAGGAGATTTGTAGCGCAGGTTTTGATGCATAATGGATGGGGGCTGACTCGGAGCAGTGCCTTGTGGGAAGATGGAGGAGAGCAGAGCAGGGCGTGCCGCTGTTGCTGATTGCTTCTTATTGAGCCCTGGCCCCCTTGGGATCATCGTTATGAAGCCCTCAGCAAGCAGAAGCACTGTACTGTGTCATGCCTCATGTTATGACCTACATGATTTACATACAGTATATCAACACTTGCTGTGTCCACACAAGAGCTCCTTCCTTGAGTTACAGCTCAACACACCGTCATTGCCTGCATTGGCTCCCCACTCTGCGTGGGACAGTGGAATTCTCATCGAGGAAATGAATCAAGTTGTAAACAATGTGAAGATGAGCTCCAGGAAACAAACCTCGGTCTGGGTACAAGTGTTCTGCCAGTATGTTAAGGAAAGTCTTTACTGAGAAGATCTTAGAACCCAGAGGACAGAATAACAGAACAACAGAGAATTGTTATAGTGTTTCTATACCATACTACGTATTCAAGAGGTCAGATGTTGCCTCAAGATTATGCAGGATGTGCTTCACAGGCATTGAAATGATCACAAATGTGTCATTCATATTCATGTGTAATATGTGTATACATTCAGTATGCATATTCAAATATGACGCTAAGATATGGTCTAAACTCCCACCATTACTTTGGTTTTCCCTCCAGCTGTTTGCTTTCTCATTTATTTATCTCGCTCTTGTCCACCTCCATTTTCCTACGTAGCGGTGTCTTTGTCAGAGCCGCTGTAGGCTACACAAACAGGTTTTTGAGCCCTGTCTCTGTTAAAAGACGGGAGCTATGTTCAGTGATGACAACAATTGATTTCCAATTTCCTCCACAATGACTGCGTCATTTCCAGCAACTCAGGCAATTTGGTCGACATTACTGAGGCTGCCGGGAGCTGTAGATCAGGGTGACAGCTGTCCTCACCTGAGGCCCTGCTGTCGGAGAGAGAGAAGCAGGGAGAGAAATGTACTCAGTCTACTCATTTCTGTTGTCGGTATCAGAAATTGGTCACGTCCTTAAGAGAATTCAAGATCTGCTTTTTCATCAGCAGAAGCAAATCTGCTTTTGTGTTTGTATCAGGGAATATAAGTTCAGTATGTCTGACTGTGCAATTTTTTCCGGTTTACATGAGGTTTTTATTCGGCCTCATCCTTCAGTGCAGGTAAATGATAAATACAATAAAAGAATACTGCGTATAGTAGATACACATAGTATAACCATCCTTGTCAGTATTATAGATATCTCCAAGATGTTCAATAATAATAAAAAAAACATTGAAATTTCAAATTTGATCTTGATTTGATTTGTTGGATTCTAAAATATATTTATTGCTTATATTGATCTAAGGTTATGAGACATTTTCCATACACCTTAAAGAGATTTCGCTGGCCCCAACCATCATTAGAATAATATTTAGTATTTCAGTCAATCAAACTCAGTCTTAATCAATAGGTCACCTTATCAGTATGTCTTTAACAATGGATCTGGATTCATAAGGTTAAAAAGGGCTCATGTTTATATTTGTAACCTTCATTCCACCTGCACCTGTAGCAGTGAGCTCATATCTTAGCTCACTCACCTTTTCCTCATTGAGCTCACGTTGATAAAAGTTTTTAGTCTCATGCTGCATAAGAACCTGTGGTTAAGAACCCAAATGTGTTTTTGCTTCCTTTTTCAAATCCACCCATCCCAAACAGAAAGGAAAGTAGTTTCAGTCAAATTTACAGTGACCATCACTTATCACCACTTCATTTAGATCAGCTAGAATCAGGGTTTTTTGACAGTTGACTTGTACTTGTTACAGAGCACCAGCATCACTTTTCATTGCTCTTCTAGCTTGTTTATACAGTTTTAATATAAAAAGGTTGAAACACAGAGCCATGATGTAGTGTTTTTCGGTCATACTGTGTTGTGGGCCTTTCAGAAGACAATGGAGGTCTCTCTTTGCTTTTGGAGGTTGTGGTTTGTATGTGTTGATTCAGTGTTTCTGAGAGTGCTTCATGCTGAGCTGCAGCAGAGTGATGGGTGATGTGAGGTGGAGCGATCAACCTCTCATCACGCGCTGTCAGCTCTCCACCAGCCTCCCCCGCTTCTGCTGGCAAATCTGCAAATGTCAAACTGCTGCAACAAAAGGGTCTGTCAGTACACAGAAAACACTAACATCTGCAGTATTTTTTTCTTCTTGTATTTTTGTATCGTTGACGTGTTGGGTGGGTGGGTGGGGGGGGGGGGGGGGGGGGGGGGCCTTGTCCATGTCTACAGAAACCCAAAGGTTACGAGTTTTCTGCTCAAAACCATTTCCTGAAATCCATTACAGCAAACAGACAGATCATGGTTCACAGAGGCCGGGACTGTTGATCCAATTTGACCCACACAATACGTGTTAAATTGGGTCTCTATAAGGTGACAGTGGCCCCTATTAGAGGTGGTGTGAGGATGGAGCTTTATCATAGTGCTGGTGCAGGGGGATAAGTGGGAGGCCATTTGTCAGCTGTAATGCATTGCTCACAGCAGTTTTAATCAAAGAGCACTTTGTCCTTTTGACAAATGGTTGGGCGGAGGGGTGTTCTGCATTGAAGGGCTTTGTGGCCATGTTAGGTGGGATGGAATTGGGCTTCAGTTACATTATATACACGATATTATAACTGTGACAGTTTTTTATTAGTATTAATTTCACGAGTACATGACAAAATGCTGCAGTGCATCAAATCCTGCTGCTTGACAAAGAAACTAACGAGGTAAAAACTGATTTGTGACCATGCATTGTGTTACAGTTTTGCTGCACAATGAAGCCTTACAATCTTTTATTTCATGCAAATACACACAGATCTGCATGTTTTGAGCATAGCTGTGGGATTGTTCTACATTTCTCTGCAGGTTTTGTTCTCCTCAAGGAATCATTGCAGTAGATCAGTGCTTTTAGTTTTGGTACATTTAAGGACTTCACATTGCATTATAATGAGATGAGGGAGATTTAGTTCACCCCCCAGGTGGATCGGGAAGAGAATGTAATATAATTAAACCATTCCCAAGATGGCTGTAGCAGTTTATAGGAAAAATCATTAGCTCTTATTCAACTGGCAGTGGGTTTACATTTTGGTGGAGATTAAAGCGATGCTTTACACACAGAAGATATTTTGGGCAGTACAGAATGACACAGGATATCAAGTTCACAGTTTTGATTCTGTCATGTTATGACACGGGTCAAGACTAATGTGATATGAGAAAATAAGAAGTCCACTTTTTAAGTTGTCCTATCAGCCCATTCTTTCTTTTCTGTTAAAGAAACAATGTTCTCCACAATTTCCCACAAATCCATGCAATGTTCCAAATAGCTGAAAATCTCTAATAATGTTGACTGATGAGTTGCCTAATCCGGAGCATGTGGTGAATCAATGTAGAAACCAGTGTCTGGATGAATGAGACGTGCCGCTTAAATTGTCAGGGTACCTTCTGGTGCCCAGCCTGTGATAAAACTAAGAGAGCTGGGGGGGGGGGAATCAATAGTTGAATTCAACTTCCACATCACAGAAATTTATAAACGTTGTTAAACTCATTTCACTTAAGACAGTGAATGTGCGCTTTCCAGACACATAAAATGAGTCATCGTTTAAACCATCTTTTAGCACCGTGGCTCCACTAGCCGTTAAATGCTGCCAGGCCATCATTAAGCTACGTCTCATTTCATGTCAAATGTTCGTGTCAATGCCACTGATTCATAGCTGCAGATGTCTCCTCTCAACTGATGGTAAAGCACCAAAGGGTCACATCAATGTGAAGTTAGGCCACAGTGACCTTAACTTCCTTAACTCCCCCCCCCAGAGACAGACGGCTCACATGAACCGTAACCGCTCAGAACACATTAGTACTCTGGATTTTTTCAGCACAGAAATCTCATGGAGCCGCTTGCTCTAAATGAAGATCTATATTTAGGGAATGATCTAATTTTCTCTGTGTTCTTAAACAGTCAATATCATTGTTCATTGTTTATTTTCTAAGGGTCCTCCTCTTTCTATCATTTACCTGCATCTCCGTGGAGTGAAACCTTGGCCACAGGGTGGTGATGTTTGCCTGTAAACCATCTCTGTGATAACATATGATCACAGTCTGCTCAGGTACACTGTTAACTTCATAGAAAGTCTTTCCGACAAGCAAAGATGATTTTATCATGTCCATAAAACCTTTATAAGGGGCCAAGGGCACGAGTTTGTTGTTGCCCCTTGTGACTCCTCTTGGCTGCCCGTGTACATTGTGTATGTTTCTCACATTATGTAACATGACCTGCTTAGACACCCAGAGACCAATGTGTACTTCTATGTTGGTTTGATTAGATCTGCCGACAGGTTTTCAGTACAATAATAGTATATAAACAAAAGACACTAGTACAATGCAATGCCCCTCAACCTGGATTTCAAAAGTGTTCTCTCTGACATGTTCATTGTGACAATTTGATTAAACATAACATTTCACTATTTTACCAATATTTACCATTTGAGATGTATAACTGCAGGATTATGGTCAAAATAAGATATGCAAGTTTTTTCAACTCTATGAATAATAAACCTAGGAAATGGCACTTATTGACAGACACATTTCGAGCTGTCCACTCAGTAGAATGCATACCTCCGCCAAGGCCCAACATTCCTCATGAAACCACATTTTAATTAACTAGATCATGGAAAATGTTGAAAATTTGATGGATTCTACTCTGGTGCATACTGCATCCTTCCACCAGGTTTCCTGGTTGTACCTCTGGCTGTTTTTGATGTAATCGTGCTTTGACTAACAAACAAACCAACAAACAAATGGACAGGGGTCAACATATAACTTTCTTGACAGAGATAATAAAAGCTACTGGGAAGTGTAGTTTTCATTTCATAGCTTTGTCTCAATCAAGACTCCACAAAAATATGGTTTAACTACAGTTTTCATACTGGATCTTTTGACAACAGTCATACAGAAAATATGATTGACCCTGCACCAATCAAGAGACACTTTGCCGCCCTTGACTCTGAGTTGTTGATGATTCACTGACTGTGGTCAGTTTGTAAGTACTCCTCATCTCTCTTTATTGTCCCAGAGTTGCCATCAAACCATGTGCCAAACCACGCTCTAAAAGCTTCAACTGAGCATGACAGTCCTTCATCAGACAGATTCCAGCCCCACCACTCTGGGGGATATGGCTTAATTGGCCATTTCCTTGTGTGCCAATAAATCCCCTCTACTCATAACTCTTAAGTGAAGCATTAGGGTTTACTTGTGAAAAAAGGGTTTCCTAAAGCTCTACCCAAAAAAGAATGGGCCTCCTCATTCCATCACATGAATGTCCTACACTAAAGGTTTTTCTCGTGGTTTCTGGGGAAATGCTGTGGCTTTTTTTGGTGGTGGAATTCATTTGGTTGGGTGATTTTGTAGTCTTCTCTTAACAAAAGTTTATTTTTCTTGAAGTCAGTTTTCACTTCATTTTTGAACCATTATCATTACAATATTTGTACTAGGACTTCAGCAAGAAGAAAACTGTAACACATTTCCTTACATATGACGTAGGCGCCATGTCCTGAAGTTATCCATTACACAAATCAGAGTGAGAAGACTGTGTGCCGTGCAAAACATGGCTTATAATAAATGGATATGAATTTGATATGAATCTGTTGGTGTAGCCACTAATCACCAGACTGAGTTACTCTAACAAGTCAGTCAGTTCCTCTCTCGCAAGTATGTTCTCTGGGTTTGTCCTTTACACTGAAACATGTTCTATGAGAGACTCACTATGAATGGACTTGAGAACATAAAGCAACATTCAGGTTTCAAACAACTTATCCTTTCTCTCCAGAGTGGTAGAGAACTTTGTAGTCGTTTCATTCAGCTTAGGTGCTGTGTAAGAATGCTTAGGCGCTGCACCTCCCTCTTAGAGTAGAAGGGCAAACCCTGCACACAGTTCAATATTTACTATGTCTCACATTTAAAAGCCAAACCAATCCACACTGACCTTTTCGCACCTGAGTGTTTCAAGGTGTTACATGAATCATATTTGGTTTTAGTTACCAAATTAACACACACATTACCTGGTGCCTTTTGCTGCAGAGAGATGTTCTTGGTTGTCTGCCTCAAATTGAAATTCATCCTGAGTTTTTGAACTGCATTTGGATTAAAAGCAACTCTTCATTGCAGTGTTCTGATTGGGTCAGCTGACATGAAGTTGAAACAAGCATTTACTGTACTAGAAGCTACATCTCCTTTCATACAGTATATTGACTGTATGAAAGGAGATGTTACGGAAGGAGTTAAGGGCTCTTAATATCTAGACATATTCATGTAAGAGGCGTTGTATTTCTTTCTTTTACCTCCTAATGGACTCTGCACCTTTATCAGGCATTAACTGGATTTTAATCCTGATATGTTGATTTATAAGATTCTAAATAAAATGACAGCATCAGAGGTCTGAGTGTGTCTGAACGTTTTTTACTGTGTTTGCGCTCTGCTCCATTTTATTATTCTTAAACATGCACTTAATGTTTTAATTGGGCTCTGTCAATGACAATTTTTTAAGAAGTTGTGAATCTGAAATCCAAATTAGCAGTGTAGTAGATTTACTTTGACCCCCTCCTTGTGCACAATGATGTAAAAGGATGTAAAGATTGAGGAGACTAACAATCTTACAGGCAATCCTTTTGTTTATTTATGGTAACTCCTCGGTTGCCTCAAAGGGATTTGGTAATGATTTGTTGATGTTCTAAAATGTTACACAGTGCAGCAGCGTGTTACGCAGCAAGGCGGAGAAACACGGCAGAAATGGAGGACAGGATGTTTTGAGGTTTCAACATCCTAATTAGAATCTACTGTCGAGCCTCGGCTTATTAACATAGCTTTCCTTCCGTTCAAGGAAAACACTGCTTCCTCTCTCTCCTGGGCTCTTTAATCTCGTTGTCTCTGCCTTGCTGCATCGGGAAGGTGTTGCGTAGGAAGATGTAGCAGCTGAGCGAGACATATAGCGCAGGGCAAGGATGTTGACACAGTCAGCTATCAAAGGAAGTCATGTGGATTAGGCAGGAAACACGCTTTACAAGGTGAAGCATCACATTATTTCTGTATAGCTGAAGTCTCTCAGCGTAAGAATCACAACAGTGCACCTCTTCAGTTTGTGTTGGGTTACCTGAATAGGTGATAACCAGTAGGATATATTTATATGTACATACACACATATGCATATACACACACATACATGAGTGTGTGTGTGTGTGTGTGTGTGTGTGTGTGTGTGTGTGTGTGTGTGTGTGTGTGTTTGTGTGTAATTGAAATATGTATCTCCGTGGCGTTTTATCACTGATTGACGATTACAATGCATGGGGGCTGTGGTCTCAAGAGGTAGAGTGGGTTGTCCACTGACCAAAAGGTCGGCGGTCTGATCCCAGTCTCCACCATTCTGCACTGAAGTGGCCTTGGGCAAGATGCAGAGCCTGCATGATGGCTGTGATGTCGGTGTGAGTGACTGAATGGTTGAATGGTCAAACTGCACTGGTCACCAAGATTAGAAAAGCTCTGTACAGATCATTTACGATTTTTAATTTAGTCAAGCTGCACCAAATTACACAAACTCTTAGTTCAGTCAGACAACTCACGTTCAAACGTTTATTGCAGCATTAGAACAGGTTTAGTCTTTGGCGTCCAGGCTCCGACTTAGTCACTCCCCCCGATATGATTACACAGATATGATGGGAGTGATGAGCAAATACTTGTAACCCCCCCGTCGGAGCCTACAGGTGGATGCTGGGGTGGTGGAGGGGCTGAAGCAACTGGCAGCAATACTGCAGCAGCAGTGCGAGCAAAGGGAGTGATTGGAAATTTCCTCTGCTTAAATAGACCACCTGGTAAGGTGGGTGTGTATTACAGATGATTGTGGAGACTGAGGTATGTCACATGATGTATGTCACATGATTGGAGCAGCGCAGCTCAAGTTGGCTGCCTGAACTAACTCGCAGGCGTCGCTCCATATATCAGTCCCTTTAATATTCCTGATTTGTTTTTCATGAAGAACCATGACCACCATTCTCTGGGAAAACGGTGAAAATCAATTTGTCCTTTGTAGAGGTAATTACTTCATCAGTGTTTTCTTCCGAAGCATTTTTATGCAACAGTAGCAATTAAAATAGCACAATACAATGTGATATATCTTCTCTGTGTAAGATCTGTGAAAGTGTGACAAGTTTTAGGCAGAGCATTCCAGCTCCTTTCAGTGGGGAAAGGTTGTGTGTGTAGTGAGAGAGAGATTGGATGTGTGATGGTGAGGCTGGTGACAGGAGCAGAGTCAGACGTTTGCAGTTTAGAACTAAGTATGTGCAGTTTAGGCCATTTGTCAGTAAAGAACCAACTCAAGTTCTCAAACTCTCACTGCTGTCAGATGAGCTGGTCTGACACTCTGCTCTCATAAACCCTGGCAGCAGAATTGATTTCACATATTCTTGTCCACCTTCAACAACTGCTGTCAGATAAAGCTATGACAGCAGGATAAATGTATCTCTACACATACGTGCAGCACAGACTGTATATCTGGTATTCATTGATAGTTTGGGGATATTTTTAATGTTGAGCACGAACACGTTTTCCTCTACTAAAAGAGAGGGAATGTCACTAGAGGTAATGAAAACTGCCTTATTTAGATCGTGTGCCTTTTAACAGGCTTTCAAACGTTAGCCACTGGAATACCCAAGCTTATCTGGAATCACCTGGTTTTCGGAGGGTGTGTGAAATCACTTTGAGGATTAGTTTGACAGTTATTTAAGTTTTTAGTTTTACAGTTTGCTCTCAGAACCTCCACAGTGGTAAGAGGTTGAAGTGGTGCTTCCAAGTGCTTCGAGATGTTTGGCCAATCAGGAGAAAAAAGGATTTTCTACAAGGACTTTTCAGGGGGGTCTGATAAATGATTGCCCTTTTCAGTCAGAAGCTGGACTGAGGGGTTACATAACAATGTGTAATCATGCAAAGCTACAGGAGTCTCAAATTAGAAATATAGAGCTGCAAATGTGTCTTGTAGAAGCCCTCAAGAAGTGATACAGACACATTGTGGTCATTACTCAACTGCTGAGGTGCATAAACTGTATTATGGCCACATGGTAGCCAAAGGGAATGCCTGATGGCTAGCTTTTCTAAGGTTTCCTAAACTAATATATAGATAGATTTGAGTGTTTGTGCGAACCTTTTAAGTAATGGTGTCAGACAAGCAAACAGACAGGACCAATGTACAGATAAATGTCCTACAGGCAGGGTTCATATTCTCTCTTCTTCAGATTTTGTGGTGATTTGTGATGGCAGGGAGGAGACATGGGCCGATGTGCTCCGATATCACAATGTTTTACAGCTGATTGATGAGAACTGCAACCGGTTAGCTCTTCCTGGCAGCTCGTTTCCTGTTCAGGTCGGCACCAGACAGGAGACAGAGATGATGGATATTGTGCATCTGATTGTCTGATTGACTGAAGCCATACAGACTTCACCGGCTTTTCTAAAAACAACTATGTTTTACAGATGTACTTGCCTCACTTATCTCTTCTGATGGAACATGAAGTTACTGGATGATATATGTGGTATTAGATTGATACTCGCAGTGGCGGCTGGTAATAGAATGTATTGGTGGGGGGGGGGCAGTGTTCGGGGGGACAAACAAACTGAAGCCAGACCAAACAAAAACAACACACCATATGCCAATCCTGTAGCCTTCATCGAGTTACTAAGCGATGCTAAGCCTGCTGCAAAAATGTAGCCTCACAGTCTAAATGACTGGAAACTTTCAAGCCTTTTGCATTTTTCAAAGAGATGTTCTAGGTCCCACACCCCGGTCGTTGTCCACAGTACCTCTGTGCCGACACTTTGAAACGGCAAACATGGGAAGCAATAAAAGGCATTACTTACTCCACATCCAGTTAGCCACCTCTGTTTCTCATAACAAGAGTGGGAGAACCCCCGGGTGTAAACTCGTCCTCATCACTTGCTGGCTGCCGAATCTGTAAATCGGGTCAGTCTGGACCAAGCTCCCTTTTTCTCTTTGGTGAACGCCTTGTTAAAGGTTGTTTTTGCAAAGAAATTATTGGATTTGCCGCAGTTCAACCTGTAGGCTTGATGTACCTGAGACGGTGTAGAGGGTCGACCAATCACAATACCAATTTGCTGTAAATGAAAGTGTCTGGGGTGCAGAGAGCTGCGCCCTATGGAAAATTTGCCACAACCAATTAAAGAGCAGCCTCAGCTTCCATGGTTGCAAAAAGTTGAAGGACTTACATTCACTCTTATTTGGCCGGCACCCCACACCAGGAAGTGTATGTATTTAGACAGAAATTAACCAAATACAATTTGAAAACAATTTCTATTGAATGCAGATAGGCTCTTATGGTCTACCAGGTGCATTGTACAAGTAAACTATTATTATTTAAGTAAACTATGTTGAACGTATTAACACGCCGCCACTGGATACTAGATCGTTCAAAGTAGTGTATAAATTGACTGAAACCTGATTGTGTGGCTTATTTGTAACACATAACACGGCATGAAAAAACCTAATTCCCTCTCTCTCTCTTCTGCCTGACAAAATGGAAATGAGACAGACATTGTCATGAATCTATAGGATCTCAGTGATTCGTTAGTAAGTAAGTTTACCTGCCTGCATCTCAGTAAAAGACTCAATAATGTGGATTTATGAGAAGTAGAATCAGATCAGAACACATTTTTAAATCATGATGATTAAATTCCAGATCCTTTTTTGGAGAATTAATTATAATCTTCTGTTACTACACTCTACTAGCAAATTACATAATATCATACATTTCCATCATCTGTATCCTTTAATGTAGCCCAGTTCACAAAATTACTCGATTTAGGGTTTAATATCAATATAGCGCAAGCAGTTTTTGTAAAACATTTCGTAATCCACAGATTCTGGTTTCAGGTACAGGGCTTTTCATTTTTTTACTTCACACATTACACATCTCTGCCTTTCTGCCTTTCTACATTAGGACGGCGTACTGTGTGAATGGGTTGTGTGTGTGACGGAGAGAACAAAGGGAGAGTGGTTGGAGGCTGACGATGGGACTGTCATTCACTGCTCAGTTCAATGCCTGTCGTCATCTTCAGCATAATCATTTCCCCCTGGCACCTGATTATTTTTTATTACTTGTACTACACTAATCCTAATACACACACGCACACACACACACAGCATATCAAAGCAAGATGTCTGCTGACGTCTGACAGCTGTGTTTGACTCGCGATCACACCACCATGTTGAGTATCTGCCAGAGGACACGGAGAGAAAGCCTTTGATTTCTCATGCAGCGTGGGGAGGGTGGGAGGGCGGAGTGGGACAGCACTAAAATTCATTCATTCCAGTGATTTGCCAGTCAAAGCTTCTTTTTTTTCAACTAGACCGAACATAAACAAACACAATCATGTGCAAATGAGTCCAAATAAGATGTGACAGTTCTATTGGGCTTAATTTATTAGCAGTGATTATGCAGGCCCGCTTTCCACCGGCAGCCAGCAGAAACAGCCGAGCGTAAATAAAAGAAATCAGCTGCTTTATGAAAAGTGGATATTATTAATAGTGATGGCTAAAGCTGCTGGCCTGATGAGATTCATTTAAGCACTGATATGAAAGCTCAGCTTCTATGAAAGGAATTGTATTTGAATTTGTATTATTGAGCCCTCAATCTAAACTAGAAATGATTTTTGTCATGCCCCGCTGCAGGCTAAATGATCAATGCAGGGGTTAAATGGACACTATGAATTTTTAATGCAATATTCTGGGTTTCTATGAAATGGCACACATTGTGAAATAAGCTTGATGGCAAGTTGGAAAAGGGATTTAAATATTGTTTCCGCTGGTCATGAATGACCTAAAGCTGATCATCTGAAAGGTCTCCAGCTTTCCACAGCTGGTTAATTTAAAGTTAGCATCCACACCTGAGAACGACCTCTCCCCTTCTGACTGAGACAGTTACTACACAAACAGCACTCTCCAACAATGAAAAGACAAACCAAAGGAGTTTGTCTTGGCTGTTGATTGCATCTTTTTGTAGTCATTATTCTTAACAATGTTTCTTTTGTATCGTCAGTATCAGAAATCTTTCTTGGATGCTATCTAGGTTTCTCTGCCATGGGCTTCACACCTCTAGTTTTTGTAGCCTTCTTTCGCTATAGTTGTTCCCCTTTTCAGCTCTCACAAACTGCTTATCTCTGGTTGATGCTACCAGTGGGCCCGTGTTGGAATGTCAACCCAAACGCCTGATTAAAAAAAACTCACGTCCACTGCGAAATGGCGAGAGATTAACCTGGAGCTGATAGGCTTTGTCTGCATAGTGGTAACTCATTTGGCGAGGGCTTGAAAGTAACAGACATTCATTTATATATAAAGCCCTGCCACTTAAGTCCTAGGTCTATTAAACTGAACCACAGCACAGGCACAGGAGACTATAGTCAAGTGTGTCACAGAGGGGTTTATTAGAAACGTAACAGCTCGTATTGTAAGGCTTCGTCACTGCAGTGGCAGTAAATACTCCGGACTATAAGAAAGATAAGTAAACAAGTAAATCAGAAACACAGTCTGGTGAGTCATATAGTACAGTACATGACCTAATACTCAAGGCACTGTGGAGATGCAGGTGTTAGGACCTGGTATTTGGGAACTACAGTTCGGCCTACATGTGTAGTCAAAAGCCTAAAGCCGCATGTCCTTTGTTCTGGAGAAAACCAGAGCCTCCAGAACTCCGTCTCCCAGGGTGCCTCAACGTCACTAAGAGGTGTGAAAACTGACCGGAGACACAAGGGTCAACCACTATTGGTCACTCTGGGCCCCATGACCTATGAGGTCACCAAGCCAATATGAGGCCAGGTCTCCCTCTCTTCATTCTCTTTCCATGCAATCCCTCCGAGGGGAGAAGTCTGGCTTCTCCAGCTCACATCTTCTCTTTCTACGATCCCTCCGAGGGGAGAAGTCTGGCTTGTCCAACTCCTCTTTTCGATTCCTCAACTCAACGCAACCCACCTCTCTGTCTGCGCAAGAGGTGCAGCTTTTCACTCACCGAGCGAGGGAAACCTCCTCCAATCCAAGCTCTACCAACCTTCAAGCAGCGACGCGATGTCCTGCCGGAGAACTTCAAACAGCAAAACCGCTGCACCGCACAACAGAACCACAAAGGCAGGAGCCACAAAACCAGCAAGACGACTTCACAGAACTTCGAACAGCACAGCAACTTTTTTTTCCCTTTCCATGGACGGGTAACACAACTGGGCTTAATAATTATACTAGGCTAAGCAAAGACTGTTTATTCGATTCCTTGTGATGTTTATAAGTTTGATTTGTGTTGCTGTGATATTTTGGTTACAAGTTATTTGAAAGTTAATGTTAGTTATGCTCTTCAGTCTTTCCTTGCATGCATCTAGTAACTTTCTCTAATTTGGCACCAACACAGACACACGCATATCTCAGCACCAATCTCTCTGACCCCCGCCACATGTCGTAAACATTCCAAAGGGGGAGTCCGTTATCTTCGGAGTGGCCAACCGCCATTTTGGAAGCATGCTGACTCACACAGACACACACACGCATACTCACATTCATATCTTTATTTAGTAAGTACACCGTTAGTAATTCGTGTTTTTATACTTTATTATATTCATAATAAATGTTTTTCTTTCACAAATGTTTTTTCATTAATGTTGCATAAGTGAATTTTGCCAACCTCTACACTGTCAAGAACTCTATATCCTTCAACTTAGCTAACTATCTATATGGTAATTTTGGTTATAGTTATTAATTTAATTGTTAATCAGAGTTCCAAATTTGTAGTTAGTACTTTTATGAGACTTAATCAATAAATTGGCTATCGTTTCCCTTCCTTTGAAGGGTGGTGCCCCGAGGTAACTTTAATCAATTAAAGTTATTATTTAATATTAATATTTTTAATATTAATATTCAATATTTTATTTTGATAACCAAATTTATTGAATGCCGAAAGGCACACCATTTTATGGTATCACGTTTTAATGCATTATTGCACAACACAGGTATACAGTAGTTTTAAGGGTAGACCGTATCATACCATTAGGTTTCTGTCACTGCTTTTAGCCATGTTCTGTGGACTAGACTTGTGAGTATACAGTGCATGTATACCTAGAATACCAAATTCACTGATGTCCTACTTATCAATAATCTAGTCAGGTGAGTGGCAGTGACACTGCTGACTACTGAGTCTGACCACTGAGTCAACCTGTTGGCTGTTAGCAGTCTACGCCGCTCCACAGGGAATGTGGCTGATTTCTCAAAGGAGCCTCAGCGCTGCACAGGGGCCAAAGGTTACGGGGCCTGTCAGGGCGTTCAATGTTATTTAGACAACACAGTATAGTGGCGTGCTTGAACTAAACAGGGGAAGCTCTTGAAGGACATTTTCATTTTATTTGACGCTCAGTGCTTGGATCAATAATGACATGATATATAAAAAGCACATTAATTTGATTAACTAATAGTCATAAATCACAGCGCATGAACCAAGGAAGAAAAAGTGTCACATCATCATTAAAGTTTCATATAGGCATTTAAAGAAATGTCTCATCTGTGCAGGTTGTTTGACAAGGGGTTTAATTTGCCACACTACCATAATGTGCATGTTAGAGATGACAACAAGAGCAATAGACACAAGTGGTTGAAGAGCCTTAATTAGGCTTGTGAAGATGCTGCATAATTGCTTCAGCGTTGGTGTTACTGTAAACAAAATGTGTTTGCTTGTTTACGCAGATCAGTGATATTCACAGACTCTAATTTAAATTATGCACAACACGATTTCATATTTAGGTCAGTAACATAAAGGTTGGCATCATGAGAAATTCTTAAATGTTTTTTTTTGTCCCATAACAGAGACTGCAACATACATTGCCACTTTTCTTATCTAAAATCTGTTTGTTGTGAATCCCTCAACTTTAAATAAGTGCGAGAATAAATCGCTGGAATACCCTTTTAACGTCACATTATCTGTACATGGCTAGTTAGCTACAAATCATTTCATATAACACTACTGTAATAAAATTTCAGGATACATGTTAATTTATCATGTGACATTAAAATACACAAATTCAATTCATGCAATGTGTATTTTTTAGTCAGGAAAAGTTCAATGTGGGTTTGTCTTTTAAAATGGGAGATGGAAAAGTATTTTATATGCTTCAGGAATGGTTGATGTTGTCTAACACGCAAGTGACCACAGTCCTCTAGAGCAAACCGGACAAATCTTTGCAGACCTCCCAGTGCGTTTGTGGACTCCTCTCCCAATAGAGTGAGACAAAAGGAATCTTCCTCTCTCAGTTTGCTAATGATGACCTTTTTGGAGCCATTCACTGTCGTTAAGTGAAGAGCCTGTAGCCAGGGCCTTAAAACCTATTACAAGTTCTGATTGTTTCATATATTCCACTAATTGAATGCCATCCCTTAGCCACTTTTCATCAGCGAAGAGCCCGTGCTGCTTAACTGATTTGGATATAATTTGCTCAACGAGAGCTTCAATCACAAGAGACAAACATTTTCCCTCTCATTAAAGAGCACATTAAAGATTATCTTCTCTAGTTGCCACAGTGACTCTATCTAATATGATTTGCTGGAAGTGTGCAGAGAACAATTTCCCTGTGTGATCCAGCGAGACTTTTCTCTCGTCTCTCCTCTCGCCTCCTCTCTCTTCTGCGGTAAGTGAGTCTAAAGAGACCTCTTTGATCTTGTCTCATTGCTCTCAATACCCCAGTCTGAATTTAAATCACAAGGCCGACTATTTCAAGAACAAAGCTGCTGTCGTGCTGAACAAGGGAAAAGAGGCGCTCACTTTTAGTTCTCCCGCTATCCTGTCAGAATCAAATTTGCTCGACAGTAGGAGAACCTGTGCTTGTTAGAAGGTGTCGTTTGAATTCATCACTTGATCATTTAGGCCGCTAATAGTGAGCTGTGATGACTGTGATTCATTTTGCATGTGCGCTCGAGACCAACTGCTAAGACATATACGGCTGTTATGCTTTGACTTTCAACTAATTCAGGGCTGCTAATGAATAATTTATGAACAACTCTCGTCAACTAAGACAAGCCTCTTCATTTTTAAAATCGTTCTTGTTTGGTGAATTAATCATTACATGTACACATAATAATTTGTGTCTAAAAGTGCCCAAGTGGTCAGTGGTCATTTTAAATTAAAATATTTTAAAATCATTATTTTGAAGAAGACCTTGAAAACTTTTTACAAAGGTTTACTTACTCCATCTAATCTATTCTAATGGGATAGTTTACTTGCTGCTGTCCAAAAATGCTCAATACTTGAATTACTGTACTTTAAGCAATTTACTAGTGTAGCCTATCGTAAGTGCATGTATGCTTTTCAAATGCATGGCCCAGATTTAAACTGCTATAGCCCTCTGGCAATGTTGGCAGTATTCTCTACCAACTCAACTACAGAGCTTATTACTGCCAGGGGAGAAGCTTATTCTGTGACTGTTCACTGTGAATGTTTTTTAGCCCAAAAGAGTTTGCAGAAATTTCTCAGACTGTTAAGAAGAAGTTAAAATCTGAAGATTAAAATATTAAAGGAAAGGTGGTAAGCATTAAAAAAGCCTCAGATGGGGCAGCAATATTGGGATGTTCATGATTAACGTTTAACCGTAATGGACAATAAGAATTTGATTATTGTTTAATACGATCAGTTAAACAGTTACAAATATATGTTTAATGTGCTTCCTGAGGCTGGTCACTCTGACGGGGTATGACCTCTACATTCCTTTATATTGGTATTCTCTGCTGCTGGTCTCACAGTAAACAGACTGCTACAGACACAGCATGTTGTTATTTCTGAATAAAAAACCAGCAGACAAGCTGCTATTTCTGAATAGGGTTGATTATTATGATTGCCCGCTGAACATTACAAACACCGACAGCATTTCAAAGCTTTTCTTTGCTTTCTGCCTGTATGAAAAGGCTCGCTTCAAATTTTTTAGGTTTCCTTTTTCAAAAAGCCAGGAAAACATGCCGTGAGAAACGTCCGTGGGATTTGAATAACATTCTTTATAAAGATCTTCACAGGCTCTCTTCTGCTTGTCTCAACCATCCAAAAAAAGACTTCCATCTACTCCTTTCTACAGGTAGAAAAACAGTTGATGGTCTAGTTGTACAGTAAAGTGCTAGTGCTGACTCTGGCCCTGACGGACTCTTGGCACCTCTATTGCTTTTATTTTGCTGACTGACATTGAATTTACTGGCAGGGGGATCCTCGCTGTAAACAAGAAAGGGAAGTGTCAAAGGTTGGAGGAAGAGGGATTTAAGCTTGACAAGGGATCAAGGCTGGAAGCCACATAAAGCCGTACTCATAAAAGGGCATGGCTTCCCATAGCAGGTGTCAAACAAGGAAGACGCACGTAATGGCTCTTTGCTGACAGACAGACACAAGGCTGCCATGAGAGAATAGGAAAGGATGGGATACAACATACACTGCACTCTTAACCATCTAGATCCCCTCACATGGGGGCAGTGTTGGACCACCTGTCACACTACCTTCCTCCTCTCCCTCTTCCTCTTCCTCCTCCTCCACTTGTTGATGTGTTCTTCATCTACTTCAGCTATCAACACTTTGGGCATCAAGGGGAAAGTGGCACTGGACCTCATACCTTGTACACAGATTACCATGTTAACCACTAAATGTTCTTCAGAATCATTATGTCTAACTGCTGATAGAGCAACAACTCCCCTCGAAGAGTGATGACATTTAATGTTTGAAGAGTTACACTTGTGAAAGTAATAACTGCAGAGCTCACTTTGCTAAAAACTGTTTGTGCTATTAAATTTGCGTTTTAACCGATTTTTTGTTTTAGGTTAAAGTTTTTATCACAGGCTCAGGATTATCACAATTGTCTTTTGCACACCCATTGTACTGATTTTAATTATTTATCAGGGAGAGAGGTTTGTACTATAAGTTAAGCATTCTGTCATGGCCAGAGTTTGATTATTATAGCAACAGGAAACTACAGTTCTCCAGATGATATTTTGTTTTTTTTACTGTGATTTTTACTGCAATACAGTCAAGCCATGTTTAAAAATACTGACTGGCCACTATTCATTTTGTCAAGGTGCTTCAGCAAAGAAACGGCAAACCATAGGAGAAATTAGCTGTACCTCATTTCACCTCTTTCTTCTTGTATCCTTTCCCTGGTCTTACTTCATTGTCAAACAAGCTACAGCTGTTTTTGAGACCAAATTGACAACCTGAGCAACCCAGAGTCCTTTTACACAAATCTGTTCCACAGGTGGTAGAGAGCGGGCACAGTCTGGTTCAGTGTGTATCACAGCGGGTGGCTTTTCTCCCCGTTTCACAATACCTATTGATTTGTGAGCCGGTGCTGCGCCGGTCCCTCGGCAGGTATCTCTCCTCTTCCGTCTGTGTTTGCTTAGCTCCAGCCTGGCAGCAGTCGTCTAAGGACAACTGCAGCGTGAGAAGACGGCAATACATCACCAGTGGGTGGACTGCTGTGTTTTCATTAAACATGACCCTAGTGCACCCTGGGAGAGGCAGTGCATACGGACAGCATGTACATTTATCTTGTCTGTGCTGGAGGGAAAGAGACGCAAACAAATTGATTTTGAAAAAGCCTTAATGGTTGTGCATCTGGATCCTAATGAGAAACTGGATGTTTGGTAAATGTGCTCAGCAGGAAATATTTCTTATCAAATATTCCTTGGAAGTCCTATCTGGCAGGAAATTCCTTTTACATCACATATTTATTAATTACATGTAACTCATAAAAAACATGAAGAATTGAACACTGATGTGCAACTTGGAAACAGCATGGGTTCATATGTGAATTGGTCTGTGCCAAGCACTGGAGTTAACATATGTCTGTCTGGACTGGAATACATTGCAACCTTTAATCTCGCTTGGAAGCATACCTGCTGAAGAGAGAATCGTTAGACAGTTTGATAATAATACAGACTACTTCCAGTCATCTCAAATGAGACTTACATTGAAATTAAATGTTTCATATTTGTACTTAACAGACATTTTCTGAGCTGTGTATTTTACTCCTGCTGACCGTCTTTCCTCTCTTTTGTTCACTCTCTCTCTCAGCCTCTGACTGTACAGGCTGGCTCAGACTCTAGGATCTTCAGAGTGGATGGAGGGATTTTAGAGATAGGCCGACTCTAGGAAAGCCAAGATCAGGAAGCGGGGGATAAAATGAGGGCTTGGTATAAAGGCTGTATATCTGACAAGGAGTGAGACACTGATAAGCAGAGCCTCTTGCTCTTTTTCCATTTCCTCTCATCTCTGTCTTCCTGCCACCAGTTCTCAATTCCTCTTCCCGGGAACCCCAACATTCCTGTGGTGAGAACTCACTGGTGGATCCCATTTCCTGCAATTCTCTGCTCAGGGCACATACAGACAAACACACATGGAGATTGTTAACCAGTCAAAAGACCATGTAATCCAACCAGCTTCCTGTAGGACCTTGCCTTTTTTCCTCCCTGACCATTTATGTCAATACAGGTCCAGTCTAAACACCGCAATGATTTATTTAAACTAGAGGAAGCACAGGTGTGTTTAGAACCAGCTAAGTGATCACAACCTTTCCTATCCTGAAAACCCTTGACATCATAGGTTGAGTATGGAGGTGTCAGTCATTCAGGACCAGAGTAGAAGTCTGAACAGTTTTCCTCATGGGATTTACGTGACAATAATGATGGACAGATGAATCTCATTAGAGCTCAGAGCAGAGCAGACTGGAAAAGAGGATAAACTCTGAATCTTTCTTTGGTATTATTCCGCAAATAAAAATGATGATTTCCAAGAAACCATCACATTCTCAAATCATTGCAGATTCTCTCACAGTATTGTTTGAAATGTATGTTGCTTTTGCATGTACAGTAATGCATACATTTATGTACAAATATCTACAGTTTATTAGTAGATATGTCAACATGTACACGAATAATCCAGTACTTACCAGTCTGATGAAGACGGTCATGTGACCAGCATTTTCTGACAAGAATAAGGTAATATTCAAAAAGCAATAATCAAATTAAGACATGGAGTATTACACCCTCCTTCATATTATGTAGACATGTTTAATGTCTATTACATTTATTGTGTCTTATTGGCGTTTTCACAGTATTTTGCGACATTGACATACAGGGGTTACCAATTGCTTAGCGAAGCATGCCCTGGGTTTGAGTGTAAACTAGATGGAAAAATAACAAGAAGCTACAAAATAAGAAAGTACACTCAACACTCAAAAGGGTTTACGATAGCATCGTACATTAAACTTGGTCAGCGTTGGATTTTAAAAGTCTGTAGGGATCGTGTGAGTCATTATCAGAATATTATCTGTAACATGTAAACGGGAATATGAATGGACTAATCTACAGGGATACACAAAGTGGATAATGGATCCAAATGGATAACACTATATTTCTAATGTTTTGCATCACTATATTTAGCAGGGTGTGCACCATGTAAGAGTAGAGCTATGTTATTAAAGAACTAGTCAGCACAGTTTGTTGAGAGTGTGGAGAGGTGGAAACAATATAATTTAAATATGGGTATAATGGTTTACAATCTAATAAAAATGGCATAAATTGCTGTGTAATGTGCTTTAAACAGAAGTTACAGTCCTGCTCACATTCTCAGCACCACACAGCTGTTCAATCAGTGTATTGTTTGATTTTCAGTTGTTTAAAGTATTAAAATCTACGGCCCTCTCCTTTTAAACACTAGTTTTAGATATAGACTGTATTGTTTTAGAATAAAAAAACATTTTGGCCAATTGTCACTGGGCTTGAAACAGAAATGGTAGGTCAACAGTACATGAAACAGTCTTTGGCCGGACTGGAGCATTTCTACAAACGTCCCTAATTGGCTTCAGTCTTTTTTGTACACGTTGCAAGAACAAGGTGCATAATGAGAAACTGGTGAATGTGTGGTGAAGGGATCTCACTTCACTGCTCTGTATGCAAATATATAAGACCGTCAGTTTTTGTTCATGAAGACATAATAATGTTGTTCTTACTTAGTCAGAGTTTACACGTGTGTCTCTTGAGGGTTTGTGTGTGTCTGCATTAGGGGGGGGAATCTCTAGGCACCTCATGATTCCATTCCGATTCAGAGGGCTACGATTTGGTTATAAAACAAATATCGTTGCATCAAAGAATTTTATAACTATACATGATTTATTTTTGTATCACTGTGTGTCTCCTAAAGGTGTGCATCTTCACTAGCCTCATGATTTGTTCTTTAAAAAGTATTTTAGACAGTTACTGTTATTGTGGGCTGTAATTTACTAAATCAGCCAATCACTGATATGAAGATACATTTTGTCCAATCGTCCAACCCTATCACCATTCTGTTTGTTGTTAATCGAAAACAGTATTTTACTTTTTTGTTGGGTTACTGAAGTCAAAACAAGTCAAATGCAGTAACACAATTTCTGTGGGGTGTGAGGTTTTGACACAATTTTGACCTAAAATGTGAAGTTATTTACTTTTTACACAAGTGAACATTTTGAGTAAGTGATAGCCTTGACATGTTGTACTGCACAGTAAACAATGCTGAAGTTTCAGAAAATATACGTAAAGGTTCAGTGTGTAGAATTTAGTGACATCTAGTGGTAAAGTCGCATGTTGCCGCTGAATTCCCCCCACCTCATCCAAACATGAAAGAGAACCTGTGGTAGCCTTCAGGATTATTTTATATTCAATTCATGCCAATAGATCCCTTTCTCCTAAATCTTACACACTGAACCTTTAAGCAACTGAGCAAAAACTGTAACATTGATAGTCTGGTACTGGCTTTGTATTTGAAAATGTTATCTGAGAAGTATAGCATTTAAAGTTTGGTCCTCCAAGGCTGTTTTTCAACTTCTTCTTCCATATATTGTGTTGAGTGTTTTGAAAATGATTCTTTCATCGATAAGATGTAACAGCTTTTGAAAAAGCGTGCTTAATTCCTGGCGCTTATTGACAAAATGGTGCAAACAAAACAATTTATCTGTTCTTATATCATTTGTACACATATGACAGGTATTCTAACTGTATTCAGTCATATATTGACCTACTCTATACAAAGTGGGATTTCATGCAGTATTACCTGGAACTCCAGTGCAAAAATCTGTACATTGAGTGTCTAATGAGCACGGCCATTATTACCCTATTGTTTGATCACCCACTCGGGTCACTTTCTGCCCACTTAATCCTCTCTATTTAAAGTCTAAGAGGGTGGAATGAAAACTAACAGGCCTCTTACTCCTTCAGGACAAGAAAAGTCCATCTGTTCCATAAAACTCCCCCCATATAAAAACACAAAAAACCCTTCGCGCCTCTGAAGCGCTGCAGCCCAGAGACTTCTCGGAGATTATTATCCCTCTCCTTTCCCCCCCTGTAATATAAAACAGCTGTTGTTTTGAAATCTCATATTTGGTGTGGGGCTCTGTAATTAGAAATAATAGCATTGTTGTGTCATACACAGTTGTGCTTTAACCCACACTGTGCATGTGCATGAAGAGTATGTACAGGTGTGAAGTGTTGACTGCAGGTGTGTCTGCATGTGAAGATTAGATGGATGTCATGTAGCTGGAGGTTGTGGGGGTGAGTGTGCAGGCTTTCGAATTGTAAACTGCAGATGATTGCGCAGCACATTTCTCCAATATTATCATGCACAGCATTCCTCTCTTTTTCAGTTATAGCTCAGGCTTTGCAAGATGTTGACACTGTATTAAATAGTCATTTATTCTCACATCAGCTCTCTTTAATTCATTCAATTCTTAAATGAGTGAAGCAGAGTTTGCCAATGTGTGAGTGTCATAATTGCATTTATCGCCACTGTAGTGCAAGTTACTCTTGAATTAAGGCTGTTTTCAGATGAATATCACTTGACCCAAAAATATTCTTGAAAAGAGTTGATTTGCTTTGGAGTGATGTGGAGCTATTGGACCTTGTTAAAGTCTCCTACTTCATGAAAAATCTGATTTGAGTACCCAACCCCTTCGAAAATAAATCGTTCTGGACATTTTCTGCAGTGTGAACACACCGAATTGTTTGTCTCTTTTTCTCTGCCTTACTCTCAGGATATTTTTTCTTGCGCTTAATGCTTCCTATCTCTCTCTGCACAGTGTTTTGTTCAGAGAGACAATTTTCTCCAGGATATAGTGGCCTCAGGAGACCAAAGGAAACCTTTCCCAAACCTAATCCCTCACACTTCCAGGGACCCTGAGTTTACATGTTGAAGCACCTCGATCTGATAAACTCCCTGCAGGCTCTTGTTGCATCTCTAAGCCAGCACAACACACACCTGCATATCCCCCCTCTGTGCATTTCAAAGTGTCATGGATTGAGCAATATTAACTTTCTCGGTAATGTGAGAAGGGGAGATAGAGAAGTTTTCCAGAAAAATAAACACATAGTTTGTTGAACTATTATATCGCTCACTATGAGCACCTTAGTGCAGAGTCAAGGACTAATGAGATAATCTACCAACTAATTCCACAAACAGCTGTCTGTCTGAATGTGGAATGCATATCTCGAGAACTGTTCATCTTATCGGCTTCAAACTTGGCATGTGTATTTTTAAATTGCCTGAGGAAGAGTTGGATTTTCTGTGATTTGGACACGCCATACGCTCAATATTGATACAATTTGAATAAACAGGCGACCAGTAGTCAGTGAGGTCGCGGCAATGTGCTGTCAGTCTGTGCACCGCGTTGAATCTTCTTCTCAGTCTTGGATAAACCACAGCAGTGTCCGGCAACACGCGGCCTGCAGCCAGGATTATCTGGCCTGCCAGACCATTTCGATAATTTGTGGATCTCCAACATGGCAGCAACATTCATAAAATCAGTTTCTCTTTAGCAAGTTGTCTACAAAGTAAAAGCACAATGTTTGTTGTGTATGCTTTATGATTAACTGAGTTGCAGAGCTTTTATTTTAATAAGTTGTGAACTAGGGACTGAAGATTGTGTTGATTGCTTAACAGACCTCGGAAAAAGCCGGCATGCAATGTATGAAAAAATAATTAAGTGTTCAGTCAAACTTAGATTCGCTCATGTGAACTGGTATTAAGCACATTCTGTTTCATTTTATGAAAAACATTGACTATATAATCTTCATTGCAGATAAACCAGGTGGGATGATCACAAAGTATTCTCACTTCACTCTGCATGATCCACTGTTTATGAAAGGTTCCACTCACCACCAAGCGCACAGTGTGCTGTGTATGTGGTGGTAGTTCAGTAGCAGTTCATCAGTATTTTAGTCTTTACCTTCTCTGTCAGTGCACTACCCCCTCATGAATGAGCTCTGGTTAATATTGTTTGAGATTGCTATCAGTGTTTCAAAGCACACTTTGTCCTTCCAAACAGTTCCCATGGTGCCTTGACTGCATTCCCTGAATGGACCTAAAGGACGCAGGATCCCAAGACAACAGCAGGCATTTTAATGCTTATCACTGTAGAAGCCTTTTTAGACACTGGCAGGATAATGGTCACACTGGAGTTTTCCTGAAATTGTTGTTTTGTTATTGAGGCTCTACATGCTTTACGTCAATTGTCCACTGCATGAAAACTCAAAAACACAAGTAAGACTACAGTGTACTGTTACAAAACATAAACAGGTTATATCTTAGATTTAAGGCTTTTTCAAGTCATGCAACATAGATCGACTGTTGTATTTATCGTCCTCTTTTAAAAAAAATAGCTGAATAACCTATTTAGACTAATTTAGTGCTATTAAGTACATAACAAACCTAATCTGGCAGCACATCACTTATGGGTTCAGAGCTGGCTGAAGTTCAGAGCTGCTACCCGGACATCTAGTCAGAATATTCTGTGTCCTTAGAAGTGGGTTGTGAATATAGGGTCATGGGAAAATTTGGAAAATATTTATTACAGTGTTCTGCAACATTGACAATAAGTTTTACTACTAATAATAATTAGCACCTTGTGTTATACAGTAACAGTTGAAATAAGTGGTATGTGAATTAATGACAATGTTTTGGGGGGATTGAAAGATACAAGAGTATCGAGAGTTCGCTTCTCCAGTGCACACTTGATGTGTTCATTTACAGCATACAGACAATTTACTGACCCTAGGTTTAATAAGGAAGCTTGTCTTTACCAGACTGAACAAGAACCAGGTTATTTTTTAGACAATATAAATAAGTAAAAAAAAACCTTTGTGGCAGTTGACGATGCCACCGTGGTCTCCGACAGCAGCCAGAGACGAACCACTCACTCACAGGATTTTTATTAGAGACCAGGTGCAAACATTATTTAAATCCAAACATAAATCCACCATTTCTGCTGGTGTCGTGGCAGCTCGTGACTGCGTCTCTTTTAGTTTCTCCTGGTGTCTCTCCTCATGTCTCTCCATGTGTCTCTCTCCTCATGTGTCTCCTTGTGTCTCTCCTTGTCCCTCTCCTCATGTCTCTCCTTGTGTCTCTCTCAAGTCTCTCCTTGTCTCTCTCCTCATGTGTCTCTCCTCATGTCTCTCCCCGTGTCTCTCCTCATGTCTCTCCTCGTGTCTCTCCTCATGTCTCGCCTTGTGTCTCTCCTTATGTCTCTCCTTGTGTTTCTCTCATGTCTCTCCTTGTTCTCCTCATGTCTCTCTCCTCATGTCTGTCCTTGTGTCTCTCTTCTCATGTCTCTCCTTATGTCTCTCTCCACATGTCTATCCTTGTGTCTCTCTCTTCATGTCTCTCCTTGTCTCTCTCTCCTCATGTCTCTCCTTGTGTCTCTCTCCTCATGTCTCTCCTTGTGTCCCTCTCCTCATGTCTCTCCTTGTGTCCCTCTCCTCATGTCTCTCCTGTGTCCTTCTCCTCATGTCTCTCCTTGTGTCTCTCTCCTCATGTCTCTCCTTGTGTCCCTCTCCTCATGTCTCTCCTTGTGTCCCTCTCCTCATGTCTCTCCTCATTTCTCTCCTTGTGTCTCTCTCCTCATGTCTAGCCTTGTATCTCTCCTCATGTCTCTCCTCGTGTCTCTCCTCATGTCTCTCCTCGTGTCTCTCCTCATGTCTCGCCTTGTGTCTCTCCTCATGTCTCTCCTCATGTCTCTCCTCATGTCTCGCCTTGTGTCTCTCCTCATGTCTCTCCTCATTTCTCTCCTTGTGTCTCTCTCCTCATGTCTCTCCTCATGTCTCGCCTTGTGTCTCTCCTCATGTCTCTCCTCATTTCTCTCCTTGTGTCTCTCTCCTCATGTCTCTCCTCATGTCTCGCCTTGTGTCTCTCCTCATGTCTCGCCTTGTGTCCCTCTCCTCATGTCTCTCCTCATTTCTCTCCTTGTGTCTCTCTCCTCATGTCTAGCCTTGTGTCTCTCCTCATGTCTCGCCTTGTGTCCCTCTCCTCATGTCTCTCCTCATTTCTCTCCTTGTGTCTCTCTCCTTGTGTCTCTCCTCATGTCTCTCCTTGTGTCTCTCCTCGTGTCTCTCCTCATGTCTCTCCTCATGTCTCTCCTCGTGTCTCTCCTCGTGTCTCTCCTCATGTCTCTCCTCATGTCTCTCCTCGTGTCTCTCCTCATGTCTCGCCTCGTGTCTCGCCTCGTGTCTCTCCTCATGTCTCTCCTCATGTCTCGCCTTGTCTCTCTCTCCTCTGTGGCAGCTCTGCCTTAGGAATCCAGGCAGAGTCTATTGGCCTCTACTACTCTCAGCTGTCCCTGGTTCACCTGGAGGTTCTCTGAGTTTCCTCCACAGCCTCATTTCCTTAGAGAGAGACATTGAGTTATTACAATAATGGACTGACCAGGTGAACTCGTGATTTTTTACATGTTGATACCTCAATCAGTACAGTTTATGTTTTGCAGATAGCTTAAAAGGATAGTTCACAGAAATATGAAAATTCACTAATTATCATTATCATTATCTTCCATGCCGGTGGAGGGGTGGGTGAAGTGTTTGAGTCCAAAAAACACTTTAGGAGTCTCACAGTATGAATGTCGGAGCTTGCTTGGATGGCACATCAGGAGCAGTATGGAGGCATGTTGTGTTTTTTTACCTCTGAAGAAGGGGTTCCATTTACTTCAAGTATTGGATTTGGCTGCAACACTGTTTACTCCTGAAACTCCAAAAGTGTTTCGTGGACTCAAACACTTCACCCACCCCTCCATCGGCATAGTGGTGAGTAGATAATGAGTGAATTTACATTTTTCAGTGAACTATCCCTTTAAGGAAGGATTTTTTTTCAAGCTTTGAGCCATGGAAACACACAAGATGCATGTATTTTACAAATAAAGTAGTCAGCCAGTGTAACACAATTGGACTTCATTTGAACTGTGGTTAGTAAATCATCATGTCAAATTTTCTCTGCTGTGTAATGGTTGTGCTTCAGCTTAATGACGTGCCTGTTGAGAAAGCGAGAGGGAGGGAAAGAAACGATAATAGGGGAGTCTTACAAATAATCATTAGATTAATGTCATCCACATCAACTGCAGGTCAATATGTGTGAAATTAAACTTGACGTTTCTTTAAGCAGCCATTAAACAGTCAATCCAATTTAGCCGATTGGACAGGGAAATGTCTCATTCTTTAATTTGATCGATTCTAAATCAATCTAATTATAGACGTGTGAAAAATGTGTGCATTAGGCAATAACTGCAGTTGTGTTATCATCGCAGCAATAATGATTTGGCATTTCCGTCACTGTGGACTGTTATATATGAGCTTGTCTGTTGAGTGAGTGGACAGTGTCTCTGTGTATAAACACACAGAGTCTCCAGGTGTAGACAGCAGACACAGATACAGAGAGCTCCTTCATGTTAAAAACCTGTCAAAGCAATCATCCCCCAGTCTTTATCAATCTGTACGTAGGTTTTCCATTTCCTGTCTCTCATTTCACGTCTGCTTCCCTGACATGTAGCGTAACACCCATCACTCAACAAGCTAGTTTGACGAACGTCACATCTAATTAGTATCACTGCTCAAATCAATGTCATAAATTAAAGCTCCTTACCTCATTACACAGTCATTTGTGAAATCATTACATCGTTGTAACACAGAATGTCTCAATGTGTATGGGGTAATTTACTGTGTGATATACATGGTGAGTGGAGGGAAAAAATACAGTTATAGGTGTAATTCAGTGGTAATGACTAGTTCATCAGTTCCATCCATTAACTCTTGCTGTGGTAGTTGGATGCATATTGATGTAATGAAGGTATTGCATTTGATGAGATGGAATCCACTTCCTGCGGATTCTTCAGTAGTAATCTGACTTACGAATATTTGTAAGTAGCACAACAAAGATTCAGAAAGTAACCTGACACAGTATGAAGTTGAGTTAACAAGGTGTTTTAGTGTGAAGGCAACATTGATATTCATACACTGAACTGAACTGAGTCTCTTCTGTCTAAATGCATGTCAGGGACCGAGCAGGAAGATCAGAGAGCCACAGATAGTTTCTTTGAAAAAAATGGTCTTTTAATTTTAGTTTTCATTAATAAAACTGCAAAAAGATAAATTTCACAAATCTTGGGCCAGTGAAAGGTCAATTAACCAAACTGGCCTCCAGTAACAGATGAAGACCAGTTAACAGCACCACAAAAAACTGCCCCTCAACTGCCACAGGGGAACATATATAGTGGCCACTCAAAACACAAAAGGGGGATAGACTTAGACATACTAACATTGAAAACAAACCACAGCCACAACATAACACCCCAGTATAAGGCCATATAATATTAACTCAGGAAAAATAATTAAATATAAATATCAAACAATAGTCGAAGATTAACAACTAAAAATCGAAATAAGGAAACAATGTCCCTCCCCATGATTACAAGAGACATGGTGCAGTCCAATTAGTGCTTGAAGCCATTTAAGGTTGTCTGCTGCAGCTGGGCCTCCTTTGGATGAATGGCCAGACGACTCCAGCAGCAACCCCCAGGAACTGGTAACTCCAAGAAAACTTGATTAATTATCACAGAAAAAAATGATTTAATAAATAAAAGTATGTTGTATGAAACCAAAATCTGTGTCCAGTTATTTAATAAATGAAGTATGTTGTATGAAACCAAAATCTGTGTCTGGTTATTTAATAAATGAAGTATGTTGTATGAAACCAAAATCTGTGTCCAGTTATTTATCTGTGATGTGGGTGCGTGTGTAAAGAGAAACAAACTAAGCAAATTTAGGAATTAAGAAAGGTTACCACCATGCTACGGAGTTTCAGTGTGTGGTTGCTGGTGCGGCCATCACAATGGATATGAAACTTAGTTTGACATAGGGGTGATTGTGGTCCGAATACTTGTCCCCATACAGTATATCTTGTAGCAAATACAAAAGTAAAACTACCTTCTCCATAAACAGTCATTACCATCCACTTACATGTAAGTGTTTCTAGGAGAGGGGACTGTCAGAGACTTTCATTTACACTTGCTGAGTGGGGTCAGGAGTCAAACAACTTATATGCTAAGTCAACAAGTGCTGCCATCTGCCTGTTCATTAGCATTGACTTTTAGTTGGTTAAGTGGGGTCATAGTGAGGGGCAGAATAAGAGCATGCTGTTCAAAGTAAAGCGACATATAATGGTCTGCCTTCTGTTGTGTGGGAGTTTAACAAAGGACAAATATTTCATTATTCTGTTACTGTTATTCATTTCAATCATATTTGGATTCCTAGGAATTTTTTACGTTGTAATTTGTATACTGATGTTGCAGGTTTTTGTTAGGAAAATCATTTTAACTTTAAATAAATGAATGAATTAATATGTAAACTATACATCCAACTATGTGTCTCATTCAGACATTGTTTCACGAGATAAAATGTTTCTTGACCTTGTGCATACACAGTATGGTGAAGGAGCAAGTGCAGCGTCTATGCTTGATGAGTGTATTGGAGGCCAGTTGACACATCACCGTCTACTGACAGCATACGGTATGTGTGGTCCTGCACATTCACACACATCATGTAGTGATAGTGCAATGTTGGACCTACCTATTATCAATCCTCTAATACCCACAAGTCGGACAACACACCAGATAGCTGTAACAGCCGCAACAAGATGAGGATTTACTGCTGATACAGAGGACTGGGGGAAGGAGGGCAGATTGAGGAGTTTGCCCAGTGTAATGGCCTTCACCTCACCACCTGGTCGGATTTTACGGAGTCATGCGAAGGTGAGAGAGAAGGCAAGAGGGCGAGAGGGAATGAGCAAGTGATATTTCCCAGCCTGGCCAGACATGAGTGATGGGAGATGAAGATAGTGCTGATAGAGGGTAATGATTGTGATCTTTTTTTTTCGCTCTGTCTCACTGAGCTTGTGTCTGGGTTAATGGGAGTCAGGTCAGGGGGTCCAGTGTGATGGCCGTCTGGTTATCCGCTCTGACTCTTAGTGGAAGGAATGCATTCTGATAGTGCGGTCACCTACATACAGGGTGGATAGGTTTTAGAAATGAGATTTGGGTCAGGTTTGGTCACATCAGCAGAACAATAGGGAGCAAACATTTGACTTCTGAACCATTTATTAGAATGGGCTATTCTACTTGACTTGGTGCTTTAATGTGGTATATTTTTACAGATCATTATTTTGAGGCAAAGATTTTTGTTTTTTAATATCAACTGATCATATAGAATCATCATAGATTATACGGTGGGGGCATTGTGAAAATGTGCATTTTCACATGAGTGCTATGACCTTAAGTAATCCTTCAAGGTTTGGTGAGTGATCACACTGTGTACCGTACAACATTTACAACATTTGCTTATCAAGCTTTTTGTGAATGGATCTAAAAAGCAATTTTTCTTATCCTCTTGTAGCCATCTGTAAATGTAACAGCATTTGGCTCCTTCCCAAAACCTTTGTTCAGTTGCACAGCTCACTTTGGTCACTAGTCTGCTGACTGAGTTCCTGCGGCATGTCGATCCATCTCTCACTCTCATCCGTCTCCCATAATAATTTCCTCTGACATTTAACATTCTTCACACTTCAGTCTTTTTGAGCTCATAATCTGTGACCAATGCCTTGACAGGTCTTTCTCAGTTTCATCTCTGCAGTGAAGATGTTGGTAGACGTTAGGAACTCGTTTCCACTCGTCATGAATTAATTTCCTCCGTTGGAGAAGAACACGCTGGCTACACCAGCCTTCACTAACCACAAATCTTTGCAGCTGTACCTATAGACTATGTAAGACAATGCTTTTCAACACAAATTTACAAAATGCCCACCTGCAGTCATGTAAAACAGGCAAAATGTGACCATGGTAACAACAACTGTGTGATAGGTCAACACAAACTCAGTGCTTCAGCTTACATTGTAACTACGTCAGGCTCTCGTCGGGTTCAGATAATAAACAAAATTAATGTCGGTTCAGGTCACGCTCAATACCTACACATCACCCTCTGGGGTGCAAGTGGGTGGATAGTGGAGATGCAGCAAAACATCAAATTAAAATGTATATAATGCACAGCCAATCATGTAGGTCTAATGGATAACTGGCCATGCAGAAATATTGTATCTCAAGAAACATAAATGATACCATCACCATCTTGGTTTAGTGTGTTAGCATGCTAATGTAAGCTAACTAACACCAAAATGCTGAGTACAGCTGAGGTTGATGAGAATGCCATTAGTTTTACAATTATTTTCCATAAACTCAACTTTTGGACTAACTCAACTTTTGACCTGATGATGGTGATTAGAGAAAAGCAATAGATCTTGTGGGAACCATATATATCTTTACCAATTTTAATGGTAATCAATCCAATAGTTGTAGATATATTTCAGTTCACCCCCACAGTGGCGCTAGAGCAGAAGTCAGGGAACCAACAAAGACAGTACGTGTACCCTGTTCTGTGACCATCCCCTAGAAGAAGAAGAAAATATAGTAAATATGTAATAGGTAATTCGTCCCGTGGTTGTTGAGATATTTCAGTATGGACCAATGTAAAGAATTATTTTTCTATCACTAGAGCCATTCCTCTCGCATTACTAATAAAGTCTTGTTATATTTGTGCATGTTTGGAGAATTTGAATAACGTTGAATAAAAATGAAAGTGAACAGTCAGTTTTAGATCACAGGTGAACCCATGAATTGTATTCTAAGAGCACGGCCAAATAGCCACAGATTACAATGATCTTTACTTCATGAGACTTATGGGTATATGTCATGTGGCGTCAAATAACACAAATGCATGATTTTCATCATGACCTCCAGACATAACTGGCTGAAACATTTACAAAGTCTTACTCTATAATATATTATATTAACCCACAGATCAGGCCATGTGGGTAATGAAGTTGAATGAATGAGGTTGAGCCTTGGCACCATGGCTCTACTGAGCTCTGTAGAGAGAATAAATATGAGGGTAATGGATTAATTTACCTGTCATCCATTGTGTATAGATTTAGTTGGAGAGAAGATAATATAATATGATACAACAGAAGAAACACATCTATCACAGTGAATTCATATATATTTCTCTGCAGTTGTATTGTCAGGAAATAAACTGTCTTTATAAGCTGAGGGAGCATAGGTGTAAATGCATTTAGCTCCTGGTTACACTGGTACCCAACCAGAAAATCAGCTTTCATTCTCATAGGCTCAGACACATAAGCTCAGAGGCTGTGATACTTTTACATTTTCTTCACGCCAGAATGTTGAGCCTTCCTCTCCTGTCTTATGCCATTATGAAAACTATTACTCTCCATACCTCAACTGGGCAGACGGGCAGCAGTCACAGCCACCACATGGTGTCACTGAACACTGTGCAGTATATCACCAACGCACCGATGTTAACAGAACAATAGCGGCCAAACTGAAGATGTGAAACTGATGGTTAGCTTTGTTTAACAACCCACTATTTTACTGAATTTTGGTTGGAAAATGTAAGTAGCTAATGTTAGCTAATTTAGGTTAGCCATGCTTCCCCCGTTATTCAGCCGATTACATGCAATAGACTCTCTTCCCTTGAGGATTGTTTGCAGTATTAATTGAGGTCAAAACTCCAGCAAAACTTTCCGTGAAAGGACGACTCTGAAGAAGGCCACAAGTCAAAAAGTGTGTGAAAGTGTTGCAGGAGCTTCGGCCCCTTTAGACTTTTTTTCCCCCCTTCTCCTTGCACCTTAGATAAGGTTGTGCCAGGAACCTCTTTGTAATTAAAATTTTGCTGGTTTTGCGCTCGCTAAATAGCATTTTAGTCCATGTTAACTAATGGTAGCTTGCCTGTTTCCATGATTACGATAGCTGCACAGCTATTATGAATTGTATTTGAGCTCTTTGGGTTTGGACTGTATTTGCAAAACAACATTTACATAGTGGGTATAGGCAGTGGTTCCCAAACTTTGCATGCCCCCACTTTCCCTCGAGTGCAGACCAACTGGGACATTTAAGCCTCTTACTGTAATTTTAACTACATGGAACGTCTTCAAAAGAAATGAAACACTGAATGTTCTGGCCACGTTCAGTCAGTATGCAAGGAAGGCCCCCACTTTAAATTCATCACAAATATGTCTTATAAACAATAATCTCAAGGAGAACATCTCTTAAGTCGAACCTCCCAGAATTGACTTTCGCCCAGAAATTGTACAGGCCTTATCAGAGGTCCTCAGACTGGGGATCGACCACACTGATGCTCGAAATACTAGAAGTACTGTTGACAGTGTAGCTCTAGAGATGGGGCATCCTAGTACAATCTAAAGGAATTGAGATTTGTTTTTGAGGATTAATTTATCTGTGGACTGCATTACAAAATGACTGTGTCTCAGTGAGAGGAGTTAATAGACTGATAAGGGATTTTGGTCTCTCTGCCAGGTAGAGCTACAGCAATGCTACTGTCACGGTATAATCAATATGCTGTCCAACACATGAAAAATTAAATGCCCACAGCAGCAGCACAGCAGTCAAAGGGAGGATGAAATCCATTGGAATCCATGTCTTCGAGAGGAGAGTGACTTAATACACAAATCAAGCGGGATTCATTCCAGACGTACTCTGTTAGGCAGCGTTGTGCAAAGAAGATACTCTGTCAAGGGGCCTCGTTCACTGCATGTGGTCAGGTCAGCATTATTGTGTAGATTAATTACTTTTTTGTTGAATATTATATCAAACATTATGATCCAAATAGGAATAGCAGTCGGTTACCACAGCATTTGTATCCATGATGAAACTAGCAAAGTAGCTGCATCATAGTATTTCTCATGCAGCGGGTGGCTCCTCCAAGAAGGACAGATTTAATTATACTGATGATGAGTTGACATTCTCTGTGGAAGGAAATATGCTAGCGGGTGGACACTGAATAAAATCCATGCTGCATACAGATGATTGACAAATTAAAGGAAACACTAAAGCACTCGTGGAGGTTTGACAGCCAGGTTTTACGATTCTGTGTCCACATGTTAACGGGGGAGAAAATATCATTGCACGGCTGTTATCACCTGATAGCTACCTGTAACGATTTGAAAACAACCTAACCAAGACGATCTCGGGTGGTTAAGTGTAGAGGATGTAAGGGTTCTGCACAAGAATCAAAAATCTGATAAAGACTATGTGCTCAATAGTGGGAGTCACAGTCATGCTCAGAATGAACCGTTATCTTGAACACCTCTCTGTCCAATTCAATCAATGAACATGTGTCTGACCTGAGACCCACTGGAGGAAGCTCTGGACTGACAACACGCCTCTGCCTGTTGTTCACATAGCTGCCAGTTAACTGTGACCTACAGGACTCCTTTTCTTCGTGGCAAATACAAAGAACACATTTCCAACACGTCTGCTGGCACAATACCTTTCCAAAGTGCGATTAAGAAAGAATCAATAGTTTTTACATTGTATATAACCATAACATTTTTACAGAATACACATCTGCATATGAAGCTTAAAGTCAATTCAACTCTATTGCAGACACAAAAGGTCCATATTTCAGGGTTTTTCCTGCATTTTTTCCTGAGAATTGCGAGGCGACTACCTCTGTCCAATTTCGTGCTGCCTCCCGACAAAATTCTAGGACAGTGATCACGTTTGCCCCGGGGCCAAATTCATCACTATAGGCAGCTGATTACTAAAGCTGAATTGCGTAGCTTCTATATTAAAGTCTCAGAATATGAGGGAAATGTACAGCGATTTTTAAGATAAGGGCGATATTGCATATGCGCGAGCACTCTCTCTCTCTCTCTCTCTCTCTCTCTCTCTCTCTCTCTCTCTCTCTCTCTCTCTCTCTCACCAACTCAGCTGACGTCTCTGAACTCCTACAGTTTAAACGATTTGTCGATTTGTTTGAAATAACTGACACATCATCAACACTGATCACCACATGATGAGTAAATGGGTAACATTTGTCTTTATAGCTGGTCTCATTCATTCATCAATTCAGCTTGTCACACACACACACACACAGTTTCATCGTACACATTTGTAAACTCGGACTGGGTAAAAACAACAGAATGTGTAAACTTGGCAATGTATGCAGAGCCGGAGGAAATGGTGGGGGCATGCCCGGTTTGGCTTGATTCAGTTGGCAGTGCGCAGTGCGAATGATAGAGACACAGAGAGAGGCAAGAGTAAAAACTGTAAAAGATATATTTTTGGAGGTCAAAACATGGATGAAAAGACCCAAAATGAACACTGTAAGCGGACTACTTGATCACTATAACCAAATTATTTAAACTGCATTTGTATAGGAACGATTCTGTCCCAAGCTTTTTGATCAATGTAGATGGTTGATCACTATATCCGTGATGTGTGCATCCACCTAAAATAGGGACACAAACTTAATGCATCTTCTGAACAACATCCAACCTAGCTTTAGTTGTGCAGCAGTCCTAAAGGATGTCTCTGCAGGTACACAGTCCTGCTTTGTCATGGTCACCTCCTTGGTGACTGTGTTGTCCTCTGTCCCTGAACTTAATTTACAATGTATTTAGCATAATGAATTCACCAACATCATGTAATTACTGTGGTGCTGTAGGTGTACGATAATGACAGCAACACGTCTTGAATGCAATATGTTTTTCATAGAATTGTGCATCTGTGCCCAGAGAAACACAACTACTCATCAAACTACACTCATCTTGTCTGTTGCGTGCAAACTTGTAAAGATGGCAATCTAATCTTTTTTTATTGAACATTTAAATACCATTTAAACGCTCAGATGAGTGCCGTAATCCTTTTTTGTTGCATAATTAGTTGAGCTTGATTAAGCAAGACATGAATCAAAATGAGATCTCTTAATCACAAAATTGTTTAATCAATACTGTGATCTTTATGTTAGCTAATTGCTATAGGCATATGCAGAGGATCCCCACAGACAATTAAACTATTGAAGTTTGCAATTGAAGTTCTTCACAACCTTTTAAAATAACTTCCATGAAAGTAGATTTTAGTAGTTTTTAATTGACACAAGATATCGTACCACATAACTTTGTTTTGGCTTTTTCTAGTCTTAAAATGAATAATTTTACCTTGATTTCTTGACATAAGACATTCACACCAAATGAAACCCTGGAGAAACCAGAGCTGTCATTGTCATGTGTCACTATGATCGGCACAATGGCTGATTCAAAGCAACCAGAGAAGTAATATGCATATCTTCAATCACCACATTCTCTGATCAATGTTAAATGGTAATGGGAGCTAAAGGTAAAGTCGAAGGACTATGAACGTGCTATATAATTAGCACTTATAGTCATGTTGACCGTTTAAAACTGATCATATGATCAAGATATTGGTCTTGGTGATTGGTCAGAAAGGGTCGCTATTTTTATTTTATCATGTGTTTACCGTAGTACAATGTCATAACAATATTAGTATATGGCCTGTCAAAATGTTTGCTAAAACAGTACCTCATGCAATGTGTTCACTATTATACACGTTCCATTTTCCATGAAATGGGCTAATTGTTGTGTAGCAAGCTGATTAGTTATTGATATATGATTAATAAAATACATATTGCTTTGTAAATGAATCCGCATCCAGACCAAAGTAAATGTAAGATGGGTCAGTGATCACTGGCTATTGATAACTTAAGTTAAAAAGAATATCTTGCATCATTGTCGTATTAAGCATCAGTATACTTAGTAATAAACTAATGAAAAGCACAGTAAGCTAGTTGAGTTAGTTAGTTATGAGCTTGCTAGATTTTTCTTCACTCAAATCAGATTTGGCTGCTTAATGTTAATATCCAATTTGTTCCTTTTGTTCATTACGCAGTTCATTACTGACCTGCCAGAAAGAGTTTTGCAAGAGGTTCAGTGTGAGAGTGACATTTATAGAGAAAGACAATATTTGCTTACTATGCTCATGATATTTCGAAAATGTTAAACAACACTAGATACCTGCTAGATATCAAACAAAGCCCCATTTTGTATTGAGCTGCCTTCTCAGATTCCCCCTGGGTTTGGGTCCGAACTTTCTTGCACCCAACAGTTTCACCAAGCAGACAGGACTGCTTGACGTTGTGGAATGATTTGACCCTGAAGAGTAGCATGAGCGTGAGGAGGGATACTCTGCAGGTATGTCTGGAGAGTCCACACTAACTGAAAGAGACAAACCAACTTATCCATTGACTTCTTCTTAATTATAATCACTGAGTTAAAACCACATTTAGTGTTGATCCTTCTTCGAATAATGGCAAGATAAAGCTTTTGTGTATGACGCAGCATTGTAGACCGGAAGACAGCATCCCCTAGGAGCATTAGCGGGGATCTATCTATTGAGAACCAAGGGATCAGAGCACTCCAGCTGGGCTAAGCAGCCCACCAGCTCCCCTGTGACCGGAGTCGTAATAGCGCTGTCAGTTGACTCTCTCTCCTGGTTGGATCGTCTGGTCCCATCAGGTTTGTTCCAATGGGAGAGGATTGGTAGGGAGAGAGTGTGAGAGCAAGGGAATTGAGTAGTTTTCTGAGTCACTGCAGACCAGACCTCCTCTCATCTTGGGGTCTGGAGAAACGTTTCTGATTAGTGGGGAATATAGCTTGCTCTCACTGGGTTGCTGTATGTGTTCCGTGTGCAGGGGAGGCTGGCAGCCCATTGAACTCGTACTTACAGATGGCTGGCCTTGAGCTCACTGCTGGATCTTGGAGTTCTCTTTAACTGTGGTAGTTAATGAGCGTTTCTGCTGCCCGGGCTAATGCTCTGACCCAAGAGCAAAGCTGACGGTAATTGGATGACTCTGAAGTGCTTGCTTGCAAAATAGAATTAGAATCACAAATGTGCCTTTTGAAATCAGTTTGTTTACAGAATTGCACAAATTAAACCTAATGAATGTTTTCTTAGTTTTGAAACTAACTTTATTTGTAAAATGGGTCCAGATGAGGTGTATACATGAAGCAAGTACCATTAGCTGTAATAAAACTGTACCATTCCCACTTAGCTTTTGCTGAGTTCTCAAGAATTCAATTCCCACAGCACACATGAAATATTTAGTAATGCTTTCAACTCAATTATGGGGAGCAGGCAACGGCATCCCACTAGATTTTTGTAGCGTGATTCCTTTCAGACCTTAAGCTCTACCATCAGCTCCACTGACGAGAGCCATATCAACTTGTTCTTGCCTCATTTTGACAGTAATGCCGGTCAGCCCTAGTGTCTGCTTGTCTGCCTTTCACACCAAGCAAGCTGAGAAGATCTCTCCCTGTGGGGCACTGTAGAGAGAGAGCCTCAACTCTTATCCCCCAAAGCCTCATCAGATATGAAGTGGGTAAAGCCTCCAGAGAGGCTCTCCCTAGAGGAAAGGGATCAGTTTCTTTGTGCACCTTCTTGTGTTCTACCTTCTTCCCCTCTCTTTCTCTTTCATACTCTTTTGCTCTTCCTCTATTTGCCTTTCTCCAGCTGCCTGAGAGAAAATCCTCCCCAGTGTCTTTGACGTAAGGAAATCTCAGAAGTTCAGAGTATACAGATGTGATTAATTGATTGATTAGAGATCAGTGATGTTAGCTTGATTAGAAATAGTTCTGAAGCACTTCACAGAAGTAGTTTCTGCGCATCATACTAATACAATTCCATTAGTGCTGAACACCTGGTGGACTTGCTGAGCATGTGTTAGTGTATAGAGACACTCTATTTTACTGCAGAACTGATACATCCTGTACAAGCTTTTAAAAAGTGTGTTTGAGCTTTGACAGTCATGCTGATCACCACACCAGCATCATGCTATTATGCCGTATTCTATATTTCCAGTGTTTCTAAGTTTCTCCACCCTATGCAATAGCTCAAGAGAGAGTTGCATCACGCACCAGTTTTGCTGTTAAATCTATCCTCCAAATTTGTCTGGTAATTATTTTTGATATCAAAAGTGTAGTCAACAACTAGGGAGAAACCATCTGACCGCTTGGAAAGATGGCAAACATGGAGAAATTAACCCCACTGGGACATCATGGGCTGACAACTCAAGGCAGCCGATTTGCTACACGAGCGCTGATACAATTACACAGGGAACAAGAATAGCCTTCGAGGCTGCAACAGCAGTGGTGAAAGATGACTCACTGCGAGAACATGTTGAGCCAGACAACAGCGTGGTCACGATAACAAATGGGATGAGCACAGACCAGGAAGCCAGCCGATAGTGGAGGAGAAAGTATTTACTCCAAAGGAGCTAAAAATACACATGTTAAAAAGGCCAACGACCTTTTAATTAATTATGTGTTAATTCATGTAATAGCAGGGCTATTGTATTGTATTTAATAGAGTGACCTTATCAGAACTGCTGTACTTCTTGTAAAAGCAAGTTCATCAAAAGTTTCTTTAGAGTACTGGGGTTGCACTGAGTTGAACATTTGTGCTACTGAAACGAGGATATGCAGCATGAAAGCAACTGAAAGCAGGTGTTATCAGCATTTTATATTTTTCATTTGAGAATAAATTTATCAAAAGGCAAACATTGTATTGACACAAGGATATGCTGGAAAGGTTCAATAGGACTTAGGATCAAAGTGGGAAAGAAGGCAAAGGAATGAGATCAGGTACAGGTGAGGTGATAACAAGTAGGAGAGTCTTCAGAGAGCAGAAAGAATCAATGGATTTAAGATATGGTGCCTGGAACATCACAAAGAGCACGAAGAATTGTTTCATTGAGAGGAAAACTGTCAGGGGTCGAGCTGGGTTCAGACAAGGCTAATTATCTCAGAAAGATAACATTACATTGAAGTAATAAAAGTCTGTTAATTAATGAATGACTAGAAAAATTAAAGTCAAGTATCCTTGGTTTCTGTGGTAACTTGAAATAATACATGAATATAATCACAAACCAGATCAGAAAATATTTTTTTATGTTTGGAAAACTCAAATATGTTTTTGTGATGTAATTATTAAGAGATTATAAAATGTTTTAAGTGAGAATTACTCATAAGTGAATGCACAAAATGTGTACAAATAGTGTAGTACCATATTTTCTTTGAAGTAGTTGTGCCACACTTTTACATACAGACACAAAATGTACATAAAGTTTCATTGTAGACGCTGGAGAGAGTCTTAACAGATGAGTGGCCAACTAAAGCAGGCTGGGAGACTTGGTGTCAGAGCAACCTGGGAGTCTTTCCTCCATCTGTTCAGATCAGTCTCATTAAGTCGAACAAGCGGCCCACTGCTCCTCCACTCAGCGCACTCTCCTTATCTCTCATAGCCTACTGCTGTCCTGGGGCAATGATTACATGAAGCCTAACCTTGTAGAAAATGACATTAGAGAATGCAAAACTATGGTAATGGCTCAGCCACACGGTCCACTGGCTGTCAGTTAACCCTGGCCTGTGTGAAGGCCAATGCTAATGTGAACATCTAATGGAAAGGATGTAATGGTTTTGCCCAATTTTTTATTTTGTCATTGTTTGATTATGCATAAATTGTCAGGTTTAATGCTTGTGTATATTTGCCTGGTTGAAAAGTAAATGGACATGTAACTCATTTCAAATAAGTTTTGTATGGAAATCATGATTGCTGGCTGATTTACATTCAGTTTCAATGTTTTTCTGGGGATGGAAAGTGATCCCTTCTTGTAATATACAGAAGATGCACATGGTGGCCATGGTTGTAAGGGTGGTGTGTGTAGCACTGGATCGTGATACTGGAGTCCAGGGCTAGCATCCAATATTGTTGGCTATGGGTATTACAATGCTCATGAATGTTTCGCAGTTACACTCTACATGGACATTTTGTGACTTGGCATAGAGATTAATTAAAAAACATTTTTGTTGAAGAAAAAAATCATCTCTGATGGAAGCGGCTACTGAGAGTGACAGTGAAGCAACAGCACAAAAGCTCTTATCGCAATGAAAGCAGTGGGGTTCATTCTAAAACTGGACACATAAAGCTTGTCTTTGCAATTGCTTTGCCACAACGTTATTTGTATAATGTATTAGCTGTGGTAAATTTGTATAATATATAATTTCATGGAGTCAGACGTGGTAGTGGATCAAAAATAACTGACTAAAGATAGAGGTCTTTGTAAAGCAGGAAGGCAGGATAACAGAGAGTAGGAACAGATGTTCGATGAAAGACAAAGTCAGGCTTCGGATCAGGCTGTCTGTGTGTGATGAAGAGACTGTTTGAAGAGGTGGATGACATGACCCCTCAGGGGATTCCTTATTGAACTCTGAATAACAGTAAAGTGGAGAGTAAGGAATGGCACCATGAGTTTGATTTTTACATTAGGTGTTTTTTGCCTGCTCTACTATTCAAGGACACTCCAGGAGAATGGATGATTGCAGTCACAGAGGAGGGAACCCTTCCTCTCGACATGTCCCCACCCTGCTTCCCCTTTTGGAACTGTTTCAATGATCTCCAAACTGTATTCAGTTTCAACAGACTGCTGTGTGTTGCAGGAATGTCAATGGGAAAAACTGACTTTCTTCACAGTGGAGTCAGAGGAACTATTCTGAGCTCAGGTGTCTTCTTTATTCCACTTTATTCAGCATCTCAACGGGGGGTGAGAGTAAAGTGTGGACTCTTTCAGAATACTCAAACATAAAGAACAGATGAAGGTTCCTCGAGTTTCAAAACAAGCACAACTTATATACATTTTACATCACAATGTATTATTTTAAGATACCAAGTGTAGAAGTTATTTATTAGGGATGCACCGATATGGAAATTCTTGGCCGATAGCGATATTTAAAACAACAATCTAGCCGATAGCCGATACCGATATTTGTTTATTACTTGAATAATATGAAAAACAGAAAAAGTGACAAGTGTAACTTTAGATGCCATGGTGTCGGGGTAAATGACGTATTCTCCAAGCAAGCCTTTAGCCCCCCCTCTCTTTTTATCTATATGACTGCTTGTGTGGCTGTAGTGGATGGGCAGAGGGGGACATTTAATTATGTGATTGGGAAAATTGGGGAAATTAAAACTCCAGGAAAACAGAAGGGGAATACAAAGTATGGGATGCATATTTGATCATTTATATCATATAAAATATGTCATTTATAATTTTTTTTGTGAAACCCAGAGTGTAAGATCACAACCACATGGAAAAACTTAGTGAATTTAGTGAGAATACAATTGATTAATGTGCCTTAGACCACAGCATAGATGTGTAGTTGATGAAACAGCTGGAAAGGTGTGGTTGATGTGAAGACGCCTGACTTATCCCCCTTTCATCTCTTAACCCCCAGTTTTCTAGATTCCATGAAAACACCATAGGAAGGCTCTTGAAGACTTCACACAAAAGGCTCTTACTGCACAGTATGTAGTCTGAACCCTGATAACTCTTAAATGTGAGCACTGCTTCAGATGTGCATCATGCCTAAAGATCAAAGAGTAGACTTGAGATTTTAGAAGTAAACTTTAGAAGTGCACAAAGGTCTATTTAGTGTCCAAACATCTATGTTCCCTCAGTATAAAGTTTTATTATGAAGGCTGAGAATCCAACATGTTCTCTCAACATAAGTCTGTGGCTCTTAATACATTTTACTTTTCTAATACTGCTCAGAATCTTTCGGTTTGATTTGTGAAGCTTTAGTTGCAGTGAGGGGATTGAGCAGATTCTTGTTGACACACAGAAATGCATCCGAGCACCAATTTGTTTGGCAAGTTCTATATGTAAACCTTTTTGCTCTTTGAAGAATTTGATCCCATAACTGTAAACCACGTGTGTTTTGTAGGTGAGAATCCAGATCTGGTATTTCCCAGTCATAGCAATTACAAGCTATTTTCTCATGATTTACAGATTTATTATTGAGGTTAATATCCTACTAAGTATAGGGATGCCACCGTGTGGTCATATTCCCACCAGGTAATAAACTCATTAAAACATCAGTGTTACTGATTACACCGGACACATAACAGGAAAAGGGTGTCTTAGATTTCGCTGTGGGCGACTTCACTCTCCTGCTGCACCTGAAGTTATGTCTTAAAGAAGTTTTGCGCTTTGGTTTCATTTTAGATTGTACAGTGCTCTGCAGTGCTGTTTCTTCTCTCTCACACTTTGACCCGTCTGCCAGTGGTCCTTCAAAACATCCATATCGTTTTTACCGTCTTTTACCACTAAATCCTCCTCTCATCCGGTAATAAGTCTTTACTGCTCTGTAATGTGACTCTGCTGCAGACACACAGAGTAGACACTTTCACTTTAGTAATGATAACGAGTATTTTACAAATTAGGGTTTTTTATTTCATGAATGTGGACACCACTGAAACAAAAAAATGTACCAAACCAGGTTTATGTAAAAGAAAGAAACAGATGTAGGGGCCGGTGGGCAGGTTATGTAATCGGTGCCTCAACACCGTGTAACACCACTAGCACCAACTACCACGGCAACCCTACTATTAAGTGCCTTTTATTTGCTGTATAAGCTGTGGAAAAGGCAATGTTGATCTTGGGTGTGGGGTGTTGGTCATTTTTTGATATTGTTAATGCCTCAGTATGGAAGGCATGGATTTTCGTGTTTTTGTCCTGATTGAGCAGCCTGACTGTGGACTAGTTCACTGCAGCTGTGTTTTGTAGCAGTTTGCAGCCAATGTGTACTATGGCAACACCACCTGCACACTCCAGCGTAACTGCAGCCACCCACTGCCCCCTGCCTGACACTTCCTTCTCATGCCGTGTGTGCAGCAGAGCAATTTTCTAATCAAGGTTTAATCGGAGAGGTAAATCTTGGCATCTCCCCTATTAATGATTTAAAAAAAGAAAAACAGCTACACATCTTAACTATCAAAATCATCTTAAATTTAATTATTAATCCTATATTCAATTTTTGCCAATAGATCCCTTTCACCTATATCTTAAACACTGAACCTTTAATGTCCGACTGAATCATCAACTATGTAGCAATGCAATGCAGCCAATGAACCAACAGCATTGAAATAAGGGTCATGAATCTTGTCTCTGAAGCAATTACAAAAGCTGTCGGAGTTTCTCGAACCATTTGTCCTCATAAAAGCAGCACAACCCACCTAATTGTGATTTAATTTGACTTTGTGTTTCATAGCCCTCTAAACGTCACTGCAACGTGAAGAGGAAGTTCAGAGAAGACAGTTTATAGATAGAGGGACGGGACTCGACAATCATTTGCTTTTTGCTCGAGGAGCCACATGAAACAATGTGACAGATGTGCCTGGAGTGGGGCTAATACCCGCTGAATGCCATTGCACTTTGGGTAATGCAAAGTAGCTTGACATTTAAGGAGCAGAGGCTGCGTGTAATTGGAGCTTTGGCCTTTCGGCAGCTCCTCTCCTCCCACTCTGTCAGAACAAAGCCAACAGAGCACCTCTCTGAAAAATGCAGAGCCCACTAAATGAACAACTGAGAGCCAAGTCAGGGCAAATTGGTCACATCCACTATGTTTTTAATGAAAGGTGGAGCAGGAGATTCTGCTGCTCAACAGAGGAGAACAAGTTACATTGACTGCTCTATTTTAAATAAGGTAGATGGTTTAAACATCTGCTTTGTACTGATGAGGAATCTGTGAAGTTCATGGATTTTAAATGAATTACAGCCAGGGCAGACATGTAGCCAGAACGCAATGCTGATAGTTAACCCTGCTAAAGACCCCTGTCTTAAAACCTGACTTAGCTCTTTCCTGTTTAATTTGTCTTCACAGAGTGTCACAAAAAATGGAATTTCAAAGGCATCATAAAAGTGCAATAAGCTGATATAAAATAGCATATTCATATGTGGTCCTGGTCGTAAAATGATGTAGATTAATTGCCCCTCTCTCTGTGATGAAAGGGCTTGGGGTAAGAGAGGATTTACTGCCTTAATGAGCAAAGTGACATAACACTGTCTGTCTGCAGGCTACTGCTGTCCGTATGCCATCCCTGGAAAGGTATAGCACAGCCAAGTGAGCAAATCAAGGACAGTGATTACGATCGTAGTGAAAGTTATTATTTCGAAGAAGATATTGGTCTGTGAAGGCCAGTGGCTTATTAACCATTTCAATCTTCCTGCGTATTGAGGATGAATATTAATGCCATATTTGGAAAGCCTGCATAAGTTTTTCTCTTGAATTTCATAGTCACTGTAAAACTAATAACTTATAGCTAAAATATTAATGGAATTGTGATTGGTGTGTCTGTTTAAGTATTGGATTGATAAGCAATATCGGTAAGAGTTGTCATATTGATAAAATCTTAATGATACCCTCCCTTAGTCCTGTCTAAGTAGTAATAGAAGCCTTGGAGTTATATATACTTTATATACTAATTCCAGAGATCTGTCTGTTCAAAAATTGTGAACTTGGGTCCGAAGAGTGTCAATTAGCTAACACAGCTGTGAAATATACACCATGAAATGTAGGAAAAATTTACATCAGTTAAGTCATGTCAATCATTCAAACAAACAACATACGTGGAAAGTAATAAAGAAAATTCAGTTTCATTTAATGAAAAACATTGACTATGAAATTTTCATTGCAGATAAACGAGGTGAAGTTTTTCACCCTGGACCATAGACTGCTCTGCACACAATGTTCAGCACACAACCAATAAAAAGGGCTAGTATAATATAGGTTATATAATATTTTCAGGAGGACTCGCTAATGAAAAGGAATAATTCTGAAGTAGCTGCATACTGGCAGGTTTAGAGTGGGCACTGTACTAGTTTTTTAAAGAACCCACAAAAGTGAAATGCTCTCAACAAGGCTTCAAGCTTTTCCATGAAAAGGCAAATATATTGCTTCATTACCAGTGGGTCAAAGATACATTGTGTATGAATGGATGTAAATACATATATTCAAACATTTGTTTTGCTGTGCAGTCTCAGTTTATTTAATAGTTTTTCATTCCTGATGGTATTCAGTCTGACAAGGTTATACGTACATGCACATTTCAGACACAAAAACCTTTGAGCCTTTATTGGTATCATCCTTCTGCTGCCAGTAAGCAGTTATCCCAGCACTGTGATGAAATAATCATTTCTTTTCCCATGCAAAGCAGTCGACCAGAAGGTTTATGAAAAACCTATTTAGCACACTTACTCATCCTTTTAGAGCTTTTACAGTTTGTTTTCTGATCAGTGTTGTTTTCAAGATCTCCAGTCACAGTGGAGACCTTGTACCTCTAAAATGTAAATCAATGGCCTGCATGTTCTTCATCAGAAAGCTTCGGTTGCTGTGAATGCACAGGAGCAGCTCTGCTCTCTGATACGTTATGAATCCACTGTGTCAAATACACACCTGCTTGCGTTAAAGGCTGTTAGAGTCCATGACCCTGTAATTCCCCCGCTCACTCTTGGAGCAGCCCACCCAATTACACTTTTACTGACTGCTCCAGACTCCTGTTGCTTGGCTCAATTCTTCTCAATTTCCCCCTGTCTGTCAATATGAATTGAGATGTTGTGCAGATGGCCCCATTGTGGCAGTCAAAATGATATATTATATTCAACAACTGTCATATCAAATTACCTGCAAGACAACAGCTTATGGAGCATGCCAATAAAACGTAGACTGTGCCCAAAGGCTGTCACTGCAGCGAGTACAAAGAGAGGCAGGTAGAAGGACAGTATTCCTCTGAGGACCATAATGAGATGTTCTTTGTATAGACTGTAATGATCACTGCTCTTTGAAGCTCTCACATTGCTACACCACCTCACTATCAAATCAAACTGCTGCTGGCTAATATATTACAACAACACGGGGTCTAGCTCCCCCCCCCAACCTCATGACCAAATCAATAGTGTCCCCACTTGGCTGACAGCTTAATCGCCTGTACTGCCTGAACCAACAAAATAAAAGCCCATTGTGCTGGGCCAGCACTTTTTCTCCTCTCTCCCACTCTGACCTTGCTAAAGCCAATAAACTCCTCTCCTCTTCCTCTCTGTCCCCCAGTGGTGTCTTATTCAGAGGTCGCAGACCAGATGACATGTAATAAGTGCATCCATTCTCTTTATCGATGGGAGTGCGGATCCAAAGTAGGTATTAATAAAGAACCAGGGCTTGACAATGATTTTGCTTGATACAGATATCGATAAGAAATTCAATTGAGGCCGTTGTCAGTAAAAGTCGGGCCCTGGATTGGTCCATTGTATGCCTAAGATCCTCTTCGGCTGATAGCAAGACAGAAGTGACCCCAGTACAGAATCAATGCAGCTGCTGGGTTCTGAGAGCAATGCTGTTTTTTCACTTGACTGCCTTTTTGGAAAACACAATCCAATCTGTCTTCATTGGCTTCACAGTAAGTGTAGAGGAGATTACTGCTGATCTCATCGTTTGGTTAATGGAGCACAAACCTTAGATTTAAAGATGAAATCAATACCTTTCCTCCAACTACAGTAAAAATGTGTATAGGGCTGCATGATGTTTATTTTTCTTCATTTTTGTTGGTGTACCATGAAAATGACATTTACAGATCAGGGGAAATAAACACCAGATGAATTTGTGGAGCAGGCCTCACCTGTGCCCTTTAAACTCACAACCACACATCCTCAACAGCAGGTCTCCGACACTAGTTCACCCACAGACGGACAATATTATTTTGGTTTGTTGTCCGACCTAGTGGAAGATTATTTTGGTGAACAATTGTTTACAGATTATAAGACTCAAATTGTCCAATGTACTGTAAGTTTAAGTTAAGTAAATTCAATGAACACATTGAGATGGCATTATTATACAAACACAGTACAAACAAAATAGTAACAGTGATGATACCAAGTAGACTAAGCAACACAAAACAAGTAATGACAAAATATAAACGAAAACAATTCAAGTGCTTTTCCATAATCTTAAAGAGACACACTGTTTCAAAGCCTGCACAAACGTATCATGATGGTAAATGCGATCAAAAACAAGAACCAAGTAGATTTAAGGTAAATTAGAAAAACATTTTTGAAGCTATGAAAGGAAATATATCTTCATCTGATTGAAATGGGAAATAACTCTCTAGAGGCTCTTAGTTAAAGTAAATCCATTTGAAAATAAAAAACAAG